>NC_138977.1:19760158-20265223 GCF_964341445.2 Mesoplodon mirus | reverse complement strand
ACAATGTGTAGCTATGTGCAGAGGTGGGAGTGATACAGTTCTACGTCCTTAGCAGTAATGAAGTGGGAGATATACAGTTAGGTCATAGTTAATGCACACAGTTGCAATATGGGAAGCCTTCTGCCTCAACTTCCACAGCACCAATACAAAAAGAAAAAAAAAGTCATAAAATCATGTCTGGGATAATAATTACAGCTCTTCACTGTCCAGTGATACCCAAATTGACATTTAGAGTCTGTCACTGTGAACATTAAGTCACTGGTTTTGGGAGTATAAGGGAATGGTATCCTTTAGAACTGTTGAGGGATACCAGTTAATTTCACCTTGATTCATATTTAGCCACATCTCTAGTGATGTATCATGGGATATTTCAGTATCTAGACAGTAGGAAACTCCCTATATTCTCAGCAACAGCTTTCATTTGTTTTTTTCCCTTATACATCCTGTGTTTGAAGATATTTTCTCTACCAAATCACCATATTAATTTGCAGCATTTATTTATTAAACAAATACTGTTGATTACCTACTATTAACCAGCACTATTTGAGGACCTGTGGACATAGTTCTTCTGGAGGTAAAAATATTTCCTCATTTCACAGTAATCAAAGACATGAGCAAATTTCTAACAGCTTCTCATTATTAAATAAAAACCAAAGTTATTATACTGGTTTGATATAACACTAGGCAAAAGCAAATTATCACGGTGATTTGCTTTACTTTTTTAGCTTATATATCTTATGTTTCTATATTTAGAAAATAGCCCAACAGCCTTTCATTACTAACTCCTGTCTCCTAAGGGTACAGAGAATCCTTCTAGGGCAGTTGCCCTGTAGCTTGAAACTCTGCTGATTTTAAACACTAAGAACATTGACAAAAGTTTATCTTGATCTGTTTTCTACTCTATTTGGTTATTTATATAGTTGCTATATTTGGCTGAGCACTCTTAGGAATGAAATCGGACAAAGACAGTAAAACTCTAAAATTACTCACGTTAATATCTCTCATAATTTGTCATCCTATTTTTCATTGTGTTCTGAATTTTTAAATACTGTTCCTATTGTTGAAACCAAGTTCATGTGCCTGATGCACAGTGAAGTCAGACAAACCTAAATATCAGAATTTGGAACAGAGAAAAGTTTATTACAAGGGCCAAGCAAGGAGAATGGGCAGCTCATGCTTAAAAAGCCCAAACTCTCTGATGGGTTTCAGGGAGGGGTGTTTAAAGGCAAATTTGGGGGAGGGCTGCAGGGTATGTGACTTTCTTCTGATTGGTTGGTGGTGAGATAATGTGGTGGTGTTCCAAAAGTCTCAGTCATCAGCCTTCTGGTTCCAACTGGTCTGGGGTCCGCATGCTTATGCTCAGCCTGAAGTTACCATCCTCCACCTGAGTGGCGACCCTGACTCCTGTAGGAGAACTCAAAGATATGTATCAGAGTGCTATGCACATCCCCCAAGGAAGAACCAGGACCCTGCCTCATTGCTACACTATTGTTTCTTGACTGTCTTTCCTTTGTTTCTGCATTCACTCACTTCCCTAATTAGTAACTGTTTGAATCTGCCCTTTGGAGCTCAGGGAAGGTCTAGGAGATGGAAGCCTTTTTCTTACAAACAAGAAACGGGAGACATGGAAAGGCTTTTTTACCTAAGTGGGGTCCACAGGATCCTGCTTGGTCTCACTATTCCTTACAATTTTTAATAAAATCCAGTCTACATAGAAACTGTATGCCTGATATTATTATTGTATGCGATTCTCAAGGAACAAATTGTGTGTGTGTGTGAGTGTGTGTGTCTGTGTCTGTGTTTTAGGGGTATTTGACAAAACTCTATCTTTACTCTGGACATTTCCCCAATAAGCATGTTCTTTGTTTAAGTCTTATTGACTGAGATTTATGTCACTGTCATGCAGAATTGGTTATATAATTTTAAAATGTTATATATAATAAAAAAGTAGTGGCCTTCAAAATCATATAGCCTATTCTCTTTTTGCAAAAAATTTTCAAAATCTTTCATCTTTATTCCTATTTCATCGATGCTTTTACTATATCCTTGCAATTACTTCAGGAATATAATTTTGATGGATCACTTTTCCCTATATTATCTTAGCAGTGTGTGGGAGACTGAACTTTAGAGGCCCCCAGTGACAATGTCCCTCGATAGTCATACCTTTGTGAGTCCCCCCCATATCAACTTCAGGCATGTCCATGTGACCGTCTTTGGCCAATGCAACACTAACACTGAACATTAATCTCTCCTCTTGGAATATTCTTCATGGATTTCATATACCATATATATGAGGAATGCCAAATAGCCATGTGGACTGGTCCACGTGAAAGAAAACTATGCTCCCTAGCTGACAATCTCAGCTGTCAACTGTGTGAATGAAGCCATTTAGACCTCTAATTTTGCCCAGGGGCCTACCTGATACATATTGTAAGGGAGGAAAAATTCTCCTCTATCAAATAAGTGACCAGAACAGAAAGTTTTTATATCTTTTAGATAAAGAAACAGTAAATTTGTGAAGAAATGGCAAGACAAAAGTGATTAGGCTGGGGAGGTAAATTGTGGGGAAGTGACTAGGCAGTGTATGGGGTGGGTACAAAACTAGTGGAAGACAAGTGTTATTTTAGTAAGTTTGTATAGATCTATTTCAGTGTCAACTCCCAGTCTCTGGTGATAGGGGATGTTCTCTTCCTGGTGCAGCGAGTGTACCTTTCTCATGGGAAATTTTATGACATGTCCTGAAGTCCTTTAACATGAAGCTAGAAGTAGAACTTATGGGAGAAGTTAAGGTGGATGGATCTTTTGGATCTTTTTAAAGAGAAGTTAGGGGAAGCTGTGTGAGTTGATGGGAATATTAATGATGAGAGATCAGAGGAAGAAGAACAGCCAGAAACGTCTGATGACTACTTTAGTTCAGTACTTAAGCAATCAGAGGAGGATTTATAACAAGAGAAGAAGCATTGAGAATGAGAAAAAATGCTCATTTAGCAAATATTTATTGAACATATACCATTTTCTAGCCTGGGATAAAGAGTAAAAAATGGAAAAAAACGGCCTCCATTAAGAGTCTTATACTTTAAAGAAGTTCAAGAAACAGGCTTAAGGATTTTTAACACTCATTAATAAACGGGCTTTTAAAAATATCCTTATGATCATACTTTATATTTGGTCACAGGAAGGAACCTATGCCGTCATATCAGTGTAAAATGAAGATGCTTCTCTTACTTGTGCCATTATTGCCAGATTCAATTTACAGACAAAAAAACCACTCGTGTTCTTGATTGGAAAATGTGAAAGCAGTTTACCTTTGGTGAGTTAATATACAGCTGCTGGTATTTATATTCTTATAAAGGTTTGCAGCTTTTTGGAGTTTAAAAAACCCATACCTATCTCTTAGAATATGTGAAAATTTCCTAGTCATATCTTTGATGACTTGAAGACCTAGTCATTCTAAAGCAGATTTTTTCTTTTAAATTAGAGTATAATAGATATGGTTGCTATATCTCATAGAATGCTATTTCTTGGACCTATGTTTCTATGTTCTTCCTGCTTTCCATCTTACCCAGGCATATTGTCAGACACAACTAATGATCAGCAAAAATATTTAAATTATCTTTATAATTAACTTCCTTAATTTATAAGAAATGATTTACTTAGATTTAGAAGGTTATCCAGACATTCTGTCTTCCCCTCTTCTTTAATTGTTTTTTGAACAAGTACAGTTTTTGGTACATTCTCTAAGTTCCCATGAATCAGACTTAAGAAAATATAATTCTTTAGCATTACTAAATTTCTAAATTGTTCATATTTATGATTTCAAATATAAAAATGCATACATTTGTGTAACACACACATATATATTTGAACACATATACATATGCTGTGCATATAGACATATTCTTATTCCATAGTACAGCTGAGTTTGCAAATAGTATTTTATGTAAATTAAAATAATCACACACACGCAAACACACACACATACCCACTTACGTACTAATCTGAAATTAGGGCTTCAAATAGTAAAATGCTATAAAAACCTTAATTGCAGAGGCATTAACGGGAACTTCTATAATGCTAGGAAACTCCACTGAATAATGCCTCTCCAGAGAGACTTTCTGACTACACACATGCTTCAGGAAATGAATGCAGAACTCGTGCTTCACTTCATATCTTCAATCTTAAAACTGCTTAGAGTCCTCACTCTTCTCATTTTGATATATCTTTTGTATGAGTGACAAGTATATACATGAGAAAAAGTGTGTTAAAATAGTCTGCTTGGTAGTGTTTTTGCTGATGTGTTAATTCATTTCGTTTCACGTGCTATATCACCATCATGTCTAACCAGATTTTATGAGAGGGCTCACTGAAGTGAAAATCAAGCCAATGAATCGTTTAATATGAACTAATGAAAACCAGATATAAAAGGCTTTAGTAACTGTTTTGGAGACTTAATTGTCAAGAGGATGTAAATTCTGAGCACTACTAAGTAAAGGAAAAGACTGTAATGAAGAAATTGGGATCACTTTGTGATAATTGGTTTAATTAAAAAGTCATGTAGCAATGATGTCCTGGATGAAGCCACTGAAATAGGAAGGAGCAAATGTTTTCTCCAAGGTAGGAGATGCCTTTTGTTTATTTTTGTTTTCCATAATTTGAGAGAAAAGCATTATTAGCATGTAATAGTCATTTAAACAAAGCTCAATTTGTTCAGAGAAATCCATAAGAATATTTACATTTTTTGATATAAAAGCTAACAAAACATTTCTAAACTTCTGTTGTGTGTTTATGGTATTGATGTGATAAATTTGTGGATTGGCATGCGATTACCTATTACAATGTACAGAGAGGCGCCATAAATAAGACAGCTGTAAACACAATTCATTGGTTGTTCCTGGATGTTGAAAAAATATCTTTATTGTATTAAACCAGGCATTATCTATAATAATTGATTCAGTGAAAGGCAAGAAAGTAGATGATAAAACCATGGGGCGAAAGATTTTTAGGGAATAGGTATTGGTATGATACCAAAGTATAATCCAGTAGAAAATTTACTAAATACTGATAAAAAAATTACAACTTTATGATGAAGATGTTTATAGATAAGACCCCTAAATAGCTCATCAAATTTAGCACCATCACTGATAATGCTTCTTGATATGGTACAGTAAGAAATATATAACATCACAGGTAATATTTGTGCTGAAATATATAAGATCACTTAGGTACTATTTGTGCTGAATTTAATGATAAGGAAGCAAGCAGACAATTCCAGAAAGTAGAGCAGTCTACAAACAACTGGTCTGAGTGCTAAAGCAAAACCCAAATCCCCCCCAAACCCTACAGTGTCATAAAACACAAAACAAAAGAGAAATTCCAGAATATGAAAAGGGAAGGTACAGTTCTAATTTAAGAGACAGAACACCAAAGGCAGTGATTAATTTTTGGATACAAAAAAAGAGACTATGAAATATTTCTTCTGGAGAAACTTGAAATGTATAGTGTAGTTTGGATAGTATTGCATGAATATTGATTTTCTTAATATGAGAATGGTGTTGTGGTAACACAGGTGATTGTCTTATTCTTAGGATATGTATGCTGAGGTAGTGCTAAAGTATCATGATGTCTGCAACTTTCTGTCCAATGATTCATCTCCAAAATACCATCCCCCGAAACACACATACACACACACAAACAGGAAGAGGAAGAGATAAACAAATGTTTATAGTTTGATTTATCTATCTGAAGAGTGTATACGTGTTCAATGTACTAATATTTCAACTTTTCTATAGATGTAATATCTTCAAAATAAAACTTTGGGGAGTATTGGCATTCCATATGGTATTGCATAAAGATAATTGTATTTGGGACCTGCCGAATAGATAAGTACACACTTCAGTTGAAGAATTTAGATCTATTTACCTTCCCAGTGTTACTAAACTCGGGGTTTTGAATAGTTATATACAGATAAATTAAATAATTCAAAGTAATTATTTTCTGAGATGTCACAGCTCAAATTTCTCCTGATATAAAAGACTCAATGATGTCAATTATTTTTGCTCCGTATCACAGTTAGGAATTATAGTTAGCTTTCTTAAATTATAAGGATGTAAAACATTTCAAAGAATTAGTCAACGCATCTCTATAATTTAGATCAATAAATATTTTATCTTTGTGAATTTTAGAGAATGCTGAAATAAAAAGAAACTCCTTAAAAAGGCATATTCACATGCATTTTCTTATATATTCATTTAAACAGCCTTGGCGAATGAACAATCCAGTCATTGAGTTATTTTGCTCACACCATTATTTGACTCATTCTGTTCAGTAACTTGATTTCCCTTATTGTTGCAAATGGTTACATTTAGATGTTTGTCAAAAATCAACAGTTAGTACTCATGAATATAGAATTGAAAATATCCATCCAGCTGTTTATCAAAATAATGAAGTGCCTAAATGTGGAAGTGGCAGTTAATGTGAGTTTGATTATATGGACTATATGCTTTTTTAACCTAGCTCATTATCATACAGGCATGCTATGGAGAATTCACATGTTCAGTTCCATAACACACCAATTAAGCAGATACCACAGTAGAGTGAGTCACAGGAACGTTTTGGTTTCCCAGCACATATAAAAGTTACGTTTACACTATACTGTGGTCTGTTGAGAGTGCAATAGCCTCGTGTCTAAAAAAACAATAATTCAAAAATACTTTATTGCTAAAAAATGCTAACCACCATCTGAGACTTCAACAAGTTCTTGTGTCTAAAAAACAATAATTCAAAAATACTTTATTGCTAAAAAATGCTAACCACCATCTGAGACTTCAACAAGTTATCATCTTTTTGCTGGTGGAGGGTCTTGCCTCTATGTTGACAGCTGCTGATGGCTCAGGGTGATAGTCGCTAATGGTTGGGGTGGCCGTGGGAATTTCTCAGAATAAGACAACAAAAAGTTTTCTGAATCTATTGACTCTTCCTTTCACAAACGGTTTCTTTGTAGCATGCAGTGCTGTTTGATAGCATTTTACCCACACTCAGACTTCTTTCAAAACTGGAGTCAATCCTCTCAAACACTGCCACTGTTATATTAACTAAGTTTATGTAATATTCTAAATGCTTTTTTGTCGTTTCAACAGTCTCCACGGCATCTTCACCAGGAGTAGATTCCATCTCAACAAACCACTTTCTTTGCTCATTGATAAAGAAGCAACTCCTTATCTGTTAGGGGTTTGTCATGAGATTGTAGCAAATTCAGTCACATCCTCAGTTACCAGCTACATTAACCCCTAACAGGAGAATCAGCCTGTCCTTTGAAGCTTGGAAGCCAGGCATTGACTTCCCCTCTCTAGCTATGAAAGTCCTAGATGGCATCTTCTTCCAATAAAGTGCTGTTTGGTCTACATTCAAAATCTGTTTAGTGTAGCCACCTTCATTTGTTATCTTAGCTAGATCTTCTGGATAACTTGCTGCAGCTATATCAGCACTTAGTGCTTCATCTTACACTTCTATGTACACTTCTATGTTATGAAGATGGCTTCTTTCCTTAAACCTTATCAACCAAACCTCTGCTAGCTTCCCATTTCTCTTCTGCAGCTTCCTCAACTCTCTCCACCTTCACAGAGAAGAGAGTTAGGTCTTTGCTCTGGATTAGTCTTTGATTTAAGGGAATGTTGTGCTTAGTTTGATCTATTTAGACTTTTAGACTAAGCTAGAACTTTCTGCAAAACAGCAATAAGACTGTTTCACTTTCTTATCATTCATATGTGCACTGGATTCGCACTTTTAATTTACTTCAAGAACTTTTCCTTTACATTCAAAACTTGGCTAACTTTTGTGCAAGAGGCCTAGCTTTCAGCCTGTCTTGGCTTTTGACATGCCTTCCTCACAAAGCTTAATCATTTCTAGCTTATGATTTAAAGTGGGAGACATGCGACTCTTCCTTTCTCTTGAACACTTAGAGGCCATTGTAAGGTTATTAATTGGCCTATTTCAGTATTGTTCTGTCTCACGGATTAGAAGCATTCAATGTGAGGGAGATAGATGGCAGAATGTTCAGTTGGTGGAGCAGTCAGAACACATACAACATTTATTAATTAAGTTAGCAGTCTTACATGTGCATGGTTCTTGGAGCCCCAAAACAATTGCAATAGTAACATCAAAGATCACTGATCACAGATCACCATAACAAATAAAATAATAATGAAAATGTTTGAAATATCATGAGAGTTACCTAAATATGACAGAGAGACACAAAGTGAGTAAATGCTTTTTGGAAAAATGGTGCTGATAGACTTGCTTGACACAGGGTTGCTACAAACCTGCAATTTGTTAAAAAAAAATGCAGTATCTGGGAAGCACAATAAATAGAAATGCTATAAAAAGAGGTATGGTGATCCACCCCTCTCCTCGTGGGCCTCCCAGTAATGGGGCCTTGCCTTTCTGGAGGGCCCGGCTTCTTCCTAGTACACCCTCAGTTAACACGGCCTGACCTCTTCAGGCTGTTTCCCCACCTAACCCTGGTCCTCTCCCTGGGACTGAGCTCTGGAGTCTGAGCTTCAGCACCAGACCCCAGCACCCACTGACAGAGGAGTGTCTCAGGTTGGGGAGCACAAGGTGGTGGTTCCGACCCTCGGTGCAGGTTACTCTTCGTTTTGCTTTCCACAAACCTGTTACTGCTCTCTCCTCTTAGGCTCCAAATCGACCCCTCCTTCCAGTCTGATCTCCCCACTGGTGAGGAGACTTCCCAAGGTGCAGGAAACTTTCCTTCACAGCTCCCTCCCCGGGGTACAGCTCCCACCCTGATTCCTTCTTTTTCTTTTTCCTTTTGTCCTACCCGGTTTCATGGATGTTTTCTTGTCTTTTCGGATGTCTGAGGTCTTCTGTCTGCGATCAGTAGCTGTTCTGTGTAAATCGTTCCACTTGTAGCTGTATTTTCAATGTTTCTGTGGAAGGAGGTGAACTGTGCTTCCTACTCCTCTGCCACCTTGATCTCTCTTATCCACCTCCTAGAGTAATGAAAATAAAACCAAAAATAAACAAATGGGATCTAATTAAACTTAGGAGCTTTTGCACAGCAAAGGAAACCATAAACAAGACGAAAAGACAAGCCTCAGAATGGGAGAAAATATTTGCAAATGAAGCAACTGACAAGGGATTAATCTCCAAAATATACAAACAGTTCATGCAGTTCAATATCAAAAAAAAAAACAACCCAATCAAAAAATGGGGGGAAGATCTAAATATACATTTCTCCAAAGAAGACATACAGATGGCCAAAAAGCACTTGAAAATATGCTTAACATCATTAATTATTAGAGAAATGCAAATCAAAACTACAATGAGGTATCACCTCACACTGGTCAGAATGGCCATCATCAAAAATCTACAAGCAATAAATGCTGGAGAGGGTGTGGAGAAAAGGGAACACTTCTACAATGTTGGTGGGACTGTAAATTGGTAAAGTCAGTCACTATGGAGAACAGTATGGAGGTTCCTTAAAAGACTAAAAATAGAACTACCAGCAATCCCACTCTTAGCCATATACCCGGAGAAAACCATACTTCAAAAAAATACATGCACCCCAATGTTCATTGCAGCACTATTTACAACAGCCAGGGCATGGAAGCAACCTAAATGTCCATTAACAGAGGAATGGATACAGAAGATGTGGTACATATATACAATGGAATATTAACCATAAAAAAGAACAAAATAATGCCATTTGCAGCAACATGGATGGACCTAGAGATTGTCATACTAAGTGAAGTAAGTCAGAAACAAAGACAAATATCATAAGATATTGCTTATATGTGAGATCTAAGAAAATGGTACAAGTGAACTTATTTACAAAACAGAAGTAGAGTCAAAGATGTAGGAAACAAACACGGTTACTAGGGATGGGGGGAGGGATAAATTGGGAGATATATACACTCTATAGAAAATAGATAACTAATAAGGACCTACTGTATAGCACAGGGAGCTCTACTAGTACTCTGTAATGGTCTGTATGGGAAAATAATCTAAAAAAAGAAAGTATATATGTATGTGTATAACTGATTCACTTTGCTGTACACCTGAAACTAACACAACGTTGTAAATCAACTATACTACAATAAAAATTTTAAAAAATAAATAAAAAGAGGTATGCCCATATGTGACCTGAGAGAACCCCAGGAATGCAAGGATGGTATAATGTCAAGAAATTGATTAATATTACATAATTCATCAGTAGATCAAATATATTAAAATCAGTTTTTTCAAGAGAGCCCCTAAAACATTTGTTAACATTTAAACTATTCCTGTTATAAACTGAATCCATTCTACTAAAGAATAAACCCACCCAGGGATGGGATTCTAAACTAACATTATGAAAAACATTTGCTTCAAATAAGCAGCTAACATCACTTTTAACAGTACAACTTTAAAGGCATTCCCCATAAAATCAGCAATATATAATGATTGACAGTAACACCATTATTTTTTATACTTTTTTGGGAATAGATTTTGTAGAATATAATTTAGCTTGAAATAGAAACAAGAACTATAATTTTGGAAATTAGGGGAAAAATCATTACTTACAGAGTATATTAATATATACTTATAAAACAAGTGATTTAATTGAAAAAAATAGACACAATAGGAAAATTCGGTAAAGCATTTGGGTCAAGTATAATAAACAATAGCTCTCTTATTAAAAATATCAATCAGAACATTAAAAAATTAAAAAAATTTCATTCATAGCACGATAAATTACAAAACACTAAGAAATTTAGCAGGAAATCGGTAGGGTATATGTGAAGCAAGTTATAAAACTTCTTTTGATAAATGAATGATTTGAAAAAAACAAAAATTTCCAATAAAAGGGAAATAGTTAACTACCTTGCCAGCACCTTATTCTTAGACTTCCCAGGCTCCAGAGATGTGAGAAATACAATTGTTGTTTAAACCCCTCAAACTATGGTATTTTGTTATGACAGCACAAGTGGACTAAAATTGGAGAGAAGGAGAAGGGCACCAAAATCTGCTCTCTGGATCTTTGATACATTACCCTTATCCACTTGAGAATTTTGGACCAGTCAACAACACCCATGCTCATGGCAAAGGTTAATTCTTCCAATTGTGCAAAATACTATCCTCTCACTGACTCTAGGATGTCTCTCTCCAGCATCATCAATTCACTGCTTTCTGCTGTATTTTTACCATCAGCAAATATTCAGAATCCAACCACCCCTCACCTCCCCCACTGCTAATATCCTGGTCCATGCACAGCCTTCTCTCCCCTGGCATATTGCTTTGGCTTGCTAACTGGGTTCCCTTCACATCATGTTGTTCATCTATATAACGTCACCCAATGCCCTTTTAGTCTATTTCACAATAAAAGCTAAAGTTCTTACTGTGTCCTGAAAGGCAGACCGTCTGAGCCCCTGCTAGCTCCCTGATCCAGTCTCCTACCAATCTCCTTTTTTTCTCAATCTTTTTCAGTTATTCTGGCTCATATTGTTGATATTTGTACATACCAGGAGTGCTTCTGCTTCAGGAAGTTTGCATTTCCCATTTTCTCTGCCTGGAACATTCTTCTCCAAGATATACCATGGCTCATCCTCTCACTTTTTTTATGGCCATTATCCAAATGTCAGTTTTCTTCATGAGGTCTCTTTTCACTACTGTTGAATAGGTTTAATAGCATCCTCCTGAAAAAAAAAAAATGAAATCCTAATACCCAGTACCTCAGAATGTGACCTAATTTGGAAACAGGGTCTTTGCAGATGTAATTAGTTAAGGTGAGGTTATTCTGGAGCAGGGAGGGCCCTTAATCCAATATGACTGGTGTCCTTATAAGAAGACAACCATGTGCACACAGAGACACAGAGGGAACACCATGTGACTATGAAGGCAGTGACTGGAGTTATGCTGCTGCAAGCCAGGGAACACCAAGGATTGCCGGCAAACCACCAGAGCTTTGTAAGAGGCAAGGAAAGATTCAGAGGGAGCATGACCTTGCTGACACCTTAATTTCAGACTTTAGAACTGAGACAGTTTCTGTTTTAAGCCATCCAGTTTGTGGTGCTTTGTTACAGCAGCCCTAGGAAACAAATACAGCTGCCCCACCTGAAACTGCAATTCCTGGGATCCCCTGTCCCCTTAACCAGCTTTACTTTTTGCCTTAGCACTTGACATCATCCAACCTACAATATTCTACTTATTTATTTTGTATATATTTTTTCTAAACTACCGCCAAACCCTACCCCAAATGCCAGCAACATAAAACTACAGTTCTTTTCTATTTTCTCCGTTACTCTCTCCTTGGCTCTTGAAATGGTTCTTGCTGTTGTACAGATCCTGAAAACATATCTCTTGACTGAAGCAATGAACATTTGAATGAATGAGGGAATGAGCCAGGTAATTTGTTCAATCTCTATGGAGAAGAGTAAGAGGTGTTTCCAAATGACACAGTGTTTTGGAAAATTGCTCCACTTACTATACAAAATACTTAAGTGGAAAGAAGCATTCCTTTTTATAAAATATTATACAGTAATTAAATGTAACTTTTGAAGAGCTTAAATGACATGGGAAGTTCTTACTCTTTTAGGAAAAATGTGGTTTATAAAATAGTTTCTACAATATAATAGCTGTAAAACAAACTTTTGAATAGACTAGAGGAAATATTCTAAATTTCTAACAGTGGTGTCTTATTTGATGACACTATGTAGAATTATTTTGTCTTTATTATTCTGAAATTTCTGTACATTATGAAATTTGTGTAATTATAATTGATTTTTTAAAATTGCTTTTATTTCCCTCCGTTAGCCTCATGGCTGCCTATGCTTTTGCATAATATCAGGCAGGAGCCCAGGAGTGAAGTTGTGATAATTCCGTGATAAACTTTCAAAACCATATCACAGAACTAAGCCACTAAAGTTGCCACTTCTTCTGCCATGTTAAGTTTAGAAACAGAAGCTTCTGCCAGACTTTACTGCACCAGAGCCTTGCTACCTTCGTTTCTCCAATCCTTTAGCGTGGAGCTGCTATTGGAAGCTCCTTGTTGAATCAGAGACCCCAGCTGATTCAAGAACCTCAAATTTCTAACCACAATCCATACTAACAAAACAGACGTGTTATATCCTACCTCTATCCTCTTGTTAATTTGAATTAAATCTCGTATGTGATCTAAATAGCAGTACCTGTATATTATCCAGATTCCTAACTGCATGGGAGACTGGGATATGGTGTTTTAAACTCTGCTGCCTTTGTGTATTAGAACCTAATTGGAATGCATGATGATTGCGCATTAGATGAAAAATAATTTCTCGTAGTGGGGAGAGTGTTTATTGTAGTCCCATTTCTAATATATATTCAAGGGGAGTGATATATCCAACATGTGGGAAATGGTGAAATAGAAAATAAGACTGGAGAAATTACCCTCAAGAATTAAAGAGACCTTCTTCAGCTCTGGTTCATAGTGAAGAATATCTTCCCTAGTGTCAATACTGTGAAAGGGATCCAAATTACTTCCAGAGAATATACAGGAGTAGAATTTAATAAAATTGAAGAACAAGTTCTAGTTGGTTCCTTTCATTTATTATGGTCAGTTTTTCAGGTTTGCTGTATGCAAAATTTTCCTTTTCCCCTCATGAAGATGGAACTAAGCCACTCACTTAAAAAGCCATTTGGTCAGATGGGGACTTAATCATTAGATAGATTTTTGAAAAGGAGTCTTTAGGCTGTAATTCAAAGGAAGTGAAGCCATTAGATTAACAGGAATCAGGCCTATGATAAATTGATTTAGGCCTTCATTATAGATGAAGGGGAAAACCAGGAATGACTGCTAAAGATACGGTAGACTAGTCTTAACAATATTCTAGCCATAGAAATGGTAAAAAAAACCTTGTAATTTGTGAATAAGGGCATAAAACAGAGGTAAACTAAGGTAACTATATTCTACTTTTTCCCCTACTACCTTACATCATTTGTGTCCTCAATATTGTTTTGTTTCACAGTGTAACTAGTTGGCAGACTGGCCAAGGATGTATGTTCAAATAAAGTGGAGCACTGGAATTTCTTTTAATTCATTTCTGGTTTTGTAATCTTTATTTTTTAGTTGAATGTTGATTAGGTGTCCCAGGCAGGCTATCATTGTGAAAGATGAGAAAATATTGTATATTATGAAAAATAAATTTGACACTAAATATATAAATTTCATGCATCAGTGAGTGGTGAGTTTAAGATACAAAGGGCTGTGTTTATTTTAGGAGGATGTCCCATTAAATAAGGAAGGACTTCAGGGTTAATAAGAAATTTGAACTTTATGTGAAGGGGGTGATAGAATTAGAGTTTTATTTTAGAACTAGGAGAGGTGTGGCTACAGCCTGAGTAACCAGTTAGACACTGCACAGTATTTTTGGGAGCCACACGCTGAGCTTCACAAGTAATAGAGTAGATGTTATGAAGAATAACAACCAACTTGGTGTCCTGAACTACTCTATGTTATCTGCTCCATCCTCTTCTTTTCTTCTCTGTTGACTTTCACAGTTCCTCACTACATCTTGCCTCTAACTCAACTATTCATCTGCCTTATGTATCAGCTTCATGAAAATATAAAGACTCTCTTGGACTTTTGCTCTGGGTCTCCCTCCAGACTCAATTTTTAACTTTGTCTCTTAACATGGAGTATTCTTGAATTACCATCTACTTGGGAACAATTTTCCATGGGTCTCTCATGTTTCTGCATGTCTTGTGAATGAGGCACTGATTGCCCTTTGTTTTGGACTATCTTTACATGTATGTATTTACAGCAAAAAGCCTTGGAAACTATATATAGTGTCTCCCTCCAGAACAAAAGGCACGTTTTCTTACAGCCTTGGGAGATGGAGATAATGTCTCTCTAGAGCAAAGAGCAAAGCAGCCAGGTTTAATGCCCCATTATAGAAAATTCAGGTTTCCTGAGCTCAGGATTCCACTCATGTAATGCAATTCACATTTTCAGGTATCTATCTAGGTCCTCCTGTGTCACTACATGGAACTCAGGGTTGAGAAGAATTAAGGCAAATATTATGGTACTCATTCTATTTTCTGCACTGTGAGTAATAAAGGTCTTTGTCTCTCACCCAGGAAGACTGTATCTTTTGCCAGCATCCTTGAGACTGTGGCAGGCTAATTTTCTAGTTTGCAAGTAATGTGAAATTTCAGATTATTCTTTTTTTTTCTGTCTTGGATTTTATTTTAATAGCTTTATTGAGATCTAATTCACCTTTATAGAGCATACAAGTCAAAGGTTTTCAGTGTATTCAGAGTTGTGCAAACATCCCCACAATCTAATTTTAGAACATTTCCATCTCCTGAAAAGAAAACCCTGTACCCTTCAACTATCACCACCCAATCTTCCTATCCCCTAACTCCAGTCTAATTTTTGTCTTTACATATTTGCCTATTGTGGACATTTCATATAAATGGAATATATATATATATATACAAACACACACATATTTTTCATTAATCAGCCATTTATTATGCTCGTGGATTCTAGGGTTTAGGAATTTAGACAAGGTACATCAGGAAAGGCTTGTCTCTGCTCCATGATGTTGGAGTTCTCAGCTGGAAAACTTGAAGTTTAAAGGTTGGGATCACCTGAAGCCTCCTTTACTCACATATATCACGTACTTGACATCTGTCACTGGGAGCTTCAGATCTTCTACGTGTGACAAGTTGGGCTTCCTTACAGGATGGTGGCTGCCTGGATTCACTACTGTACAGTTACTACTTCTCACTTTGTTATTAATAAGTAGCTTATAGGGAGGTAGTTTGAAACTGTATGAATACTCTATATCTCAATCATGACTTTTCCACTCTTTAGCAACTACTGATGATTTTTGCCTGCAACAATTATAGTTGTAGTATTGTTGCAAACTCTTTTTTTTAACTAAATTTATTTATTTATTTTTGGCATGTTGGGTCTTCGTTGCTGTGTGCAGGCTTTCTCTAGTTGCAGTGAGCGGGGTTACTCTTCGTTGCAGTGAGCAGGCACCTCATTGTGGTGGCTTCTCTTCTTGCAGAGCACGGGCTCTAGGCACATGAGATTCAGTACTTCCAGCATGCAGGCTCAGTAGTTGTGGCTCGTGGGCTCTAGAGTGCAGGCTCAGTAGTTGTGGTGCATGGGCTTAGTTGCTCTGCGGCATGTGGGATCTTGCTGGACCAGGGCTCGAACCTGTGTCCCCTGCATTGGCAGGCAGATTCTTAACCACTGCGCCACCAGGGAAGCCCTATGCAGTAGACTTTTAATATTTCTTTTAAGGCAGTGTACTTGCAACAAATTCTCTCCACTTTTGTTTATCTGACAAAGTCTTCTGTTATAAAAGATAGTTTTCTAGATATAAGATTGCTGTTTCACAGGTGTTCTCTTTCCCCCAGCACTTTGAATATGTCATCCTACTGCCTTGTGGCCTCCTCTCTTTCCGATGATAAGTCAGATATTGGGTTTCTTTTGGAGTTAATGAATCATTTTTCTCTTGTCGCTTTCAATATTTTCTCTGTCTTTGACCCTCAACATTTTTACTGTGATGTGTCTGCATGTAGCTCAATTTATGTTTATCCTACTTAGAATTCGTTGAGCTTTTGGATGTGTGAATTGTTTTTAATCAAATTTGGGGATATTTTAGCAATTATTTCTTTAAATATTTTTCTTCTCCTTTTTCCTTCTCTCCTCCTTGTATTCTCTTTATGCATATGTGAGTATATATAATGGTGTCCCACATTTTTCTGAAATTCTGTTCATTTTTTAAAAAGTTTCTTAGTCATGCTGTTCTTCAGATTGTCTAATTTTCATTGTTCTATCTTCAAGTTCATCGATTCTTTCTTCCACCAGCTCAAATCTACTTTTGAATCCTGATAGTGAATTTTTCATTTATATTATTGTAATTTTTAAGCTCCAGAATTTCTATTTTTTCCTTTTTTTAATATAATTTCTGTCTTTTACTGATATTTTCTATTTGATGAAACATTGTCATCAGATTTTCCATTACTTCTTTAAATGTGGTTTCCTTTAGCTTTGAACATATTTATAATAGCTTCCATGAGGTCTTTGCCTGTTAGGTCCCCAAGTAGGCCCCTTCAGAGGTAGGTTATATTGCTTGCTCTTCCACCCACTGTGTATAGATCAGACTTTCCTGTTCTTTGCATGTCTTGTATTTTTTTTGTTGAATCTGGGGTTTTTAGATAGTATATTGTAGCAACTCTGGATAATTATCACCCTCTCCTAACAGATTTGTTTTGGTTAGTTGTTTTCTTTTTTTTGTTTAGTGACTTGGTTGGACTGTTTGGTAAAGTCTATCTCCCCTGCAGTGTGCAGCCTCTGATTTCGCTCCTTTGAAGGCACAGTATTGAGAATGTGTCCAACCTCTTTGGGATGACAGTGGTTTGCAAAACTCTCTTTGTCTCTTTCCCTGATCTCTCTGTTAAACTGTCAGTCTCTGTTGATATGATACCCATAATTGACTGATGATGACAGTGGTAATTGCTGACTGAATGTCCATTCTCCTCACTATGCATAGACCAGGACTCATAGTGACTTCTAGTTGTTCTCTGGTGCTAGGAGAAACAGGGAAGCCTTTATTATGAGCCTTTATTTAATGTCATATTTATTTATTTTAAAGCTTATTGGCTGCTCTTTTGAAAATTTAGGCTTCAATGATGGGAGAATTTCCACATAAACTAAGGTAATTTTTCTTTCCAGTATAGAAGGCTTTCAAGTATACACACTAGAAACTCTACTAGCTATATCTGGTCTTTGAGGAAAACATTTAAGTCATAAAAGTGCAATTGATAACAGCTGAGGAGATGTCACTTCAGCTTTAAATTACTGTAAGCACCACTTGGTCTGCTAGAGAAGTAATCTCTGGGGAAAAATTTCCTATTATACCTGTACTAAGTACTTAGTGTTTTTAAAAGGTATAGTGTGCATTCATATAAAATGAATTTAAAGTAATGATTGCAGTGTACCCAATCCTTCTCTATGTATGACACAGTTTGAAGTTTGTATTTTTTCCCCCAAGAATGGTTTGTTACCCTATATAATGATCAGCCTTTTTGCTGAACTTTTTGTATTATAGGTAGAAAATAGTACATTAGATGTTTTAAGTCCTTCTGCTTAAATATTATAGAAGAATAATCCCTAACCATATGGCATATTACGTGCATTTTAATGTATTCCTCACAGTATAAATAGTTATTTTATTCTGCCATAAACCCTCTGTTTATTATTATTATTGTTGTTGTTATCATTATTATTATTATTATATTAACTTCCCTGAAAGTACTCTTGCTCTTTGTTGAGCATTAAATGAGCTAGTTTGAATGTGCTAGAAGTTCTGGCCAAATAAAATAACCATTTACTTCAATACATTTTGTCTATAAGGAAAATGTTTTCTTTTCAAGGGAGAAAATGTATTTCATGAGAAATTACTAAATTACTGAAATTTTACTTCTGGCTATGCATGGTAAGTAGTCTGAAGTACACTGGAAGATATTCTGGAGAAAGCATGCTTATGGAACCATCTATGTTAAATTAGCATTGATAAGTTATTAAATGTAACAAAGACCTTGAAGTCCTTTAGTGAGATTTTACTGTTCTTTACACATATACTTTTTCCTGGTTAGGTACAAACATGCACAACAGTGAACAGTAAGTGGTTTACTAAAAGCATGCTAAATACTTAAATACTTCCCTATCCTACTGGCAGTGAAAATAGAAAAGAATCATGATAATTTTAAAAATAAACAGAAGACACATTTTTATTTTCAGAAAAAGCTAATGTTGTAGATGAATAAGAACCAACATAATAAATTATTTCCTCATATAGATCTGTTTTTCTTTCCTAAATGCTTCCACAATCTGTCCATTTGCCCAAGTTAGAATTCTGAAAATCATTCTCATTTTTTCCCTTAACTCCACGTGTATTTAATCAGTCATTAAAGCCAGTCAGTTTTCTATTTTTAATACTCTAAAATCTAGGTCTTCCTTCTCTACTGTCTGTCACTGACTTGGTTCAGGCCATTACTGTCTCTCACCTAGCTTATTAGGACAGTTGTCCCTTCCTGATCTCCCTGCTTCCAGATTTCCCCACTTGAATCATTTATCAGGGAGATATTCATAAAACATCAGTATCATTTTCTGGTCTAAGCAGTCCATGGCTCCGATATCTTCGTGATTAACACACTATTCCTTAGCATGGTGTGCAAGGCCCTTCATGACCCAGCTTCAAGCTTTGTCTCCAGTTTCATCATACACCCCTTCTCCACTCTCCACACATTGTTCCCCATTCTCCAGATAATTGCCATCTCTCTAGCTGTACCACATGTCCTTTTCTTCTCTTCTCCTTCCTGCCTCCCTGCCTCCCCTCCTCCCCTTCCACTATCCTCCCCCTCTTCTGTCTGTTTCTCTGTCTCTCTCCTTTTCTCCTTCCTTGTGAAAATTACATCTTCTCTGCCAATAATGGCCCTTGTTCTCAATCCTTGCATGCCTAATTCCTAAATTGATACTTATCATGCCACCTGAATTTCCCTGAAGTATTTTACTTCCCATAGCCAGAGTGGTATTTCCAAAGCAACAGTATCACTCCCCAAAGTTATGGGACTCTCTTCTAAATTACACTATTTCTCTATGAATCTACCATTTTTTGAAGGCTTTATGACTCTATATTGCTATTGTTGGTTTCTTTGTCTCAAACACATGACTCTGAACTTTCTCAGAGCTAGGATTATGTTTCACAAAAGTTATAATTCAATACCTGAAACACAGTTGGGGCACAATAAATGTTTAATAGACATGGTACTTTTGAATATATTTTACTGTTAGGAAAAAAATGGTTGCTCTTTTAGAAGTAGTCAGAAGTTTAAATAGTTGTTGAAGCACAAAATAAAATATCAATAAATATGACTACATAAAATTAATAATCCTTGACATAAAGCACCTGTAAAGAAAACACACACAAATGTGGAAAACAGTATTGAAATAAAGGCAACAAATAACTATGGACCTTGTGCTCATAGCTGTAGAACTCTGATGGGCCAACTTAAACTACCTTGAAGTTTATCAAAGTTCTCCACCATTTCTTGAGGCATATGAACCACTGGTCTTAGTATTAAATATTCATGTGAAGTTTTTTGTGTTTGTTTCATTTGTTGTTTTAGTGGAAAGTTTGGACAGATTGTAGAGTGACAGCAACCAAAGCAATTTTAAACTATCAGGAACTGATACTGTGATCTTCTTCATTTTGTTTAATTGTCCCTGTGGGATCCTGGTACAATCCCGTAGTATCACATTTACCAGGTTATGATATAGTTAATGTTTTTATTCTCTACAGGAATTGTGAGCTCATTGAGGGAACATGTTTGTTTAGTCTTTTTATCTTTAGATCCTGGCCCAGAGACTGGGGCTTAAAAGATATCCCAAGGTGTATTTGAATAAATGAATGGAATTCCCAGTTTGCCTGAAATAATGTTATGATTTATGGTATGCTTACAAGTTTTCATTTCATTATGGAAAAAACCCCAACAATACACACTTAGCCATTTGTTCTGTTTTGTCTGTTTCAGATGATTAAACCCTAAGGGAAAGGGACAGGGAGAGGGCAGCATCTTGCACATACTATGTATTTGTTGTAAAAAGTAAACAATATATCACTTTTAGCACCTCAAACTTCCACTAAAGGTTCTATTTACCATATTGTATCAAGGAAAAATTTATGATAAGTAATTCAAATCAAGTTAAAAATTGTTATCCCCTAGGTACTTCTTCAGCAAGTTGGTCTATTTGTGAGTTTTGGCTCTTATATTTGGATTGTGTTGTAGTAAAACTTGTATCATGGAAAGAATTTTATTGGCTTGATGAACTATTTAGTCATATTACCACAGGATTTTAAAGTATTTTGAAAGATAAAAGACAATGTTTTATATTCACCTTTATGGTAATCTATGGATTTTACCACATTGAGTTATCTGCTACAAAAAGGCAGTTCCATGAGTGTATCATCTACTAATTCCTAAGCATAATCCTGTGGTTGGTTGATAGCTGTATTATAGGTTAAATTTTGTACTCCCTCCATCCACCAAAAAAAAAAAAAAAAAAGATATGTTGGAGACCTAACGACCAGTACCTTATTTGGAATACAGCTTTTTCAGAGGTAGTCAAGTCAATATGAGGTCATTAGATTGGGCCTTAGTCCAATTTGACTATTGTCCTTATAAAAAGGGGAAATTTGTACACAGAAATGCACAAGGAGAATGTCATGTGAAGACGAAGACAGATGAAGACAGATTGGAGTGATACATCTACAAGCCAAGAAACACCAAAGATCGCCGGAAAACCACCAAAACTAGGAGAGAGGCAAGAAACCGATTCTTTCTCACAGCCCTCAGAAGGAACCAACCTTGCCAATACTTTGATCTTGGATTTCCAGCCCCCATAACTATGAGACAATAAATTTCATCCAGTTTGTGATACTTTGTTATACCAGCCCTTGGGAAGTAATAAAAGATGAATCTCGGGGCTTCCTTGGTGGCACAGTGGTTGTGAGTCCACCTGCCAATGCAGGGGACACGGGTTCGTGCCCCAGTCTGGGAGGATCCCACATGCCGCAGAGCGGCTGGGCCCGTGAGCCATGGCCGCTGAGCCTGCGCGTCCAGAGCCTGTGCTCTGCAACGGGAGAGGCCACAACAGTGAGAGGCCCGCGTACTGCAAAAAAAAAAAAAAAAAGATGAATCCCAAGTATCCCAATATATCATTTGTTCATAGAGGGGGTCTGCATTAGTTCAGGTCTTCTGAGAAACAGATGCCAGGAAGGGATTGAACAGGCAAGGTCTTTTAGTGGAAGAAATACCTGTGTGAAAGAAAAGAGGGAGGAGTCAGGTAAGACTAGGGCAGCTGGGGAAGGCTAGGAGAGTCATCAGATCACTGTGCAAGTCTGGGTGAAAGGAAGATGGAGAAGACCATGGACAGATATATCCTAGATTGCCCTGCAGTCTAACGAAGGTTCAGGTTGGCAAAATCATTGAACTGTCTTCTAGTCAAAGTTAGCTGTCAGCTGTCAGGGATATCTTGGGTTTTCCAGGAACAGGTTGGCTTAGTATTCTTGCCATTCTCATTCACTGACTTTGAGTAGCTGTGGCAGATCCTCAGCTCAAATGAAGTGATGGATTTCCAAATGCAATTCAGGGCCCTTGGTTAATTCCACTCCCTGGAGAAGGAGGTCTGTGAAGAACATGCTCATGGCCCTCAGAGATGCTGCTCAAGTGACTGAAAAACTGATATAGAATTCAGTCCTTGAAAATGAATTAAATGTAAATGTCTGTATAAGAATAGAAAAAAATCAGTCATCTAGAACATAGGTTAGGGTAGACCAGGCTGTGAAAATAAAGGCTCAACACAATAGAAACTTTTGTTGCTGACAAGGCAGGTTAGTGATAGGAAACTTGGCAGTGGGGGTGAAGAAATTGCTCTTCTCTGCTCCTCACAAACAAGGAGACACAAGCAACAGTAACTCCACTATATTAAATATGTGGCTTCCAAGTTTGCCCTAGGGGGGAGATTGCAGTCACAACCCTAGTTGGTCAGAAGAGAAAAAATATGGAGAGATATATATGGGAGATTTTGATGATCAAGGCCTTGAAGTGGCACTTATTTTTTCCACTCACTTTCCATTGGCTAAAAGTCAGTCACTGGACCCAACCCAATTGCAAAGTAGACGGGCAAATAAATGTACATGAACTACATGTCCCAAAAAAGAGAAAAATGGATCCTGGTGTATAGCTGGCCATCTCTACCACACTTGCAAAAGATCAGATGTCAGTATTAGATCAAGTGGCATCAAGTAAAAAGAGATTCCAAAAGATTGACTGAAATTTTCAGTTGTTATCCAGCTGCTTGGCATTATGCAAGTACAGAAAATGGTCATTTACCAATGCTTTTAAGATTAAAGGTACCTACAATATTTGGAGACACATTACTATAACATAAATAAAGTAAATAAATTAAACATACACTAAAAGGATTATTATAATTCCTTGCTTCATAATTTAATAATTTTCCCCCAGTTTTTACAAATAAAAAATGCAATTAAGTATTCTAGAAATAGAATTACAGATGGTTCAAATGAAAATGTATGGAGGTGGATAAACCCGACATGTTGAATCAGTCCTATAAATAAATTTCCTTCAGTTTTGTTTTACAGGTTTTTAAGGGTGTATTTTCAGGCTCATCTGTTTTTGGATTATCTGTATTCTTGGTGTATATGCATTCATAGGCTTGTAATAAGAAAGTTATAGGGGACTACAGGAATCCAAATTATATTTTTAGTAGCAAAACAGTAAAAAGATAATTAGGAATAAATGAGGACTAATTATCAGTAATATAATCTTTGTAGAAAACAATATTAATCAAATCTGAACAAGTCTTAAGTTCACAATGTGCCTGGCTATCTACTTCTCCCTAGTCCCTACCCCATCCTTGCCCTACTGTGTACAGTGAGTATTCTGCTGCCTGTAGACAGCCTTATCTTTTCCTGGATAGCTCTGAAGCCCAGCCTGAAATAAAGCCTAATAAGTGTTAGTGTGGCGCATATTGTCAGGTGGACCCAGATTGGAAGGCCAGCGGTACTAATTAGATGAATGATCTTGGGAATTTGCAAATTCCTCAAACTCTCTATACCTCAATTTCTTTATGTATAAAATGGGAATGACAGTAAGTCCTCATAAAATTATTGTAAGGAATAAATGAGATAATCTATGCATAGTGGTGATCATGAAGCTAACACATGGTTACTGTTCAATCATAAATTATTACTATTATTAATATTATATAGGTATGTTATATGTATATATGTATCTTATGGATGAATATAATATATAGATAAATTATAAATGTACATATTTATATGTACATATATAATTTCTTAAACCTTCTATTCCGCTACTAGTGGTATCCGGAAAATAGTTCTCAGTTTAGGATGAAATGTTTGAAACTTCAGTTGACCACTTAGTGTTTCATCTACATTACTAAATGCAGGTCCCTAAATAAGTTTGTAGGAGATTGGACCCTCTGTTTAGTTTTGGGGGAGGTATAGATTTCACAGCGGCCTCCTAGGCTTTGGCCCTATGATCCCTGAAAGTCAGGTGGCACTTGCTCTGCAGCTGCATTTTTGTGAAACAGTTTCTGGGGGCCAGACAAAGTTCAAGCACTTCTCCTTAATTTACAACTGGTCCCAATAGTCAACCCTACTGCGTCCTATCAGAAAAAGTTTCCATCTCAGAAAAGGCTGCCAATGGACTGGAGTTACTAAGGTCCAATTTTTGGAACTACTCTTTGATTTAAAATCCTTTTCTGGGTCACTTGTTCTGCCCTGAGAGTGTCCTGAATTTTTACCCTAGTGTCTTCCATGTAGCTTGGCCTCCCTTCACCTTTTTGTAAAAGACACCAGTTTAAAAATAAATTATATCTTTCACAAGTGTTATTATTGTATTATCAATATAATTTTTTTCAGGTAATACCTTTCTATATTGTGTTTTTAAAAATCTATATATCAGATTTAGTAACATCTCATCTATAAGATTAAAAATTCATAGGATAAATGGTGATAAAGTCATGCTTTTGTTTACCTCATGTTCTAATGGTTACAGTAAACAGTAACATTGTATTCTAACTTTGATATAATTTTTGATAAAAATTTGAGTTGTAAAAACAAAAATGACATGCAATTTTCCTTTTATGTTCCCCCCAAAATGTGATATACATATTTTTAAAGTAAGAACACATCTGTCCTTTTATATACTATTTATTTTAATATCATTCCACCTTGAAACTGCTCACATCTTAATTTGAAGAAAAAAATTATGCCTTTTGCAAATACTTTTCTTTTTTAAAAAATTATTTTTAAACTTTTTTTAACATCTTTATTGGAGTATAATTGCTTTACAATGGTGTGTTAGTTTCTGCTTTATAACAACATGAATCAGCTATACATATACATATATCCCCATATCTCTTCCCTCTCGCATCTCCCTCCCACCCTCCCTATCCCACCCCTCTAGGTGGCACAAAGCACTGAGCTGATCTCCCTGTGCTATGCGGCTGCTTCCCACTAGCTATCTATTTTACATTTGGTAGTGTATATATGTCCATGCCACTCTCTCACTTCGTCCCAGCTTCCCATTCCCCTCCCCGTGTCCTCAAGTCCATTCTCTACATCTGTGTCTTTATTCCTGTCCTGCCCTTAGGTTCTTCAGAACCATTTTTTCTTTTTTTTTTCTTTTTGGATTCCATATGTATGTGTTAGCATATGGTATTTGTTTTTTCTCTTTCTGACTTACTTTACTCTGTATGACAGACTCTAGGTCCATCAACCTCACTACAAATAACTCAATTTCATTTCTTTTTATGACTGAGTAATATTCCATTGTATATATGTGCCACATCTTCTTTTTTTTTATTTTTAATTTTTATTTTTTTGCGGTACGCGGGCCTCTCACTGTTGTGGCCTCTCCCGTTGCGGAGCACAGGCTCTGGACGCGCGAGTTCAGCGGCCATGGCTCATGGGCCCAGCCGCTCCGCGGCATGTGGGATCTTCCCGGACCGGGGCACGAACCCATGTCCCCTGCATCGGCAGGCGGACTCTCAACCACTGCGCCACCAGGGAAGCCCCACATCTTCTTTATCCATTCATCTGTTGATGAACACTTAGGTTGCTTCCATGTCCTGGCTATTGTAAATAAAGCAGCAGTGAACGTTGTGTTAGATGACTCTTTTTGAATTATGGTTTTCTCAGGGTATATGCCCAGTAGTGGGATTGCTGGGTTGTATGGTAGTTCTATTTTCAGTTATTCAAGGAACCTCCATACTGTTCTCCATAGTGGCTGTATCAATTTACATTCCCACCAACAGTGTAAGAGGGTTCCCTTTTCTCCACACCCTCTCCAGCATTTATTGTTTGTAAATTTTTTGATGATGGCCATTCTGACTGGTGTGAGGTGATACCTCACTGAAGTTTTGATTTGCATTTCTCTAATGATTAGTGATGTTGAGCATCCTTTCATGTGTTTTTTGGCAATCTGTATATCTTCTTTGGAGGAATGTCTATTTAGGTCTTCTGCCCAATTTTGGATTGGGTTGTTTGTTTTTTTGATATTGAGCTGCATGAGCTTCTTGTAAATTTTGGAGATTAATCCTTTGTCAGTTGCTTCATTTGCAAAAATTTTCTCCCATTCTGAGGATTGTCTTTTTACCTTGTTTATGGTTTCCTTTGCTGTGCAAAAGCTCTTAAGTTTCATTAGGTCCCATTTGTTTATTTTTGTTTTTATTTCCATTTCTCTAGGCAGTGGGTCAAAAAGGATCTTGCTGTGATTTATGTCATAGAGTGTTCTGCCTATGTTTTCCTCTAAAAGTTTGATAGTGTCTGGCCTTACATTTAGGTCTTTAATCCATTTTCAATTTATTTTTGTGTATGGTGTTAGGGAGTGTTCTAATTTCATTCTTTTATATGTAGCTGTCCAGTTTTCCCAGCACCACTTATTGAAGAGGCTGTCTTTTCTCCACTCTATATTATTGCCTCCTTTATCAAAGATAAGGTGCCCACATGTGTGTGGGTTTATCTCTGGGTTTTCTATCCTGTTCCATTGATCTATATTTCTGTTTTTGTGCCAGTACCATACTGTCTTGATTAATGTAGCTTTGTAGTATAGTCTGAAGTCACGGAGCCTGATTCCTCCAGCTCCGTTTTTTGTTCTCAAGATTGCTTTGGCTATTTGGGGTCTTTTGTGTTTCCATACAAATTGTGAAATTTTTTGTTCTAGTTCTGTGAAAAATGGCAGTGGTCGTTTGATAGGGATTGCACTGTAGATTGCTTTGGGTAGTGTAGTCATTTTCACAATGTTGATTCTTCCAATCTAAGAACATGGTATATGTCTCCATCTGTTTGTATCATCTTTAATTCCTTTCACCAGTGTCTTACAGTTTTCTGCATACACAGGTCTTTTGTCTCCTTAGGTAGGTTTATTCCTAGGTATTTTATTCTTTTTGTTGCCATGGTAAATGGAAGTGTTTCCTTAATTTCTCTTTCAGATTTTTCATCATTAGTGTATAGGAATGCAAGAGATTTAGTAGCAAGATACAAAATATTTTTCTTTTTTCATCATATGAGTATTAATTCTTTCAACTGATCATTTATTTTCATTTTACTACCATGTGCTAGGATATTATATTAGGTATTGTTTTTCAATAAAAAAGACAGAAACTACCCATATTTTCAGAGAACATATACTCCAGGAGTCCATGAAGCTAAAATAACTATCTTTAAGTGGAATATATTTCATTTGTGAGATTATTTCTTCTTTCATTAAGTCATTATTGAGCATCTCTCTGTGCTATGTGCACTATTTCTTAGGTTGGTGGAATACAGTGGCCAATAAGGAAGTCAGTTATTACTACTTTTCAAATCCATCTTTTCCCCTGTGTGCAATAGAATTCAGAATACACAGAAGTTTAGTTATACAGGACTAGGGCATTGGAGAGATGGGAGGAGGAGCCAGGCTTCCACTGATTCTTTTGCTACACTACGTAGCTCTCCTTCCTCCCTATCATCACCATTTTCCTACTTTTTGGGATTTAGGATTAAAATGGCAAAGTAGGTTTCTCTTCCCAACTCAGTTCCTCTCTGGCCATTTTGGTGGAGTGGAGCAGTGAACTCTGCAAAGCAAATCCCTGGTTCTTCTCCTGGAAGTGACATAATACTACACCAAAAACTTCAATGGAGAGAAAAGTCCTGTAAGTGTCTAGAAAACCACTTCATTTCCTGGATTGTCACTTGTGAACATATGAGGTGACAGCAACGCTTTCGTGAACTTCTCTCTAAGCATTAAGAAAATAAAATGGTAGAAAAAGTTCCTGACTATTATGTAATGCTAGGTGCCTCATTATAAGTAAATGGGAGCACTAATCTCAAAGAATAATAAGAATTGTTGAGGGTGTCAACAAATTAGGCCTGAGGTGATCTCAAATTGGACCTAGTCTTGATTATTTTAAAAGGACTAGTGGAGAGTGCTATATTGTTAGAATTTAATATGACCAATAATTTAATATGATTAATAATGATGTCAAGAATCAAATGTCAATGATGTCAAATGATAAAGGTCCAGCTACTTAAAAACTTTCCCACTGGAGGCATTTGTCCACAAATTTCCAAAGCTATTAAAGTTTGTATTTTAGCTATCTAAGAATAACTCATATTCTCAACTTACCATATTCCATTTGTTAATTAAAAATAAATTACATTGGAGAAAGCCAGCAAGAACAAAGTTCTGATATTCACTGATTTTTTGATTTGGGTGAACTTTACCCTTAGAAAAATAAGGTAATATTTTAAATAAATTTAAACATTAGTGATATCACATGTTAAATTCTGACATAGGAATACTATATTATTTTTCCAACTCTGGTCTCACATATAAGTTAAGTATATTTATGTGAAGTTTATACCAATGATAAGATTATTGTGTATATATATGTGTGCCATATATATACATATATGCCATATATATAGATAGATTCAATTTGACTGCAAATTAGTACAGCAGATACAATGATATAAATAATAGTTTAGGGTCTCTCCTGTACTCTTTTTTTTTCTCTTTAGAACTGGCAGACAACTGTTCTCATGTATTATAATTGTTCTCTAATTATTCATAGCTGTTAAAGAGAGATAAGATTAAATAAAGATGACCTTTGGTTCATCTCGTTTAACTTATAAAGTTAGAATTCATTTTTAGGTCCAGGATGAAAGGGTACCACAGTTGACACTAATCTCTGACACAGATTTGAGGAGCCAAGTAACACTGCATCTCTGTTAATGATAGTGACTTAAATTAGCTATGCTGGAACTTAATGATGTTTAGGAAAATAGACAAGGGAATTACATTTCCCTTTAAATTCAGCAGGAAAAAAACCACCCTACATTCATAAAATATTTCTCTGAAAATGCTAATCTCTCAAGAAAAATATTTTTTCCCTGGGCTATTCATTTTCAAATTATAAAGTGAGTTAAGAAAGACATAATTATAATATATATGCTTGCATATATAGTCATATTAATATATGTCATATAGATGTATACATTCATACTGGTATACTAAAAATCGTAGTAGTGGCAACATCAGAGATGGTCGTTAAGTCATCCACTATATTTCTTTGCTGAATAGAAGTTGTTCTTCATAGTGTGTTTCCCAATCCTTTGCCTACTTCATATTTAAGTTACTCAGCCACAGGGACTTTGAAGATTTCCTTTGAAAAAGTGTCCCATAGGCTGATACATTAGTATACAGAGATGTTCCAAGATTCTCAACCTAAATTTTCTTTTACTCAATTTTATGTTGCTGTTTCTAGTCCTGCTTTATTTCTACTACCTTAAAATTGTTTTTAAGATGATCATTACCCTTATATCAATCCAGAGAAACTATAATTATATGAGCATCCTAGTTGATTATTATTTTGCTTGCTATACCTATGATGTTGTTTGCATTATTTCATTTTAAAACACCTTCTTGCCCCTTAGTCACGCTTTGTCATTTGGGTAAACAGTTCTCATTACTGCTAACAAGAATTAGTCAAATAATTTGTTCTTGTTGTACTTTAAAAGTGAGCCTCATTTTGGAAATCTTTCAGTTCTTGGCATTCAGAAATCCCTGTATGGTTCAGTGGTTGTGGCTTAGGAGGTGGGATCTCAGTCTTCCTCAGATCTGTATCCCTTACTTTAGCAAGTGTGGAAATGAGGTACTTGCTGAGACCGTTACTGAATGAAATCAAAACCTTGTCCTCTCCGGGTGAGGATCTATTGAAAATACAGCGTTTGTTATTAGAATTTTAAAGATCAAACCTGTTCTTTCTTGAAAAACTGGCTCCTCTGTTAAATTCCATTTAGATTGTCTCCCATTTCAGGTACTATTTCATTGCTTCTTGTATTGGATTTTAGCTCCATAATTTTTGTTTATGTTCACTATTTAAGCATTCTTTTTTCCTACATCACTGCTCATTGGAAGATTTTGAGATAGTCTTGAGCAGTGCAATTAAAAAGGGGAACCAAGGATAAAATTGTGGGTCATGCCAAAATAAAAAAAAAAGACCCTCTTGGGAAACAGAAATAAACTGAACCAGTAGTCACATAGGTTATCTTTCTAGGTTTTTTTCTTTCTCAGTATTTAAGTGATGAATTATGTTGAGATTAGATATTTAGTTACTAAATATTGTACTTAAGTTCCATATAAGATGGAATGAAGCTATATAATTTTCAGAAAATATCTCTGTTTACACCTGAAGGTATTATCCTGCTGAATTAGCTCAAGGTGTTACAGACTTTTTGTATTATAAATTTCTTGCCCATTCTGGAGGATCTTTTCAGTTTCTGTGTATTCAGAACTTGTGGCATCTATGTGGACATAGCTACAAATTCTTTGTGAATATTGATGCAGGCACTGTATTACCACTATGGTCATGACAGTACTTAATAATAATTTCTGTTACAACTTTATTATCTCATTGGGTGAATCTCCAGCTTTTGGACCCACAAAACTTAGAACATCTCAGACAATATCTTTCACAAGGTCTTTATGGTCACTGATATGACACTATATTACCAGCGACCATGTGGCACTAAATAATAAATATACATGGGACTCTTAACCCCAGTCATTCACTTTGGATGAGAACTTTAGATTCTCCACAATTCTGACACAGGACTATGCCTTTTAACATCTTTCAAGATGTATTGTTTCGGGCTTCCCTGGTGGCGCAGTGGTTGCGAGTCCGCCTGCCGATGCAGGGGACACGGGTTCGTGCCCCGTTCCGGGAGGATCCCCCATGCCGTGGAGCAGCTGGGCCCGTGAGCCATGGCCGCTGGGCCTGCGTGTCCGGAGCCTGTGCCCAGCAATGGGATAGGCCACGACAGTGAGAGGTCCACGTACCGCAAAAAAAAAAAAAAAAAAAAAAAAAAAAGTATTGTTTCACCAAGTATTTCATTATTTCTGTACTCTTAACAAAAAATGTGTGAGATTGCTAGAGGGACAACCTAAGGCAGTACATGGAATTCCACTAAAAGATTTCTGCTTAATATTGTTTGTTCTTGGCAATGTGCAAGGGATTTCTCTTCCCCAAACAGCACAAAGTCTTTAAGTTTCAACTATTTTTCTTACAGGGTTTCCCCAAAATTTCAAATTCCTCTTTTTCTCTATCATCCAGGGCAATGTTTTAACAATCTTTTACAGTTACAGTGAGACCTTGGGATGATATCCATCTACCATAAGTATGTAATTTGGTGTTTTTTCCCAGAAAAATTATTCCCAAAAAGGAATTCCATAAATTCTATCTTCTCAATATAACTACACATAAAATAAATAAAATCTAAGATAAAAGTGAAATTTAGTTTACAACCCTTTGATATGATACCATGCCAGGCACTGAAAGAAAATAAGGTTAAGGGACTTCCCTGGCAGTGCAATGGTTAGGACTTTACACTTGTACTGCAGGAGGCATGGGTTTGATCCCCTTTTGGGGAACTAAGATCTCACAAGCTCTGTGGCACGGCCAAAAATAAATATATAATAAAGTTAAAGGAGAGCGATTTCTGCCTGGTTTCTGTTGCTGCATGAAAAATTAACCCAAAACTCACTGGCTTAAAATGATTTTTATTATCTCACAATTCCTATTTCAGGAATCCAGACATGGTGTAGCTGGGTCCTCCTACTCAGGTCTCTCACAAGGCTACGATCAGGTGTTGGCCAAGTTCACAGATATCTCAAGTTTTAAGTAGTGTAGCATAAGCTTCCAAGTTCACTAGTGCTCCTTGGTGGGATTTAGCTTCTTGTGGGCTATTGTACTGAAGGCCTTAGTTTCCCTACTGAGAGGTCACCCTCTCAGTTCATCACTAAGTGAGCTTCTCCATGGGGTAGGGCAGCTGGCTTCATCAAAGTGCACAAGACAAAGACATAGAGGGCCATTAGGAAGTCACAGACTTTATAACATAATCCTTTTTGCCATATTTCGTTTGTTAGAAGCAAGTCCCTAGGTCCAACCCACACTTAAAAGGAGGGTGTTACACAAGAGCATGAATACCAGGAGGCAGGGGTTATTGAGTACTGTCTTAGAAGGCTGTCTACCACATTTAATTGTACCCAGCCTTAAGAAAATGCTAGCTAACCAAAAATCTAATATAAAATATAAATCACTCTTTATAACAGTTAATGAACTTCGTTCCTCATCTTTCCATTGGTATGATGTACCTGCTGAATGTTGAGCATTGCTATTGCAGTGGATGCCCAAATCACCACCCTCTTGCCGTATTGAAGACTAAAGTTCTCATTCCTCCAGCTGCCATGAGTGTTGGTGGATGACACCTCTCTACTGTGTCTTTTTGGAAATTGGCCTCAGTTGACTACAACTGTATTGCCAAAGGTCACTCCCCTTCCTGGGGATAACCTACATCTAATGACTAATCAATGCTGAGTTTTAAAGGCCCAGCTCCCTTGCCTCAGTGTTGGACAGCTCTGAAGCCCCATCTTACCTGCAGGGCTGCTTTTAGATTCAGCTAAAATCTTTGTTGTAACCTAATAGCTGTCCAACTCCTCTCTCCACTCAACCTGGCTTATTTCAGTGCCTTATAAATGGTTATCCCCCGGGCACTCCTCAATAAACTTTCTGGATTCAAATCTGTTAACCTGCAGTCTGATTCCTAGGAAACCCAACCTGTAACAGCTATACTTTAACTTTTTCTATGTAAGGGGAAAATAGCTAACATATAAATATTGAATATTAACATAGAGACTGTAGAGATTTATTTACTTATAAACCTCTTAAAAGGGATGTTTGAGATTCTATAAGAATCTCAAGCCGAGATGTCAGAAATTTGCACTGTGGCCTACTGCATAATTTAAGCAGAGTTCAGGAACATGCCCTTGATGTTCACTAATGATTATATAAGACATAACCATTTTTATTTACTATAAAAGCTATTTTAAATCTAATTCATTATATTCTTTCTGTCCCTTATAAATGAAACTTTGGTTGCAAAACCTTCACCCAGTATTAGAGGTGAATAAGTTTATTTCCTCTTATGTACTGATATGCTTCATATTTCTAACTTAGACCATGCGGCAAATTTTTACTTTTCTGTGGGAAATCACTGGGACAAACAAAAAGAATACACAAAACATCAAAACCCTTAGTACTAAATATGGAGATTATTTGCAAGTAAAGATTATTACATTATATATCAATCACAACAATCCTTAAAATATGATTACTATATATTATAACTTTCCTACTTTTTTTAAAAAAGATTTTTAAAAATATTTATTTATTTATTTGGCTGCGCCGGGTCTTATTTGCGACATGTGAGATCTTTGCTGTGGCTTGCAGGATGTTTAGTTCCAGCATATGGACTCTTAGTTGTGGAATGTGAGATCTAGTTCCCTCACCAGGGATCAAACCCTGGCCCCCTGCATTGGGAGCATGGAGTCTTAGCCACTGGACCACGAGGGAAGTCCCTTAACTTTCCTACTTTTTAAAGATGGAATCCACACAAATCTTTACAGTGCAATGTGGCAGTTAAGACGATGAGAGATAGAAGAGAGTCTAGAAAGTGTCCTCAGGCAAAATTGAAATAAAATACAGAAGAATTAGACTTGAAACATGAGAACTGTTAGGGTTTACAATTTTCTTGTGATTCTTATCCTGGACATTTTGCACTCTGACCCCTGCCTCACTCTGGCTGCTTTGCTCTGAGCCCGATGGAGGAGAGCTGACCTCTGAAGTTTTCATTTTCCAGTCTCCTGTGTCAGCTGACTTGCAGAGAGAGACTGGAGGAGGCCGAGACGCTGGGGGAAAGGGTGCATCTTTCCTTCTCTCTCTGTTTGGGAGGTGTCTTCAGCAGCAGCTCCTTCTCCTTGGTGGCTCCAGCTCCTCTCTGCCTTTCCTGCAGACTGAGCTCAGGTAGCACAGCCAGCCTCCTAAGTCCTGCCAGCCTAGCAGTGGAGGCTGCTCTCTGCTGTTGTTAATCTTTGGTTTGTCCACCATCCCTTTTGGCTTTTCACCTCTTTTTTATTACCTGGGCAGTAAAGGCTCTACTTTATTTCCATCTAATTTAAATGCATAGAATGGTTTATGGTTGTATTTGAATGGCCACAACTACGTGAAGTATACTCTTGTTCATTACAACAAGAATTCACAAATACAAATGTCCTTAATATCATTAAGAAAAAAAATTAGTCCTCAAAATAACCTAATATGATGTTATTACCCACATTTTTACAGAAAAGAAAGGCAGGATCAGCAAAGATAAGTAATTTGCTTATGATTACATATCTAATGCATAGCTAACATGAGGAATGTGGCCTCTAAAGTTAGAAGACCTGGATTTGAATCCTGACTCCACCTCTTATTAGCCAGGCAAATTACTTAACCAACCTGTGCTCAATTTTCTCATCTATAGGATAGGAATATTTGTCATATCTACCTCAAAAAGTGTTCTGAAGATTAAAGTAATAAAAGTTAAAGTTGCTACAACAGTTGCTGGCACAGAGTACATGCTCAATAAAAACTACCTATTATTGGGCCTCCCTGGTGGCGCAATGGTTGAGAGTCCGCCTGCCGATGCAGGGGATGCGGGTTCGTGTCCCGGTCTGGGAGGATCCCATATGCCGCGGAGCGGCTGGGCCCGTGAGCCATGGCCGCTGGGCCTGCGCATCCGGAGCCTGTGCTCCGCAACGGGAGAGGCCACAACAGTGAGAGGCCCGCGTACCGCAAAAAGAAAAAAAAAAAAAAAAAAAAAAAAACAAACTACCTATTATTATTAGCCACGTGGTTTCTGTATTGTTTTAATTACTTTGAAAACACAAAACAAGTTACAGTGATTGCTCCTGTGGCTTATTATGGACCAATGTGCAAGTTTTGAAAAGAATTCATTTGAAAAGAAACATGTACAAATGTATGACATGACATCATACTGAACAATAATTTCTAATTTGGTTAAAAATCTAGTCCTCTACTACTGATTATCAGAACAGTTTAGAAAAGCAAGATTGATTTCTTTTGTGGCATAAGCAAGAATTTCACAGTGGCCTAAGGCACCAAATGATCGCAAACCATCTTCCTGCAATTAAAATGGCCAGAGCTGACCCTCTCTTTATTAATCATTGATCTCTGGCTTCTGAATGCACCAGTGAGTTCAAGGTCTGGATATGTCTGACTCATGCTAGCTCTGTGCCATTAAACTGTTTTATAGGAAAAAACGATTCTTCAATGCATTGAGCCTGACACTTGAGATTCTTTTTATAATTTGAAAATTGGCAGTTCAGAGTATATTTAAATGGAAAATGCTACCGTTTGTGACCATCATCCAGCTGATAGAAACAATGTTTTCACCATTGAAATACCTGTACAAAAAACCACTGTGGCCAGAAACTATCTTGGACATGGACAAATATTAGTATTTTATATATAATATTGTTAGCACATATTTTTGTAATATTTTTTATACTCAGCATTTACACCTGGTAACATTCTCAACAGTATAAAAATTATATGAATGAGTTAAATTATGCTATTTATTTCCAGTCATGTGAAGAAAAAACCAAGCAAATGCATATATTGTAAACAAGGATTTTCTACTAATTACCATCACAATTGTATATTTTATAATATTTTTGAGGCATGACTGTGTCTCTAAACAATACAGAATTCAGTGGGAGTAAAATAATTAATCTCAGTAGCTGGACAGATAATAGTACCAAATATTTTAGTTTTTGTTATTTACTTTAATACTCATTATATGTTTTTATCATCTAAATCCTTACTGCTTTCTATTGAAATTTCTCCCAATTTTTTTCTATTCTATAACTATACCTTTAATATGACTACAAAAGCTAACCTATGGCAATCTTGGTTATTTTGACAATTGAATAAATATTTAGGAGATTTTGAAATTAATTTCATACTGGGGTACCATATTACCATTAGATATTAATTTTAAACTTGTGGGTATATGTATGGCTTTTTTGCATTATAATACTTTATTTTCTTAGCTGAATCTTGACATATAAATGGATGAATATAGTATTTTTCTTGTTACTTTTTCAATTGACTTAAAATTACGCTAAAAACACCTAGACCAGAATTATTGTCCTTTATACAAGGACATATATGTATGTCCTTATTGTCTTTGAAGTTGTGATAGAGTTGTTTACTGATATCATTTTAATCCATGAAGTTTCTTTATTAGTGATAACCTGTTATAAAAATGTATACTGTCTCGTCTTTATGATGCAAATAGCCAAAGGGATATCCAAATTCACTATCAATTTTGAATTAAACTTACGTTTTTAAGTCAGTGTCTTTGAAAGGAAATATAATGCACATCTTTCCTTTACATATTCCAGGCTTTTAAACTAAATGTGTAAGCAAACATGATTTATATTGGAGTAGAAAGATGTAGGCTAAGTGTACACTCAGTATTTCTAAGGATGAAATTTATGAGCACAGGGAGGGTTGAAGGAAACGTTTTAAAGAATATAATTTTATTCAAAATTTTAAATTTAGAAAGGAAGGGACTACTCTTCAATAATTCAAAATAAAACATAAATCTTTTGTGCAAATATTTTTATTCATCATGTATGTGGGTTAACATAATAAATGGCAGATTAACTGAAATGACATGATGACAAACCTAAATACCTTATGTGAGGTAAAACAACAGATATTCCCTTACTGCTCTTCTTATGCCAGTCCTTCCATTTGAAGAGCTCACCCATCAATGAAGACATCAATTTCAAACAAACAAACAAAAACTTCAGTTGGGTCTAACCTCTTTTTTTAAAAAAAATTTATTGGAATATAGTTGCTGTACAATATTGTGTTAGTTTCTACCGTATAGCAAAGTGAAGCAGCTATATGTATATGTATAGGTATATCCCCTCTTTTTTGGATTTCCTTCCCATTTGGGTCACCACCGAGCATTGAGTAGAGTTCTCTGTGCTCTATAGTAGGTTCTCATTAGTTATTTATTTTATACATAGTATCAATAGTGTATATATGTCAACCCGTCTCCCAATTCATCCCACCCCCCTTCCCCCTTGGTATCCATACATTTGTTCTCTATGTCTGTGTCTCTATTTCTGCTTTGTAAATAAGATCGTCTATACCAATTTTTTCAGATTCCACATATATGAGTTAATATACGATATTTGTTTTTCTCTTGCTGACTTACTTCACTCTGTATGACCATCTCTAGGTCCATCCACGTCTCTACAAGTGACCCAATTTCATTCCTTTTTATGGCTGAGTAATATTCCATTGTATATATGAGCCACATCTTCTTTATCCATTCCTCTGTTGATGGACATTTAGGTTGCTTCCATATCCTGGCTATTGTAAATAGTGCTGCAACGAACATTGTGGTGCATGTGTCTTTTTGAATTATGGTTTTCTTTGGGTATATGCCCAGGAGTGAGATTGCTGGGTCATATGGTAGTTCTATTTTTAGTTTTTTAAGGAACCTCCATACTGTTCTCCATGGTGGCTGTATCAATTTACATTCCCACCAACAATGTAGTCTAACCTCTTTATTGGACAAGTGGGGAAAAAACCTGAAGTCAAGAGGGACCGAATAGCTTTCCCTAAAACATTTGGTATACAGATCAAAAGTCTGCTTTTTGTGAACTGAATATAGGCCAACTCAGCAATGTAAATCACCTATCATAAGTAAATTAATTCTTACAATTACATGTAAACTATCGAAGCTTCTAACATGGATATTTAGATCTAGGTAGAGATGGGTTCACATTCAGGCTCTGCCCATTAAGCTATTAGATTTTGATCAAGAGCCTTACATTCCTGAGAATTCATGTACTAAATATATAATTTATCTAAAACTAGGATCACTAGATATTTAAGATTTAGAGATTGTAAAGTGAAGTGCCAACAGTGCCTGGTTCACAGTTGTGGCTCAGTAATTGGTCATCTGGGAAAATCTACCATTTGAAGTAAATATAGAGAAGATCATAAGATGTAGAAGTTACTTGGTTCATTTTATATTTCCCTACATTTCCTGAATTATTTTCTAATTGTATGGTGTATTAACTCCATCTTTTACATGTACCTCAGAGGTCATGTTGATATTTACATTTCTAGTCCTTTACAAATTTGGTGACCCCTCACTGTGTCTTTATTTTGTCATTATTGATAAAATATGCAGAGTGTATGCATGCCATAGAACTATATGTATTCTGGACTAAAAATTATTTATTAATAGCTGTTAAAACCCATATCTAATTTATGATCATTAAAACCATACTCTACAATGGGACCAAAACTTTTGGTGTTAAAAATGATTACTATTATGTATTATTCATAATAATAGTAAAAACTGTTGGTCATGGACATATAAACTTCGGAGCTAACTCATGTCCTGGAGTTCTGCATAAATTTGATTTTATTCTGAGGTTAAGGTATATCCTCAGGTATATCTTAGGATGAAGATGCCATAAGGGAAATATGAGGATAGTTACACCCTGACAACTTCCTTGGTGGGCTTGTTTCCAGCTCAAAGAGACCTAATCAGAGACTGTCAAGAATTCACAGCAGTAGCTCAAGAATTCAATAATGTTTATCATATATACCATAGACATACATAACATACATAACATATAACATTGCCCTTTGACTCATAATTTGGAGAAAAATAGTGCTGGATAATTTGTGATCTACTGCCTCTGTGAAGATATGATAAAGTTAATATCTTTTTTATTCAGTCCTTTTTAACTCATATGTTGGGGTCTAGTGGCTGCCTGGCGGACATTCTTGAGGGCTAGGGCAGCAGCTACTGGCTTTACGGTGGTCCTGATGGGGGACAAACAAGGTCACACACAATTTCAGCAAACACCTTCTAATAATAATAACAATAATATTTAATGTTTGTTAATTATTATGAGTTAAGGACTGTGCTAAACTATGATCTTATATAACCTCAATGTAAACATACAAAATAGGCCGTATTATTATATTACCATTTTACAGAAGAAAAAAAGATACTATTATTAACCTAACAAAAGGTCTATAGCTAGAAGTGGCAGAAACAGGATCAGATCTGTCTACTACCAAATCCCAAGATCTTGGTCACTACTGTACTGCCTCCTGCCCAACCTGTCTTTACTTTGTTATTTTTTTAATGAGTATTGTCTAAGTCAGGCGATAGATACATGGAACTGTTCATTACCTTGATGTTCAGTCTGCGATATCCCTGGTGAAATTGATTCTTGTCTGTTCTGAAGCCTAGCTTCTGAAATTTCAATTATTTAGAATACAGTAACGACATATTTATTAAGTTCTGTGCTGGAGGCTTCTAAAGGTATTTTCAGACTTGGAAAAGTGTTTTAAATTTTCTAAGATTTTGGGATATGATGGAATATAATTTTTTGAGCAAAGAGTGCACTATAATTTTCTTCACATGCATGAACTAAAGGCATAAAAGATGCAGACAGTATAGGAATCAAAGGAGCATCAGAGTAGAAAAGCTAGTGGAAAGCAAAAATTCAGCTCCAGTAAATGAATGGCTGATCCATCACTCCTTTGAAGTTTTGACCTGAAAGAATAACAACAAAAAGAGACTGAAGAAGGAAAAAACTTGCTTCCAAAAGAGTAAAACTAAATATGTCAGGTAATTTCCTCCTTTTTTAAAACCCCAAGGAAGCCAACTTATGGTTGGAGGACTTCTTTTAGGTTCTTCAATGAGACTAGAGGGAAACCATTTTTAAAATAGGTCAGTATCAAAGAAGTGTCCCTAGATTCACTCATGAGACAAGTCTGATCAGGTACTGTGATTATTAATGCACTCCAGAGCAAACTCATTTGACATCTCCTTCAGATATACAGAGAGATGTTTGGAATTATTTAGAAACAGCCTCTTTAAAGATAGTGAGTCTGTCTCGGCTCTGTGAAGAATGTTAATCGCACTCATTTGAGGAAATTTACTGACATGATGCATATAACTGGAATTCAGTTTACTGAATTATATGAACCCTTGAGATAGGCAAAAATTTATAAACCAGCTGAGGCTTTAACAAAAAAGCAAAGGAAAGTTAGTTGTAGATATTCCATTTATTTATCAAATATTTACTGAGCTCTGTGATTGACAATATGAGGGTGGCTTAAAAGAGGGAGTAACCCAAAAGTTTTGAAGAGTCAATAGTTTTCCATAAATATGAAGGTGAATCAGAATTCTAGGCAGAGGAAAGAACAGGGAAAAAGGGCAGAGAAATAATGAAGGGTCCAATCATTACATGAGGATCTTTAATCAGCTACAGTATAATCACTTGGAGTATTTGTTAAAAATGAGGTTACAGTGTCTTCCATGCCAAGTGAGTCATACTCAGTGACAGCATAAGGCAAGAATTTACATTTTACTAGGCACACCTAGGCTGTTTTAAAAGGCACGCCTAGGGTTTTGTAAGCATTAAGATTTGAGAATTGTTGGAATAGATGGTAGAAGTATTTGGACTCAAGCAACAGAATTTCACAATCTGTTTTACACTTATAAAGAATATGCTGATGGCCTGTGAATAATGAGGGAGGTTTGAAAATGAAGGAAAGTAACCTGTTAAAATTCTGATACAGTGATCCTTACTTCCCTTTCCCTTTACAGTCTGCTTTAATCAGACTTTAGTTCCTAAACACTTGTCAAAGTTACCAAGAAACTTTAGCTTTCTGCATTGCTAATTTTCAACCTACATCTCAGCAGCATTTGAAAAAATTGAATACCCACTCTAAAACATTGAATGTTTTTGGTCCCTAAGAAACTACCTGGTATTCATTTTCATTTGCTTCATAGCCCTCTCTTTCTACTTCTGCTTTATTGCATCCTCCAGAATCTTTACCTCTTTTTTTTGTCTTTCAATATTTACTCTGAAATAGTAGCTTTAAATTATTCATATAATTAGACCTCAGATATCTATCTCCAGACCCTTTCTTTTCCTTTTACTTTATACTTATATGTTCAACTGTCTACTCAAAATCTCTCCTTTGATGTTTAGATGGAGTTTCAAATATTTATGCTTTAAGGGAGATCACTCTAGATCCAAACTTGCTCCTTCTCTAGTATTACTCATCTTGGGTAATGGCACCCTTACTCCATCAGGCCAAATACCTAGTAATCATATCTCCTCCCTTCCTTCCTTCCTTCCTTTCTTCCTTCCTTCCTTCCTCCCTCCTTCCCTTCATCTCTCTCTTTCTCTCTTTTAATTTAATTTATTTTTTTTATGTTTCATGGTTGATCCATCAGCAACTCCACTGGAACTTTCCTTAAACTATATCCTGAATCTTACATCTTCTCACTAACTCCATGGCTACCATTCTAGTTCAAGCCGCCAGCATCACCTATTGCCTAGACAATAGCAGTAGACTCCTATGTGATCTGCCTGTCTCTATTCTTGCCTCATATAGTAAATTTTTCATGGTGATCCTGAGTGACCTTTAAGAACATAAAAATGCCACTGTCCTGCTCAAAATCCTCCTATGGCTATCTTACTCAAAATAAAATTTAAAGACCTTACCAAGGCTCACAGAGTCTTCTATCTCTTCTGCCAATATATTCTGTAATTATATTGATACTTTATTTCCACTGCTTCAGCTGTGGTGGACTCCTAACATCAAGCTTGTTTTTCTTCAGAGATTGGAATTATGGCTTCCTCTAGTTGGTATGCTCTTCTCCCAGATATCAGCATGTCATTCTAATTCATTTTATTCTGGTCTCTGTTCATATATAAGTTTCTTTGAATGTCCTTTTTATGAGCACCTTACTTAAACAGTTCTCTCTCCTTTATGTTACCCTATACTCCCCTACCATGCTTTATTTTATTCACAGCATTATCACATTTAAATTGTATCATATAGGTATTAACTAGCTTATGTATTGTCTCTCTTCCACATGGGAATATAAACTCCTTAGAAATAAGTACTTTATCTTGTTTACTTTTTCTTAAGCACTGGGCTCAAAAAAAGCATAGTAGTAGATAGAAGGCAGACAAAGAATATTTGTTAAATGAGTGAATCTTTTATACGTAAAATGTTGAAGGCTTAACAATGGCATTATGAATAAGAGTGGTGAGAAAAGAAAAAAGGATGATTCTGCTTTGTGAAATTGTCATTGTACTGACATTATGTTATATTGTACTATAATATGGTAAGATGAAGAACTAGAAAACATATGAAAAATGTCAACATTTCTATTATCAAAAAGACAATAAGAAGAGTAAAATGGTTAATCTATTCAAAAGAATGAGATGTCATCAACAGATCTGGGTTTGAAGGGTTCTTGAAAGTGGAGTTGCTGTGACAGAACAGGAGGTAAAAGAAGAAAATGGGCAGAGGTGAGTTGAACAGACACTCCAGGCATAGAGATTGACATTAAAAATCATGACTATTTGGGAAAACTACAAATAATTAATAATACTAAACCACAGGATTGGAGATTAGGGAAAATTGGAAGGTAAGAAATAAGGGTGGAAAATGATCACATCCCAGGTATTGTAGCTTTGAAGGCCATACTTAAATTATTGGGGATTAATCTAAGTAAGGGATGGGTGATATTAAAAGAGCTTTAAGCAAAGAGAAGATAGTGGATGTTTGTTGTTTTTTGTCACTACAGAACCAAAAAATTTTGGGGAGTCCCAAATAGCATAGCAGGATTTTAATCCTAGCACAGTGGCTGAAATGGGACAGACTGTACCTCTCATTGCTCCCTGGCAGCCAAGGCAAGGACATATGGCTTAGCCAATTGGATGCTTTGACTGGGGATTTTGATTCCTGAGGAACAAACAGTATTCACATGGTAGTGGAAGAATCAAGAATTCAGGACTCTGGTGGCCCATGAGTGTGAATTGCAGCAACACTATGAAGTACTGGGCACAGCATTATTAGTCCTTGGAGCTTTAAAAGGCCTTTTCAGCTTTCTGTATTTTTTTGATAAGGAGGTGAATGTTACAAGTTTCAGAAACCAGCAAAATCACAGATAGATACACATGGGGGAGAATTAGGGAAGGAAATATATGATGTCTGAAGATAAAAAGATAATTTTTATGAAGTTTTAAAGTTTTGTGAAACTTGCTGATAGGGAAAGATGATATTAAATGGTATCCTAGTGGTTTCAACAACTGAACTTCCTAAATTTGAGCACCAAGTTTCGTTATATTCATGGTGGTCGACTCATATTTGGTAAATGTATGTCAGATTAGATTAGTGTAGGCAGTTCCATATGATGGTTCTAACATAAAATTTTGATTGTCCAAGTTGATCAAAGTATTTGGAATATTGTCATATTTACACTTGATGTTATATACAAATGAAGCCTAAGTGAAGGGCTCATCTCTTCAGGGTGAATGAACTTTTCCAGTTAACCTGTAGTCAAATGGTTCATAAAGAGTTCTTAGAAAAATTTAAATGAGTTTGACTATAATCCATTGTAGGACTGGATCCAATAACAATAATGTAAGTATAAAGTGGTCTTTAAGGGATCTCATCATACAATTAACTTCAATTAATACAAAGATAGAATTGAATAATTTAATTTCCAGCTTTTCTGAGTAATAATATGATATTTTTAATGATTATACTGCTAGAACATAGATCTTTTATCAAAGTTTTGTCTATTAATTTAATGATTCCTTTTCTGTATTTATGTTAGCCCTAAATAACAGCTGATCTAAATTAAGTAGCCTGAATTTACTTAAAATTTATGCTCAGAATTTTAAATATCATAAATGAGCTCATTTGCTTACAAACATTATGATCTACTGTATATTACCCCACCCATCGAATATTTCGGACATCTTTAATGTCTACTGCATTGAAAGCAATTTAATGAGCATCAGTGGAAAATTATTATCTGGCAAGAATAGAGTTATATAATGCTATTCATATCATACAAACTCTGTAAAAGCATGACATTTTATATTATTTGAACATTTTTATGTATTAATTATAGCTAAACTACTTTGGATAGTTCATTGCAAGCTTTCATCAAAAGAGACTAACAACATTTAGATGTAAGTTCTAGAGGTAAAGAAAACTGAAATTTCAATTCAGTTGTTAGAAGCTTTGGCATCTTATTATTTTCATACAAAAAGGTATTGTGCAAGAAGCAGTTGTCTTCTAAATAAACTGACTGTATTCATGGTTTAGCAGAATCAGTTACTTTGCAACTGATTCTGACTACAGCTAGTATTTGAACTTGAAGCACTGTGATCTCAGGATTTTACCTAATGGCACATGTGAATCACTCAGGGCTGAGGCAAAAACATGCACAATGTACTCAATAATGATTCTGTTTGCATTAAAGAAACATTTTTCAAGGAAAGCTTCATGAAAGGGTCCAACCATGACCTTAAGATATGAGATTTTTCATAGAATACAGGGACTGGGGAAAATTCAACATCTTGTAAGGAAGCTCATTAACCAAATGGGTGATATAGCACATGGCAATAGGACTCGCTAAGCATTGGTGAACCAAGCTGAAAGTTTGATAGTGGAACATGTTAACAGATAATTAAATATGGATCCTTCCTAATCAATAGTGAGGGCATAATTACTTTTCTCAAGGTTAGTTAGGCAGGGTTATTTAAGGGGACAGAAGCCAGAGTGAAGGAAATCAAGAAGACAAACTAGAGAAGCACACATTTTGGAGTTGAGAAGGCTATTAGGAACTTCGGCACACTTGAAAAACCAGACTACAGTTTCATCAGTAGTCTCATTAGGGAACTATTAGACAAGGTCAAGAAGGCCTGTGAGAACTGATGGGTACATTTAAGCAATGCCTCCCTGCTTCACCAAGTTGCTCAGTAATAGCTGCCACATTTTCATGTCTTGAGAGGTATATACAGAGAGAGACAGAGAGAGAAGCAGAGAGAGAGAGAGGGAGAGAGGTTTCAGGGAATTGTCTCACATAATTGCAGGATGGCAAATTTGAAATTTGTAGGGCAGGTTAACAGGCTGGACCCTCAGGCAGGAGATGATGCTGCCGTCCTGAGGCAGGTTTTCTTCTCAGGGAAACCTGTTTTTGCTCTTAAGGACCTCAGCTAATCGGGTGAGGCACATTATCAAAGGTAATCTCCTTCGCTTAAAGGATTGTAAATCATTAGCTACATTGCAGATATTATCCATATCTACAAAATAACCTTCACAGCAACACCTAAATTAGTATTTGTTTAAAAAACTGAGTATTATAGCCTAGACAGGTTAACTCACAAAACTGACCATCACAGTATTGCTTGATATTTCAAGAAGGGGAAAAATAATCTAGGTCTGGGATCTGGTGGATAGCATCCTGATGAGAGTCACTAGTGTGGAAATTCAAGGTAGTTCCTCCTGTTTCCAGAACTAAGGTTATTTGTACACTCAGAGGCCCTCAGTTGAGGAGGGTTGAATCCCTTTGCAGAAGGATCTTGCAACTTGGCCAAGTGTATATACTCTTCCTCCAGTACTTCACCAGAAAGGTCATTTATTAAGATGACAGCCTATTTGAGAAAATACCCAGATCTTCCAGGAATTGGTAGAAACATGGTTCTGAGGAGATGCTCATGCAAAACTCTACCATAGTCCATGGTAGTATGGAGATAAATGGAGTCTTAACTCAGGGTTATTGTAAAATAGGCCTAGCAGACCCACAGATATCCTGTCATTGTTTTTCTAGTTCCTTATGCATATTTAGCAACAGGATCTCCACACTGGTTCCCTGACTTATGAAGTAATGATTATAATGGAAGGAAGAGCCAAGTATAAGTACCTGGAGTTGCCTCCTCTCACAGACTTATCAATGTAATGAACCAATACTAATCCTCTTTCCAGGGAGGGATTTTAGAGATTAGTTTCACCGTAAAAACTTTGAAGACACACAGGTGGCGATTCCTATTATATCACCTCCTAATGTATACGATTGATCTATGAAGAAGCTAAATGAGATTTTGAGAAAGACTGTGGATAATCACAAACTTAATCAGATGGTGATAATCTCAACTATAAGGTATTATTTCTTGGAGAAAATCAACTCAGTTCCTTACACCTGGTATGTAACATTGACTTAGCAGATACTCAATTCTGTTTTTAAAAGACAATAGACAGTCATTTGCACTTACCCAGCAGTGGCAGCAATATCCTGTAATCTGTCATAATAGAGTCTGCAGGAATCTTGATGACCTTGATAATCCAAAGAACATCATACTAATCCCTATGTTAATGGAATTATGCTAATGAGACCTGGGCATCAGAAACTAGTACATATCCTAGATGCCTTAGAAAGACACATGCTTGCCAGGGGTTAAAAAATAAACTCCAGGAAAATTCAGGTGCTATTAGGAGTCTCCAGAGCAACAGAGCCAATAGGATACATATCCAGAAGAGAGAGAGATTTATTTTAAAGAATTGGCTCACCTGGATCCCTGCTCACTTTTTATTGATTCCATTAAATCTATCCCTTTAAATATTGTTTCAATGGAGGCTTTACGGTTAAATCATCTGAGTAGAAATCTGTTTCCTGCAAGACTCAGATCCAGAGAGTATGTCTTTCTATCTGTCTTTGTCTCATCCAGGCCTAATATTGAGATGAGTATTTGTAAGGCAGTCAGTGAATATTTGTTGACTGATAATTATCATAACAACCACCATTTATTGAGCTTGAACTATCCAGCAGAAACTATGCTAGGCATTTCACATTTATTTCACTTTAGTCCTCATATTAACCCTAAAAGGATTTTACAGACAAGAAAAACTCAAAAAGGTTACTTGGGCAAGGTGAAACAACTAGTAAGTAGTGGCATAGGAATTTTACCTAGATCTGTTTGTAATAATATTTCACCATGCATAATAAAAATCCATTTATTTTCTTGCTATTAATTTTGAGGTAGGTATTGTAAATAAACCAAAAAATTCCATTCTTTTCCATGTGATATACTCAACAAGTAAGTATGCAAGAAAGTCTAATTCCATTATTTTAATTTTTTCCAGTTGCAGGTTTTTTTTATTAATTTTTATTGGAGTATAGTTGCTTTACAGTGTAGTTCCATTATTTCTTGAACACTCAGTCTTTTTGCCCTCAACTTGCCACACAATGTAGGTGATGTACTTGTCCCCAAATTATCACCACTGATTCACTGAGATTGAACAGGTAGCATTTAGAGCCACTTCATTAGTATATTTGCTTCACAAATGGAATTTGTCCTATACTGGAAGAAATGTACTGTACCTACTTCCCGAGATCTGTCTTAGAATTTTTTAATACCATCACTAAAAATAAAGACAGAGCCAATACGATTTTTAAGACATGGGGATATTATTGGAATCCCACCATCTGGCTCTACAAATTCTGAGGAAGAGTAAGACCTATTTTTCTGGTTTAATGTGGGAAATCTAATGTCATGATTCCAAAATATTTCCAGGCCCTTCCTCTAGACTATTATGTTTATTTGTAATACAGTAATAATTGTTAGGTATACAGAGTCTTAAAAGCCATCCCATAGCTGCTGTCTCGTCACATGATATAATAGATGGTCATGAGTAGAAATGGAATAAAATCACCAAACCACTGTCTCCTTTCCTGAGAAGTAACATGACTGTGGAGAGATCAGGACCATGTCTTTAGCTTCTCAGACCTGAGCAGAGGATCCAATTGGGAACTGACAATAAAACGTTCATTTTTTCCAGAAGACCTGGATCCATGTTTCCACCAGGGTGGTAGATTAAATTATGTCCTGAAGGATATGAATGACATCTACATGAGAAGGCACAGAAAAGTCCATTTTGAGTTGAGTACCCCACAGTCAGCAAGCCTGTTTGATCAGAGGACACACACAATAAGTGACTAACTATGTTTTACCTCATTTAAATTTAATCTAAGTTCTACCCTTCTCTTCTTCCATTTTATATAATCCTGGCACTTTATTTTTAAGAAAGAAGTTGCATTTCTATGTGCAGTCTCTTCTTTCAGCAAAAGTTTGAAATGATTTCAGCCTTTTTTTCCTCAAGATTTACTACATTGCGATTTCCATTAATATAACAAACGAGAATTTACAGATTTATGACAAAGCATGAAGGGGTAAAGTGACTTGTTGCAGGTTAGGGAGCAACTCAGAAACAGAATCAAGGAATTGCAGAAAGTAAGGAAATACTCAAAACAAAAGGCTGGTAGCATGTTAAAAGGATGTGGGAGATAATGTGAAAGTACTCCGAATGGCCGAGGCAGGAATAATTCAAGCAACAAAATAAAAAACATATACTCCACAATAGAAAATGAATATCCATAAAACAAATCTCTATACTAATATAACAAATGATTAAACAAATAACTAAATGAGGAAGAAGATACACATTTCCTATACAGAAGAATTCCAAATAATTTATGTACATTTATTACCCACAGTCTCCAGGAGATGGAAATTGACACCCCCACCCTCCCCTTCCTGATGCAGTATGGACTGTGCTTAGTGACTTGCTACCAAAAAGGACAGTATGAAAATAGCTGAAAAACAAAGAATGACTTTACAGTGGAGTAAGCTGGCAAATACTACCTTGACCAGGTGATCCAGATAACTGTCATGAGTGATAAGTAATTTATCCTTGATATGATGTGATAAGAATGGCACTTCACTTCTTTCGTCTTCCTCTAAAAAATCTATAACCCTAGTCTAAAAATGAGAAAACCATCAGACAGACCCAGTTGGAGGAACATTCTTCAAAATATCTGACCGGTACGACTCAAAACTGTCAAGGTCTTCAAAATCAAGGAAAATATGACAAACAGTCGCACACCAGAAGACACATGATGACCAAATGCCATGTGCTATCCCGAATGGGGTTCTGGAATAGAAAAGGACATGAGGAAAACACTGGTGAATTCCAAATAAAGTGTGGAGTTTAGGTGATAATTATATACCAGTATTGGCTCCTTAGTTAAGACAAATGTTTTGTAGTAGTATAAGGTATTAAAATAGGGGTATCTGAACAAGGGGCATATAGGATCTCTCTGTACTATCTTTGAAACTTTTCTGTAAAGATGAAACAAATCTAAAACTAAAAGTTTATCTTAAAAAATCAGAAAAAAAATCAGAGAGATTAATAGAGGTCTTTACTGTCCTAACCAAATTTTTATTATAAGATAGGTTTTTTAAAAAAAATCTATTACTGAGTAAACTCTATACAAACTCCCAGTTTCCATTGTTCAGCACATTCTAGTATTAGAAAAGAATGTTTATAGAATGAAGTAAGTGAAACAGCACTCAGCACATTGCCTTGTATAAAGTAAAACCCTCAATAAATGTTTATCAATTGATTCAATAAGATTGCAAATTATTTTTCACCTTGGCTTAAGGTACTTATTACTTTGTTCTGGTTTTCTTATGTAATAAGTAGATGGGTATAAGTGAGAGGCTTTTACACATATGGAAGTATTAATCCCTAAAAACTATGCTAATAAGAATCAATAAATAATATAGTAGGTTAGTCATCCGGTGAAGTAATTCATCTGGTGAAATGGTCTCAGTTTATCTTGGAGGAGATTTGAGAAAGGTCTATGTAATCAAGGTGATTGGGAAGTAGGCTCAGGAGTGCATAACGGGAATAGAATTGTTATGAAAGAAAAATAGGTGGATCAATGACATTAACATTCCTGAAGACAGTATAGTTAGCCAAAGTGTGAAGAAAACAGACCCTGAGAAGGATAATTTGTTAGCATTTCCCCAGCACTCTCCACAGATGCCTCAGGCTATCATAGCTTGATATCATTAACTCTCAGGTTCATTCAGCTAACTCTCCTTGCTCTGATTAATTTTATTTCCCTTGTAGATTTTTCAGTAGAAAGCGAATACTCTAGGGTCGCTTTGCTAGTTATAGCTCTCATGGTAACTTCATAGATTTGCATTCTGGTTTACTCACTAGTTTCTTAGGCATTTGGTTAACCTAGTTTTCTTTTTTCGCCAAATACGTGTAATCTTATTACCCACCTTATATACTAGTCTCGAAATTAAAATAAGTGACAAAATGCATATCTTTTGCTTAGTAAAATGCCTTCTATATAAGCAACCATTAATTTTTGAGTCATATTGTTGATATTATCATTGTTTTGTTGTTATTGAATCCTTTTCCATCTCCATTCTGAATTTGAGCCATTCTGACTTTAACCTGAAAATCTGAGAGTTAGATAATGGAACACTTACTCTCTTGCTGGCCGGCCTAAGCAGTGGATAGGTTTCCCCTCATACTCCTGTTTCTACTCTCACTTTCAACACCAGCACCTGAGGTTTATATACATATCTCACAACAGCTAGTAATGGTAGGTAGGCTACTTTATAGGGATCTCTTAATTTATCACTGAAATGAGGCACCTCTGGAGTGGAACATAAAAACTATTTAGCCAGCAGATTGAGCAGCTGTGGTAACTGGCCTATGTGATTTAAATTTGAGTAAAATTGTGTTTAATTGAAAATTTGGTCACTACATGAAACTTTCACTGCAAAGATTAGTACGACATTGAAGGACTGCCAAGGGTGCCAAGAATGTAGAAGGAAGATCCACTTAAGTTAATATTTCATGAAGCAGTCAGTGTTTTATAAGGCAGAGTTCTAGAAGATATGTATCAGGACCACTTTCATCAGAATCACCTGGGGCATTTGTTAAATTGCAGATCCCTTGGCCTCAAAGACATTCTGTTGGACCAGAATCTCCCTAAGGGGAATCCAGGAATTTGCAGCTTTTGCAAGATTCACAGGTAATTCTTATACACCCTACGATCTGAGGACCTGTTTTGCTTTATAAATTAAGAGAGAGCATTTCCTAATCAGTGTGCTCACAGATTTTATTCTCCGTGTTCATGCCTTTCCAGAGTCTTAAGTTTAAATCTTAGGCAAAAAGAGGGACAATATCAAGTATTGTGCCTTGCTAATCAACATTTACAGTAACATATTTTTAGAATATGTTTTGTAAACTAAAAATTATACTCTGCATTTTTAAATAACAGGTATTTTAATTACAAAAGACTTTAGTTCAGAAAGTTTAGTCTTTTTGCATATAAAGGGGTTTCTAGATGCACAGCAATTCTACTAAGCCTAATTTTTTTGTTTTGTATTTTCATTTGTCAGAATCCTTCTATATATGAGGTGGGTTTTCTTTCAATAAACATTTTATGGGACACATATCAGAATCAAGCTCTATCAGCTTAACCTCACTGATAGCTCTTTGGATTGGATTAATTTTCCCAGATTTGCTTTGTTCAGCGTCCAATATTTGCGGTCCTGGTGATATTTCTATGATGCCTGATACATGTTTGTGTTTCCAAAATTTACAAAACATATCCCAGGGAAAATACACCAGACTGGTTTATTTGCAGTTAAATGTTCATCCTAACACCAGTCCAGTAGAACCCATTGCAACAGTAAACCAGTGGAAACAATCATGCAAATGATTTCCCTCTGGTCACACTGAAGGAATAGAACTTTGAGTCACAGAAACCTATGTATCACCTGTATGACTTTGAATACATTCTGTGGGCTTTCTGAGCCTCTGATTACATACCTATAAAATGGATTGAACAATAAGATAACATTTGTAAGTACTCATCATATACCAGCTAAACAGAGAATAGTTGCTAAAAGAAAGAAGCCCTGAAAATAGTAGAACACAGATGGGAGGAGGCTGCATCTTCTGGGGCTTTGCTTTATAGACATAACGCAGAACTCTTCATTTTGAGAACTGGACATCCAGACTCTTTGTGAGTACCAGAACTATTATAAAAGAGAAGAAGAAAAGAATAAAAGTCTCATTTTGTGGCACAGCTAGAACTCATAGTCATTTTGTGATTTTTGAATTGTAAAGTGAGTAAGAATGTTATTTACTTCAAGAAACATTTCCATTGTACCATGGTTGCATGAATCTAGAATTCTTAATAAAGGCAGTGTGCTGTGAGAAATATCTCTTGATGCAGCTGACCTTACATTTCCTGTGCTACTTTTTATTCTTTGACTTAACATTTCCTGTCTCCCCCTTTATACATAATGAATAAAAACTGTCTCTACATTTTATATTATTGTGCACATTATCATTTCTTATTAACATTTTTATCTTCACAAAAAGAGAACAAATGCCATTTTCCATGAAGAAGAAGGAGAATTAAGGGTTTTTAAGCCTTAAAAATATTTATAGCTATTAAAATCATTACTCTGCCTTCTCAAAAAATAACCATTTTAAAGGAAAGGGTCTTTTATCTGTCTCCTGATTACACAGTGATAACAGTTACCTAATGAAATATGTTAATATAATTGGTTTGGTGACTTTAGTTTTTACAAAATAAGGTGAGTTAAAGGTAATATTTTCACGATATTGAACTGGTGAAGTTTTTACAGTATTTTTTGAAAAATCTGTATGCCCCCCACCCCTTAACTCAGGTTCAAGAGGCTGCAGGAGACTAGAAAAGCCACTCAGAAAAAGTGTGCAGTGTTTGAAAAAAAGTTTAATGTATCAAAATAGAAGGCCTTCAATTTGATAATTAGTAAAAATATAAATTAGAATGTAAGTTATTTTCAATAAAGGAAATCTTGTTAACCCACATTGAAATATGGGCCCATAATGTTAGATAAAGTTAGAATAGAAGAAGGAACTGAACCTATGGGACTCTGAGAAGAAAAAAAAATATTCTGGAAAAACTCCATGAAAAGGTACTAGCTTGAAGATTTGGATTAGAAGATTTTGTTTATTTTCCAGTTTTTTCATTTTGCTTTTATTACATGTTTGTACATAAACTTTTTTCCAATTATTATTTCCTTAGATTTTCAGAACTAGATTTATTGCATTAGAGAAAAATATAAAGCTGTTGCTGGATGTCACTATGAAAACATATAAACATATGTTGCATAGAAAAATGTTTATAAAGTTCTTACCAGCATAATGTCTGAGAATGCCTATCTGACTATATAATCATTAGTATTTAGCATTACCATTTAAAAGTTATTGCAAATAATTAGATGAATACAAATTGCCTCTTCTTTTTTTCCTATTTTTGTTTGATCGCTAATAAAATCTCATATATTTGTGATGTCAGTTTGTTTATTTATGAGCAATACCCATTTGAGAATTAGCATTTGTTTTTATGAATCTCTGAGTTCTCTTCATATATTAAAGGCATTCATTTTTATCACTCAAAATTGTTGCAGATGTTTTCTCAAGTTTGTCATTTACCATTTAAAGTAGTTTTGATAATTTTAAATACAAAAGTATAATTTTTTATAAATTTAAATGTTCTCTTCCTGAAAACACAGAAAGAAAGAAAAAACCCTGTATTTCTGTTTCCCAGTTCTTGTGTGACCAGTTCTGGCCAATGGAATGTAGATAGATGTTACATATACCATTTCCTGGCTTGGCAATGAACTTTTCTGCACTATCTTCTTTCAGCTTCATCTTTGTGACTGAAAGCAAATGACTTTGAGGTGGTAGAGACACGTAATGGTGAGAGTCACAAATCTGAGAGTGCTCAACCTGTATCAAGGTGTACACATTAAGTAAGAAATTAATTTTTGTAATGTTAGGTCTTTGATATTCAGAGATCATAGTTACCATAGGTTAGTCTAGCTTGCCCTAATATGTTACATTTGCTATTCTACAGGATATCTGTTATCCAAATCTTTACTATGAAAACTATTCATTTTTCCTTCCTTCCCAAGATAATTTCCCAGAATCCACTTTTATTTGCGATTTGTTTCTTCAAAGTACATGAATGTCTGATAAAAAGAGAGTATCCTTGTGATCATCTCAACATTCTCACGTTGACTCAATTGTATATCACCATATGCCAGGGTAGAGGTTGATGAGATATCATTCTCCATATTCCAATCCGTGACCATGTTTAAGGAAATGATTTCTATCAATTCTGTCTTTTTTTTTCTCAACAAATACGGACTGTGATGATACCTACATGTGATTTGAAAATAAAGGGAAATTACTTTTACAAATTGTAAACAATATGGTAAAGATCAAACCCCAAAGCAGAAGATTATAGGTAGGAAGACAAGTTAATATGTATTTGTGTGGGAGTCACCTAGAAGAAGCCAATCAGCCTGAGAAAATAGATAGTAAGCTTCAGAGGATAACAGGAGTGATTCCAAGAATATTGAGATCACATAACTTAATGAGGGCTTGGGAGAGGTGATTGGAAGAAATAGAAAAGAAAATACAAAGGGCTATTCACAAGTCAGTGAATCTGGCTTAAAGGACTATAGAGCATCTCTACAGAGTCATCTGGAGCAGAGCCATATCCTGTCTGCATTCTCGGTATATGGAAATTGGATGAATTTGGACAGTGAAGTTTATGCATCAGTTGTATGTTACAAGTAATTTACTCTTCTTTGTACCATATTAATCTTCATGATTAATGTGTTGTCATATTTTGAAATTCTTTCACCTTTGAAATTTTAAAAATGCCAAGATTTTACTATGATAGCAAACTTTTCTCTTCTACCTCTTTTATTTTGATGTTCCCAGTGTTCCCATGAGTACAGGCTCTATAGCAGACTTCCTGAGCCCAAATTGGCTTACTTCTACATTTACTATTTTTTGTTGTTGTTATGTGACCTAGATTCTGTGATTCATTTCTTATCCTTTAATCTCTTGTAACTTGTTCTCCAGCCATGCCTATCCTAAATCAGGGTAGAAATACTATTTTATTTGACTCTGCATTTCTGGTACCTAGCATCCTAGATAGAGTCACAGGAAAGATTAATTCTCAGAAGTTATTGAAACAACTTATGTCAAAATTTAAAGAGGGAAAGATTCCAGGTTAAGATACTATAGCTCTTCTGTATGTCTAGAATCTTAGGAAGTGGGGGGGGGGGGACAGAAATGTAAATTATGCAGTATTTCACAGATCAGGAGGAATAATTTTCATTAGTATTAAAGGACAACACTGCTGTATTTGAGCGACATCAAAAAAATAATGAAGGTTTAGAAATCAGGAACACACAGTTCTACACTTAAAGGCCTAGGGAATGAGAACCATCATATTTATAATGTAATGTATGTTATATATTTTGCAATTTGGTGAAACAAAAGAGTATTCTCTGATTGATGAATTACAGGAAATACAGCTTGGATGTCCTAAGCCAGGATAGATAATGGCAACATAAAACTTGAGCTTGCTTCAATTTATCTCTTTTTGGACAGGTCAGTCCCTGGCTTTCTGTAAACTGATCAGCTTAGAAAGAAGTAAAGAATCAACTAACTAATGTCCCTGAGATACTGTAAATTTCTAGCAGACAAAATACTGTTTTATTCTATTCCTCATATGACCTAACAAAAGCAATAATAGGTGCTTAACAAATATCTGTTGATTTCATTTCTTTGGTTTAGCACAATGCAAGGCAATGTGGGAGCTTAGAATTAGCACAGGACTCAATCTCTCATACTAAAGGCATTTAATCTTGCTAGGAAGACAAGAATTTAGAAGCATTTGTTGAGAACCAGAGGAGTCTTAGTTCTATTTAGAACTTTCTAAATGACCCTAAACTGTGAGTGTAATGATCTTACATATGCGTTTTACTGTAGCATGTTGTTTCTCCTTAAAAGCCATGATAAAATACTTAGGACTTTTAATGTTTATATATTAGTCTACAGGTTGAAAAATGGGACTAGAGACCACCTGCAAAGACTGATAATTTTCCATTATTAGAATTCTTAGTTCTAATCAATATTATGCCTGTGTGTTATCTCACTATCGATTTCGTTGTTTGTTTTATGTTATAAATATTCTTAAAAGAACTCTCTAGGATAGTTCACTCTTAATTTAGCATCTAAAACAAGAAGAAAAATCGCGATATATATTTTCTCTTTTAAAAAATGTGTGGTTACAAACTAGTGGTTACCAATGCAGAGAGGAAAGGGAGGGAGGGGCAATATACGAGTAGGGGAGTGAGAGGTACAAACTATTAGTTATAAAACAAGCTATAAGGATATAACGTACGACATGGAGAATATAGCCATTTATAGTTAGTTTGTAGTAACTATAAATGGAGTATAACCTTTAAAAATAATAAAAATATGAAATAATTTTTGTCACAAGTTTAAATATATGATTAATGATAAGGTTTATGGTGAGAGCTTATTTTATTAATGAAGTGAAATCAACACTTCAACTTAATTTTTGACATAAGATTTCATATATTTGTGTGTGTTCTCCATGTAAGCTTACTAATGTTAAGGAAAATAGAATTTACATGCTACTTTTATAGTCTGTGACTATAACATGTATGTTTCGTGTTCTGTGAAGACTTGAAGGCCATATCTAGCTGTTAAATGGATAAATAGATATTAAACATCTGAAGAGAACTTTGGTTTAGGCAAAATAGCAGCCACCAAGCCCAGAAAGGATTTCACACATTTCTATCTTTCCTCTCACTCCTCTGTGCCAAGACTCCAGGATCTCCAGTGATCTCAAGAAAAACAGGACATTTCCAGTGACTTGCAAACAGGATTTCTGTTATTGAATTTCTAATACAATTGGCCCAGTTGTTAGTCTGGGCAGTAACCTGGACTAGTAAAAGCTACTCTAGAGAAGAAGGTAGAAGAGGAAGATCAGGAGAATCAGGTTAAATAGGCCTATTGCTTTGTGATCACAGAGGAAGGAGGAGAGTAAAGTTCGTTGGCTTTACTCTTCTCACTGAGTGTGGCTGTGTGCAATTTGGCTTTAGATATCTACTCAGCTAATAAAAATATAATGTCTATTGTGTTTTAAGACCACAAAGCACTCTTTGTGGAAAACATAGTAATAAGCTGTTCCTTTGTGCTGGAAACAAAGTTCAGAACAATCTACAAGCATTTCTTTCTCTGTACTCAAAACCACCCAGTAGAGAGGAGTGGTGGGTGGATTACCTAATTCCTCAAGAACCACATTTTAAATCAAAAGGACTTATTTAGACAATGTTAATTTGTTTTTGTTGCTGTTATTGTTAGTGTAGTTATTATATTAAAAACCAAAGCTTTGGTAATGTTTCTTTGAGAACTGATCAGTCATAAAATTGATAAAAATAAAAGAGTTAGCCGTTTGCAACTGATCTTAATAGTTATATGGCTGTTCTCTTATGGCTGAAACATCAATGAACACATGGTAGTTAACGACAGCTATCAGTGACTTAGCTGAGTGAAGACAACTTCAGCAGTTTCCAACATGCTCCATGGTCCATTCTTGCTTGAAAATCTCTGCTTTCCTATTCCTGCAAGTGATCTTTCAACTAATGTGTTTTATGAAGACCTGACATTTGTTTGGCCTACGTTCAAGAAGTAAATTTAACATGGCATAAACAAAAAGAGGTTTTAATAGTCATTGTAGGCAAAGAGAACTCCTCTACCAACAAACTGAATTTCCTACTCTTTAATAAATAAAATAGTCAAATGCTATAATTTGTTTCCCAGTGTAGAGATTGTCATTTAGTTTTGCCTGTAAAAGCAGGATATCTTCTGCTTATACTGTCTTTGAACAGTGATTTAATATTAAATATTTGAGGATTTGCTACCAAATTTGCTGATGATAGTAAATTCTTCAAAGGGAGTCTGTTTTCCTCTAGGTTGGAAAAGAAATCTTATTTTATGCATTTTATGCCTCCATTTTATTTCACCCCACTCACTCCACATTAGAGGGAACATGATACCAAGAAAAACCATTTGGTGTGTATATTTATTGGAAATATGTGGAGCTTCATTTTGTATTTTACATACAGAGTTATTGATTTGTCCGTCCAAATTCACTCATACGTTTGGAATAGGGCATGCATTGTGTATGTCAGCTAAATTCTGAGATTGGGGCCAACACTGCTATTATCTAAAACACATAGAGAAATGTGTGTAGTTCAAACTTGAGATTAATAATCAGGAGTAAAATCCTCATCAGCACAGAATATCCTGACTTCAAAGGTAACATATATTTCCACGCTATAAAGGAATTTTGTCCTGTGCCGGTATAAAAGGGTGAAGTTTGTTGTTAGAAAGTTGTTCTGAATCTTGGGAGAAGAAAAATAGTGCTGTTTTGAGGTACAATTACATGCAAAACCAGAATGACTTCTTCCAGCATTTCGGACATGGCATTCTTAGAAGTGATTGAGTGATTTTAAAAATAACTTTAATCTTAATTAATAATAAACCAAGAGGTAGAAATTAAAGTAACAGCAATAAGCTACTCAAGTTTGAGAAATGTTAGGAATCATTATAGGGTCTAATAAATAATAGCCTATAACAAATATCAAGTTATGTGTTGATAGAGAACATGAGATGTATGAGGGCTGTGCAGTTCTTCTGAGTTTACAGAAGTGAAAGCTAATCTAAGATACTTAGTTATATTTATCCCTTTGTATTTGTGCTTAAAAATATAATTATTATGTTTATGGTTCCTGATTTTCAAGCATCATAAAATGATTTATGAATGGGTAAATACTATCTCTGGATTAAAGAAGAGAAATTTAATGAGGGATTCAATATAAGGGTTCTGCCGAAATTAAACTAGACTAAGGCATGAATAAATGGAATAATAATATATGATACCCACTGTGTGAAGGTTTCTCTGTGTATAAAGTAATGATATTTCTTGAACAATTGCATTTATATTAGAACCACAAATATCCAATCTGATTGCCTTCTGGGCTGGGAATTCTTAACCAGTGGTATAATCATCCTGATGAAGTTGTTCAAATTAAACCATGTTTGGGGGACTTCCTGATTTTTACCATAATGCTACAGTTTTGTTGCCATGTAACCTTTACTTTGGCTCTTGTTCCAGCTATTACAGAGCATAATTCTAATTGTTACTTTTTATTGATTAGTTTTTTATGTGCTAAAAGTTTTGTTTAATCTTGGGGCTAAGGTATCAGGGCATAGGGATAATTACCATCATTTTACAAATGAGAAAACTTAAGTTCTGAAGTTTAGCCAACATACTCAAGATCACAAAAGTAGTATATGATAGAGTCAAGATGTCTGTTTGACCCCAAAGCCACAGGGATTCGCATTACATGTATGAAGAGAAACAGGCTACAGCAACAATGTGTTGGGAAAGAGTTTCTCTACATTCCGTAAACAAAACATAATTGAGATCGTAACAGTGAAATTTTTTTCTTTTTTATGCCCCTATTGATTTTATTGTTTTTGCTTAGAACTGAATTGGATAAATAAAAATTTACTATAAAAGAAAGACCAACTTTTACCCTCAAAGCATTTTATATACTCCATGCTGATATCAAAAGGATTACCTTATGGGAAAGAATAATGGGAAGGCAGAGAGGAACAAACATCTTACGTTTAGAACCCACTGGGAGCTTCAGAAATGTGAAAAAATGACTTCAAGTGTAAGATAATTCCTCCCATTCTTCAGTTGGTTTTTGTTTGTTTGTTTGTTTTTGCAGTGCGTGGGCCTCTCACTGCTGTGGCCTCTCCCGTTGTGGAGCACAGGCTCCCTCCGGACGTGCAGGCTCAGCGGCCACGGCTCACGGGCCCAGCTGCTCCGCGGTATGTGGGATCTTTCCGGACTGGGGCACAAACCCGTGTCCCCTGAATCGGCAGGTGGACTCTCAACGACTGCGCCACCAGGGAAGCCCCTTCAGTTGGTTTTACTGGCTCAATACTCGTTTGTCTAGTTGTATGAGCACCGATTTCTCACAAATAAGAATCTTTGTGGACCTTAAAAAAACTGTATCTAGAGTGGAAATATTATCACATGCTTCTCCTAGCACCAAGCATACACGTGGGCTTTTTATAATGGAAAACTTACTTGACTGCATTACATCAGCATAAGATCTGTGCAGCCACAGGCAAAATTGATTCCAGTTTGGATGTAATGAACAGTGTCTTAATTTTGGTTTGTGATTTACAACTTACAAAGTGTTCTTATATACATTAGTTGAATTTCCATTTTACGGAAAAAGACAGTGAAGCTTAGTGTTACTTAAAGTTTTGACAGGGTTTTGTCTATAATGGCAGAACTCATGAGTTTTAGAAGTAAGAAATTTAACGAAGATTATTTTTTTAACCTCAAGCCCAGAGTTCTTCCTACTCTATAATGCTAAATCATTTTAGTTAGGCCATGATCTTTAATGAGATTCTTCTGATAGTGTTTTGTTCAGTCAGTGAAAGTTAATATTAATTGGTTTTTGGATTTAATTGTTCAGCAAAATGTAGTGAGATTTTCATATACCAGGTATTGTGTTGAGAAGAGTAGGTGTAACAAAGGAGGAGGTGCACAGTTTAGGGAGAAATGAGTGAATAGTGGGAGATGAAAAAGTTTCTGTAGAGGAAACTACCCTTTGTAGTTAACGCATGAATAGTTTACAAGTGAAGACCTAAGAAATTATTCATAGAATCGGTGTAACACTTAGAACCCGAATTTTGTGACAGAAAATGTTTCATATTATTTTCTAAAAGGAGAATAAAGGCTTTAACTCAAAAGAAAAATAAAGGAGGACTCCAATATTTTAAAGCAGATTTGCTCTGCTTGAAAGGGTTGACTTGATTACTTGGTCTTCCCCTTTTACCTATAATTTTCCCTGGGGCCAACCGCTAAGAACTCTCTGGAAAACATCTAATTGCCACCAACTCTGGATGTATGATGTGTTTCTATACCATGCTTTGAGAGCTCAGATCAGTCAGTTTTCAACAGAAGTTAGTAGCTATGGGAGGGGGAGAATGGCCTGAGTTTTGACTCTCCTCTGAACTTGCTGAATGTGGCTGGCAATTGCCATATTCAGTCAGCATAAGAAAATCATGATTAATGCAGAGTGTCGTATTCAATATGTATAAGAGGAAAAAAATGTTGACCTCTGGCAACTGGTTACAAATAACTAGAAGAAAATAAAAATCAATGAAAAAATTAAGGATATATTTCAATCCTGAATTAGGTCCCAATATTTCACTCATCTGATTTACTTTCAGTCTTGATGTTCTTGGCATATTTGCCTATACCTTAAATAAAGATCCTTCTTTCCTGCCTTTATCTCTCCAACCTAGCCTCTTAAACATAGTTCCTGTCTGCAGAGTCTTCAACCTTATATCTCTTTGTTAGTATGCTTTTTCTGTGTATACTAGCTCTCATTTATTGAGCACATACTGTATTCTAAACACAGGGCTAAATGCTTTATATTCATTTTGGATGCAATCTGCTTAATACCTCTTTGAAATAAATCAGATAAGGATACTGAAGCTTTTAGACTTTCATGAGCCCTAATAGCCAATAAATTACAGAGCTGGGATTAAAGTGCAAATCCATCTGGTTCTAAAGTTTTGGCAGAGACTGCTGATTGCTCCCCATTATCAGACCTCCCCTTCTCTATGTTAATGGAAATTTCATACGATTAACTATGTAACAGCTTTCTTTGCTGCAAGGAGAGGTCATGTGACTGGGTTCCACTTGCGGGCCATGGTAGCACAACTTGTGAGTTATGATCATAAAGAGAATGTGCTCTCCTCTATTTTTTCTCATTTGCCACTGGCCAGAATACCTTTATGAAGGAGGGAGCCAAAGCTATCACAGCTTGCTTGAACCTCAGGATCAAAGCTGCATCTTTAGGATGCAGAGCAGTAAGTCAGAAGATAAGCAGGCCTTCATCATCATCAAGTTGCCAGGTAAACCACCCAGACTTATGAACACTGTATTTTTTTGCCTCATATCAGTCTAACATCCATCAAGACTAACACAGAGGCCCATGCTTTAAGACTCATTCTGAAAGTAAGAAAAATCAGTATTAAGCAAAAAGCATTTAATAATCTCCTTTAGGGGGTCATAGAAATGGTTTGAGCACATTTTGGTAATTTTATGCAAGGAGAAAAGGAATCCAGGTTTGGGGACATTCATGGTTAATAAGAATAATTGGCGGTTTTACTTTGGATGGGTAAATGAGGGTTCAAGAAGCAATTTGAATCGTCCAAAACAATTTTGATTCAAGGAATGAGGGTGAAGTATATAGTATGAAGATGCTGCGGACAATCTGCCTGGGAAAATTATAAGCAATTGGGAATAGTTAGAAGGTAGTTTCAGAAATGAGATTAGGTGTGAAAAGAATCAAAACTTTCTACATAACCCATGTTTCTCTGAGTGTGTTACATTGTTTCTGAGTCTGTCACAAAAAAAATTTATTTTTATTCCATTAAGATATAATAATTTTAATAAATGTGCTATTTGTTCTTCATTTTCATACCTATTAATAGTTCTGTTAACTATTTTCTTTTTACGTGAATATTAACAGCTAACTTGTTTCCAATAGCTTAAAACTATTATATTGTCAAAGGAACTCACTATTTTTTTTAACATCTTTATTGGAGTATAATTGCTTTACAATGGTGTGTTAGTTTCTGCTTTATAACAAAGTGAATCAGTTATACATATACATATATCCCCATATCCCCTCCCTCTGGCGTCTCCCTCCCACCCTCCCTATCCCACCCCTCTAGGTGGTCACAAAGCACTGAGCTGATTTCCTGTGCTATGCGACTGCTTCCCACTAGCTACCTATTTTAAGTTTAGTAGTGTATATATGTCCATACCACTCTCGCACTTTGTCCCAGCTTACCCTTCCCCCTACCCGTATCCTCAAGTCCATTCTCTAGTAGGTCTCTGTCTTCGTCTTGCCCCTAGGTTCTTCAGGAATTTTTTTTCCTTTTTTTTTGCATATATGCGTGTTAGAATACGGTATTTGTTTTTCTCTTTCTGACTTACTTCACTCTGTATGACAGACTCTAGGTCCATCCACCTCACTACAAATAACTCAATTTCATTTCTTTTTATGGCTGAGTAATATTCCATTGTATATATGTGCCACGTATTCTTTATCCATTCATCTGTTGATGGACACTTAGGTTGCTTCCATGTCATGGCTATTGTGATTAGAGCTGCAATAAAATTTTGGTACATGACTCTTTTTGAATTATGGTTTTCTCAGGGTATATGCCCAGTAGTGGGATTGCTGGGTCGTATGGTAGTCCTATTGTTAGTTTTTTACGGAACCTCCGTACTGTTCTCCATAGTGGCTGTATCAATTTACATTCCCACTAACGGTGCAAGAAGGTTCCCTTTTCTCCACACCCTCTCCAGCATTTATTGTTTGTAGATTTTTTGAGGATCACCATTCTGATTGGTATGGGATGATATTTCACTGTACATTTTTTTTTTTTTTTTTGCGGTACGTGGGCCTCTCACTGTTGTGGCCTCTCCTGTTGTGGAGCACAGGCTCCGGACGCACAGGCTCAGTGGCCATGGCTCATGAGCCCAGCTGCTCCGCAGCATGTGGGATCTTTCCAGATTGGGGCACGAACCTGTGTCCCCTGCATCGGCAGGCGGACGGACTCTCAACCACTGCGCCACCAGGGAAGCCCTCATTGTACTTTTGATTTGCATTTCCCCAGTGATTAATGATGTTGAGCATTCTTTCATGTGTTTGCTGGCAACCTGTATATCTTCTCTGGAGAAATGTCTATTTAGGTCTTCTGCCCATTTTGGGATTGTGTTGTTTGTTTTTTTGATACTGAGCTGCATAAGCTGCTTGTAAATTTTAGAGATGAATCCTTGTCAGTTGCTTCATTTGCAAATATTTTCTCCTCTTCTGAGGGTTGTCTTTTCATCTTGTTTATGGTTTCCTTTGCAAAAGCTTTTTTAAGTTTAATTGGGTCCCATTTGTTTATTTTTGTTTTTATTTCCATTTCTCTAGGCAGTGGGTCAAAAAGGATCTTGCTGTGATTTATGTCATAGAGTGTTCTGCCTATGTTTTCCTCTAAGAGTTTGATAGTGTCTGGCCTTACATTTAGGTCTTTAATCCATTTTCAGTTTATTTTTGTGTATGGTGTTAGGGAGTGTTCTAATTTCATTCTTTTACATGGAGCTGTCCAGTTTTCCCAGCACCACTTATTGAAGAGGCTATCTTTTCTCCACTGTATATTCTTGCCTCCTATATCAAAGATAAAGTGACCATATGTGTGGGTTTATCTCTGGGCTTTCTCTCCTGTTCCATTGATCTATATTTCTGTTTTTGTGCCAGTACCATACTGTCTTGATGACTGTAGCTTTGTAGTATAGTCTGAAGTCAGGGAGCCTGATTCCTCCAGCTCCGTTTTTCTTTCTCAAGATTGCTTTAGCTATTCAGGGTCTTTTGTGTTTCCATACAAATTGTGAAATTTTTTGTTCTAGTTCTGTAAAAAAAGCCAGTGGTAGTTTGATAGGGATTGCATTGAATCTGTAGATTGCTTTGCAAAGTATAGTCATTTTCACAATGTTGATTCTTCCAATCCAAGAACATGGTATATCTCTCCATCTATTTCATCATCTTTAATTTCTTTCATCAGTGTCTTATAAGTTTCTGCATACAGGTTTTTTGTCTCCTTATGTAGGTTTATTCCTAGGTATTTTATTCATTTTGTTGCAATGGTAAAAGGGAGTGTTTTCTTAATTTCACTCTCAGATTTTTCATCATTAGTGGATAGGAATGCAAGAGATTTCTGTGCATTAAGTTTGTATCCTGCTACTTTACCAAATTCATTGATTAGCTCTAGTAGTTTTCTGATGGCATCTTTAGGATTCTCTATGTATAGTATCATGTCATCTGCAAACAGTGACAGCTTTACTTCTTTTCGTATTTGGATTCCTTTTATTTCTTTTTTTTCTCTGATTGCTGTGGCTAAAACTTCCAAAACAATGTGAATAAGAGTGGTGAGAGTGGGCAACCTTGTCTTTTTCCTGATCCTAGTGGAAAAGGTTTCAGTTTTTCACCATTGAGGACAATGTTGGCTGTGGGTTTGTTGTATATGGCCTTTATTATGTTGAGGTAAGTTCCCTCTATGCCTACTTTCTGCAGGGTTTTTATCATAAATCAGTGTTCAATTTTGTCAAAAGCTTTCTCTGCATCTTTTGAGATGATCATATGGTTTTTCTCCTTCAATTTGTTAATATGGTGTATCACATTGATTGATTTGCGTATATTGAAGAATCCTTGCATTCCTGGAATAAACCCCACTTGATCATGGTGTATGATCCTTTTAATGTGCTGTTAGATTCTGTTTGCTAGTATTTTGTTAAGGATTTTTGCATATATGTTCATCAGTCATATTGGCTTGTAGTTTTCTTTCTTTGTGACATCTTTGTCTGGTTTTGGTATCAGGGTGATGGTGGCCTTGTAGAATGAGTTTGGGAGTGTTCCTCCCTCTGGTATACCTTGGAAGAATTTGAGAAGGATAGGTGTTAGCTCTTCTCTAAATGTCTGAGAGAATTCACCTGTGAAGCCATCTGGTCCTGGGCTTTTCTTTGTTGGAAGATTTTTAATCACAGTTTCAGTTTCAGTCTTGTGATTGGTCTGTTCATATTTCCTATTTCTTCCTGGTTCAGTCTCGGAAGGTTTTGCATTTCTAACAATTTGTCCATTTCTTCCAGGTTGTCCATTTTATTGGCATATAGTTGTTTGTCGTAGTCTTTCATGATCCTTTATATTTCTGCAGTGTCAGTTGTTACTTCTCCTTTTTCATTTATATTTCTATTGATCAGAGTCTTCTCCCTTTTTTTCTTGATGAGTCTGGCTAGTGGTTTATCAGTTTTGTTTATCTTCTCAAAGAACCAGCTTTTAGTTTTATTGATCTTTGTTATTGTTTCCTTCATTTCTTTTTCGTTTATTTCTGATCTGATCTTTATGATTTCTTTCCTTCTGCTAATTTTGGGGTTTTTTAGTTCTTCTTTCTCTAATTCCTTTAGGTGTAAGGTTAGGTTGTTTATTTGAGATGTTTCTTGTTTCTTGAGGTAGGATTGTACTGCTCTAAACTTCCCTCTTAGAATGGCATTTGCTGCATCCCATAGATTTTGGGTCGTCGTGTTTTCATTGTCATTTGTTTCTAGGTATGTTTTGATTTCCTCTTTGATTTCTTCAGTGATCTCTTGGTTATTAAGTAGTGTATTGTTTAGCCTCCATGTGTTTGTATTTTTTACAGATTTTTTCCTGTATTTGATATCTAGTCTCATAGCGTTGTGGTCGGAAAAGATACTTGATACGATTTCAATTTTCTTAAATTTACCATGGCTTGATTTGTGACCCGCTTTATGATCTATCCTGGAGATGTTCCATGAGCACTTGAGAAGAATGTGTAGTTTGTTGTTTTTGGATGGCATGTCCTGTAAATATAAAGTAGTCCATGTTGTTTAATGTATCATTTAAAGCTTGTGTTCCCTTATTTATTTTCATTTTGGATGATCTGTCCATTGGTGAAAGTGGGGTGTTAAAGTCCCGTACTATGATTGTGTTACTGTCGATTTCCCCTATTATGGCTGTTAGTATTTGCCTTGTGTGTTGAGGTGCTCCTATGTTGGGTGCATAAATATTTACAATTGTTATACTTTCTTCTTGGATTGATCCCTTGATCACTATGTAATGTCCTTCTTCGTCACTTGTAATAGTCTTTGTTTTCAAGTCTAGTTTGTCAGATATGAGAATTGCTACTCCAGCTTTCTTTTGATTTCCATTTGCATGGACTATCTTTTTCCATCCCCTCACTTTCAGTATGTATGTGTCCCTAGGTCTGAAGTGGGTCTCGTGTAGACAGCATATATACGGGTCTTGTTTTTGCATCCATTCAGCCAGTCTATGCCTTTTGGTTGGAGCATTTAATCCAGTTACATTTAAGGTAACTATCGATATGTATGTTCCTATTACCATTTTCTTAATTGTTTGGGTTTGTTTTTGTAGGTCTTTTCCTTCTCTTGTGTTTCCTGCCTAGAGAAGTTCCTTTAGCATTTGTTGTAAAGCTGGTTTGGTGGTGCTGGATTCTCTTAGCTTTTACTTGTCTGTAAAGGTTTTAATTTCTCCATCAAATCTGAATGAGATCCTTGCTGGGTAGAGTAATCTTGGTTGCAGGTTTTTCTCCTTCATCATTTTAAATATGTCCTGCCACTCCCTTCTGGCTTGCAGAGTTTCTGCTGAAAGATCAGCTGTTAACCTTATGGGGATTCCCTTGTGTGTTGTTTGTTGTTTCTTCCCTTGCTGCTTTTAATATTTTTTCTTTGTATTTAATTTTTGATAGTTTGATTAATATGTGTCTTGGTGTGTTTCTCCTTGGATTTATCCTGTATGGGATTCTGTGTGCCTCCTGGAGTTGATTAACTATTTCCTTTTCCATATTAGGGAAGTTTTCAACTATAATCTCTTCAAATATTTTCTCAGTCCCTTTCTTTTTATCTTCTTCTTCTGGGACCCCTGTAATTCGAATGTTGGTGTGTTTAATGTTGTCCCAGAGGTGTCTGCCACTGTCATCAGTTCTTTTCATTCTTTTTTTCTTTATTCTGCTCTGCAGTAGTTATTTCCACTAGTTTATCTTCCAGGTCACTTATCCGTTCTTCTGCCTCAGTTATTCTACTATTGATCCCTTCTAGAGTATTTTTAATTTCATTTATTTTGTTGTTCATCACTGTTTGTTGCTCTTTAGTTCTTTTAGGTCCTTGTTAAACACTTCTTGTATTTTCTGTGTTCTATTTCCTAGAGTTTGGAGCATCTTTACTATCATTATTCTGAATTCTTTTTCAGGTAGAGTGCCTATTTCCTCTTCATTTGTTAGGTCTGGTGGGGTTTTGCCTTGCTCCTTCATCTGCTGTGTTTGTCTGTCTTCTCATTTTGCTTAACTAATTGTATTTCGGGTCACCTTTTCACAGGCTGCAAGTTCGTAGTTCCTGTTGTTTTTGGTGTCTGTCCCCAGTGGGTTGTGTATGTTTCCTGGTGGAGGGGGCTAGTGCCTGTGTTCTGGTGCATGAGGCTGGATCTTCTCTTTCTGGTAGACAGGTCCACGTCTGGTGGTTTGTTTTGGGGTGTCTGTGGCCTTAATATGATTTTACACATCCTCTCTGCTAATGGGTGGGGTTGGTTCCTGTGTTGCTAGTTTTTTGGCATAATGTGTCCAGCACTCTAACTTGTTGGTCGTTGAGTATAGCTGGGTCTTGGAGTTGAGATGGAGATCTCTGGGACATTTTTGCCGTTTGATATTACATGGAGCTGAGAGGTCTCTTGTGGACCAGTGTCCTGAACTTGGCTCTCCCACCTCAGAAGCACAGCTGTGATGTCTGACTGTAGAACCAAGACCCTGTCATCCACACGGCTCGTAATAAAAGGGAGAAAAAAAAAGAAGGAAGAAGATAAAAGAAAAGAAAATAAAGTTATTAAAATAAAATAAGTGTTAAAAATTTTATTTTAATGTTAAAAAAAAGAAGAGAGCAACCAAACAAAAAACCAAATCCACCAATGATAACAAGTGCTAAAAACTATACTAAAAACAAAAAAATAAAACAAAAAAACGGACAGACAGAACCCTATGAGAAATGGTAAAAGCAATGATATACAGACAAAATCACACACAGAAGCATACACATACACACTCACAAAAAGAGAAAACGGGGAAAAAATATATGTATCATTGCTCCCACAGTCCACCTCTTCAATTTGTGATGATTCGTTGTCTATTCAGGTGTTCCACAGATGCAGGGTACATTGGGTTGATTGTGGAGATTTAATCCACTTCTCCTGAGGCTGCTGGGAGAGATTTCCCTTTCTCTTCTTTGTTCGCACAGCTCCTGGGGTTGAGCTTTGGATTTAGACCTGCCTCTGCCTGTAGGTTGCCTAAGGGCGTCTGTTCTTCCTTCAGATAGGATGGGGTTAAAGCAGCATCTGATTCAGGGGCTCTGGCTTACTCAGGCCGGGGGGGAGGGAGGGTTACGGAGTGTGGGGCGAGCCTGCGGCAGCCGAGATCAATGTGACGTTGCACCAGCCTGAGGCACACAACTTCCTGGGGAAGTTGTCCCTGGATCACGGGACCCTGGTGGCGGGCTGCACAGGCTCCTGGGAGGGGAGGTGTGGATAGTGACCTGTGCTTGCACACAGGCTTCCTGGTGGCAGCAGCAGCAGCCTTAGCGTCTCATGCCCGTCTCTGGGGTCCGTGCTGATAGCCGCGGCTCATGCCCGTCTCTGGAGCTCCTTTAAGCGGCGCTCTTAATCCCCTCTCCTTGTGCACTAGGAAACAAAGAGGCAAAAAAAGGTCTCTTACCTATCTGGCAGCTCCAGACTTTTTCCTGGACTCCCTCCCGGCTAGCTGTGGCACACTGGCCCCCTTCAGGCCGTATTCACGCAGCCAACCCCCGTCCTCTCCCTGGGATCCGAACTCCGAAACCTGAGCCTCAGCTCCCCACCCCCGCCCGCCCTGGCGGTTGAGCAGACAAGCCTCTTGGGCTGGTGAGTGCTGGTCGGTACCGATTCTCTGTGTGGGAATCTCTCCGCTTTGCCTTCTGCACCCCTGTGGCTGTGCTCTCCTCCGTGGCTCCAAAGCTTTCCACCTCTGCCACCCTCAGTCTCTGCCAGTAAAGGGGCTCCTAGTGTATCTAAACCTTTCCTCCTTCACAGCTCCCTCTCACTGGCGCAGGTCCCGTCCCTATTCTTTTGTCTCTGCTTATTCTTTTTTCTTTTGCCCTACCCAAGTATGTGGGGAGTTTCTTGCCTTTTGGGAGGTCTAAGGTCTTCTGCCAGAATTCAGTAGGTGTTCTGTAGGAGTTGTTCCACATGTAGATGTATATCTGATTTGTCTGTTGGGAGGAAGGTGATTTCCACGTCTTACTCTTCCACCATCTTGAAGCTCCCCCGAAACTCACTTTTGAGTACTCAGTATTTCATTGTCTTTAGTATGCAGCTAGTTTTCATTTAAATTGATTATATTTGGGGGAGATTTATTATCATTTTGAAATAGTAAATATGAAAATGTTAAATGAAATAGTAAATATGAAAATGTTAAAACAATCATATTTAGCATCATTTACAACTAATAAGAATCATAAACTGAATTAATTTATTAGTTTCCTAGGCCTGTATCAGATATGATCCAGTGCCTTTAAACTCACTCAAGAGTCAAAAACATGTTTGGAATCTAAGCCATAAAATTCCTTAAAACTTGTTTTAGGAGGAAGGGGAGTCACTCAAAGAAAAAAAAAAAAGATCAACTTGTCATAATCGACCCTAGATCATGCTGAAGAGGTATGGGTGATTGGACATTCCCTCGGGAGAAGGAATTTACTCATTATTGGAAATTCAGAGAACATAAGTTTGTTTCTCAAAGATTGGTGCTACTGTTTGCTATGCTGTTTCCTTTACAGTTTAAATAAAACATACATGAAACATAGCAACTCAATTATTTGAGCTCTACGGTAATTTTAAAGAGATGAAATGTTATTGGAAATGCTATAATAATCTGAAGAGGTGAATATGGTAGAATGCATGATTAAAATCACTTTTCCCACTTGTTTTATTTCTCTGCTTTCCTTTGCCCTCGAATGTTTGGAAGAGATCAGCTGCAATGAAAATCCTTCAAAGGCTTTCCAACTCATTCAATTTAATAATCAGTCATTATAAAAGATGTCAGGTTCAGTCTGGCTTTGGGGGAAAAGATCATTCTGGTATAGGATCGATGGAACATATTGCAAATTGCACTTCCCCCCAAGTGGCTGCATCAATATACAGCCCATCCCACATCTTCTTCTTTCAATATGGCTTGGATGCTGCTCTACTGAGAGGCAGAGTCTATGTTTCCTCCCCTTGAACCTAGGCAGGCCTTAGTAACTTCTTCAACCAATAGAATACAGCAGAAATGATGCTGCATGACTTCCAAAGGTAGATCTTAAGGGCAGCATAGCTCCCCACCTGGCTTGCTCTTTTTATTGGAACACTTCCTACCATGTTTTGAAGAGGCCCAGACCATATGGAGAGGCTACATGTGGGTGTTCTGGCTAATAACAGCACCAGCTAGGTCTTCAGCTGAGAGCCAACATCAACTATCAGACTTGTAAGTGAATAAAAACTTTAGATGATTTCAGTCCCTGGACTTTGAGTCTTTCAGCTAAAGCCCTAGACATCATGCTTTCCCAACTTCCCATCTGACCAGAAGAAACTATGAGAGATAATAACTGATTACTATTATTGTAAGTAACGTAAATTGTTTGGTAATTTGATGGATAGTAATAGCTACCTAATATACATGGTAATTGGCTACTAATCTTGGCTACCAGTAGATTTTGAACACCCTTCGATTTATCTCCTGCCTTTAGAGTAACACTGATAATGACTCTGTTCTGATAGTGCCCAAACAATGGATTTTTAAAAAAAGTTTTAGCTTCTTGAATAAACAAAAAAGCCAAATAAACTAATCATTATATTGCTTGGAATACATGTTTTGAGGTTATGATTATAAAAAAGTACAGTGAATATTTTTGGCAAAATGTCAGATATCATATTTTCAACACAAGATTTTCCTTTAAATTCACTGAACACACATCTGATCTTTTAGTTTGATATATTTATATATTGGCCTCCAAAAGTCTGTTTCAGAAATATGTAGTCATATTGAAAATATTTGTTTTTGTGATTATTGTTCTGTGATTATTTTCCTAATTGCTTCATAATGTAAGTATCTACATCTCATTTTGAAATGAGTTAAATCCTGTTTCGGGTACCAGATGGACAGAAGTGGTAGGTGCAGTTCTGTTTTTAGGCTGAGAGCGGATGCAGCACTGAAGGTGTGAATCACTCTCCTCCACACCGTCCTGTTTCTGAACATCCTGTGCAACTGTTCTGCTCTGGAGGATTCCCCCACTGTTGGCTTTCCATTGAGGCTTCCAGGAATAGGCATTCATTTTAGCATTTGAGGGCTTCTGATCCCCCAGCAATTGAAGTTAGGCCCCCAATTCATTTTTGCATACATTTATATGCTCAAGGGCTGAGGAGGAAGTGTCTAATTACCCTACATTCATTTTCTTTTCCCAGTTTTGATGGGGGAATTTAAGTTGAGGAGTCTCTTGTCTCCTTGATCTATTGAAGACCTCCTTTCCTTTACTCTGGGGCATGAAACGTGTGTTATCTGATGAACCACATATTTTTATTTCATTAAATATTAAAGTTATTTAAAAAATAAATAACATGTCTTCAGTGGCTTTGAGTAGTAACATATCCCTGGTGGGGGTGTAGCTAATTAAACTTTTCTTTTTATAGATTCAAGTTCCAGCATTTAATACAATTCCAGCATTTAATACACTCTGTTGCATTGGTTAAGCCCTGTAAGGCCTCTTTGACAGATACCTTTAGTGTCCCACCAATATTCCGTGCCCTTGCCACTTGGTCAGGCAACGTTGCTTTGCTGTGAGCTTTCTCTTGCAACTACATAACATTGTCTCTTGTTTGGCTTGCTGAAAGTGCAGAGTAATGAATGGTACTGGGGCCAGGCCTCAACCAATGACAGACAAGAATTGATATACAATTATCCCTCATTCTTTGCTCCTTGGAGAGATTAAGTCTGAGGTTATGTGTTCTACACTGGCTCCCAAATGTCATTATGAGGATTAAGCTTCAGTTATCCATAGTGATGGCTGGCTGGATAATGCAGTCCCTCACTGGCATTTTCCCTTTCTTATTTCACATCCACATTCTCCTGTGGGTGTTCCCTTCAGCCTTCCAATGAACCCACTCGTTCTGAATCCTTGTCTCAGGGTCCGCTTTTGGGAGAAAGCAAAGTAAGACGTCAGTCATTCTACTACTACTTGGTTAATTTCAATGTCTTTGTTTAATTTCTCTAGGTGATTTTTAAAAAACAGGTATTGCTTTAATAACTTTTTCATTTTGCTGGTCAAAAAGCCCAGTAACATTTATTCTGTCCTCCTTTAACTTTAAACATGATATCAATTATTTTCCATTAAAATGTATGTTTCCTTAATGTTCCTCCCTTTATGGATTGGCTTTTTCTTTTTTTTTTTTTTTTTTTTTTTTTGGTTTCTGCTTGGGCAATATCTTCTTACCCATTATCATAAGTAATCTCTTTTTTGATAAGTTTTCTTCTTTGAGTGTATTTTGCTTTGTTAGAATGTCTCAGTGAAAGTCTATTTTTATTTTTTCATTCAGGCTAAAGCAGCCCTGAAAAACGCACCCAATCTAAAGGTGATATGAAAGATCAAGTTGATAATTGAATATTTTTCCAGGTCCACCACCTTCCCTGCTACCCAACCTGATCCTCTGTGGGAAATAAATGCTTCTGTCTTTTCCTTTCCCCACAGTAGGCCTCAGTAGGTCCATGCTGCTACTGTGTGTTTGTCTTGAGGGCATGGTGGTGTCTTCAAATAAATTCAGCTCTGTGTCATCTCTTCTCACCTCAGAACCTGTGCCTCCTTGAAGGCTTTTCTGGATGAGACCCATAGGAACTATAATATTAGCAGCTGGTTAATGGTTGTTCAAAGTAAAAAACAAAGTATGGGAGTAGTAGGCAGGACAAGAAAGTTTACCTATAAAATAAATGCAAGTGTTATGGAACCTGGGTGAAGAATTCACTAAAGAGTAAAGTCACAAGTAAAGATTTTGTTCTACATTCTTTTTGAGGACCGGCTCTCTCTTTATGGGTGGCCATCCTGTATTTTGGAACTCAGACTCATATTGAAGAAGTCAATAAAGGCCAATTTCCCAGAGGAACAATCTCAGTGGTGCCAAAGCATCACTTGGGTGGAAAAATGAGGTAGCAATAAATCAACTTATGGTGACCCAGTTGAGTGGAATATGTTGTAAGAAATAAGGTGTTTACCAGTTTATTAAAGGATACAGTTGAACAGCCAGGTGAAAAGATACATAGGGTGAGGTCTGGGAGAGCCCAAATGCAGGAGCTTCTGTCCTTGTAGCCTTGGGGTGCATCATCATCCTGGTGCAGATGTGTTCATCATCCTGGAAATGCTTTGAACCCCACACTGTTGGGATTTTATGAAGGCTTCCTCACATAGGCATGATCAATTATTAACTCCATTTCCATCCTCTCTCCCCACTATGGAAAACTTGAAGCTTGGGGAATAGGGCTGCAAATCCCAACCTCTAATCATGGCTTGGCCTTTCTGGTGACCACCCTCCATCCAAGAGCCCACCCAGAGTCATCTCATTCAAGCAAAAGATGCTCCTAGTGCTCTTACCACTTAGGAATTTACAAGGGTTTTAGGAGCCCTGGGTCAGGAACTTGGGATATATATATATATATAGATATATATATATATATATATCCCACATATTATGTATATAAATATATTATATATAGATATATAATATATATATTTACATATATATAAATATATATATGTAAAAATATATATATATATATACACACACACACTCACATATATGTTTCTATTATCTCACAGATGATGAACTGCCTTCTAAAGTGCATATATCCTGGGAATTCCCTGGTGGTCCAATGGTTAAGACTCTGTGCTTCCAATGCAGGGGGCACAGGATCAATCCCTGGTAGGGAACTAGGATCCCACAAGCCTTGTGGCCAAAAAAATAAATAAACAAAATAAAATGAGAGAGTATTTTAAAATAAGTAAAAATTAAAGTGCGTATGTCCAATTCACTGCTGGTTTTTGGCTTTGCTTGCAGAAAGCCTGTGAATTTGGACCTGAAACAAATTTTTAAGGACAACAGTAGAGTGGTAAGCACTGCAATTAATACTTTTTCTCGCAAAGTACCCAGGCTTTCTTTTTAATAGATGTTTAATAAATATTTAAAGAAAACCATTTTCAACACATGTCAAATTATTAGGCTTTCCCAAGTATCCATCTCTCAGTCTGGGTTTGTGGTCTTCTGACATATATTTTGTTATTGTGTATACCACCACTGACTCTATCTCTTGAGGTCACCTTAAATTATTAATAGAAGGGAGTAAGACATAAATTATAAATTAATGATTTTATCAATATTACTTATATTTGTTTTCTTTACAAAGTAGTATAGCTTTAAAGTAAATGCATCAACTCTTCTTTCGTTCAAGATCCCTGCAAACTCTCCATGCTGTGATTAAAAGTAATATTTGAGGCAGAGCTGGAACTCCTGGCTCTGGGTCTCTTCCCTCTGCCATCACTGAACTGCCCTGGAACCCGAGGGGAGGGCAGTCTCACTGAGGCTGCCGGCTCTGGAGGGGCCCCAGCAGCTGAAGCTGTGACAGTCCTGGGGACCGTGGGCCAGTTGTTTCAACAAGTAACTTAAAGACAAAATGGAAAAAAACGAGGTTTGTGCCTGAGGTCATGTTGATGTGAAACCGGGATGGCCACCTTGTACCAGAGGAGCTTCAAATGGCGGAGAAGTAAGACGTGGAGATCACCTTCCTCCCAACAAATACATCAGAAATACATCTACATGTGGAACAACTCCTACAGAATACCTACTGAATGCTGGCAGAAGACCTCAGACCTCTTAAAAGGCAAGAAACTCCCCACGTACCTGGGTAGGGCAAAAGAAGAAAGAAAAAACAGAGACAAAAGAATAGGGATGGGACCTGCACCAGTGGGAGGGATCTGTGAAGGAGGAAAGGTTTCCACACACTGGGAAGCCCCTTCGCAGGCGGAGACTGCATGTGGCAGAGGCGGGAAGCTTTGGAGCCACAGAGGAGAGCGCAGCCACAGGGGTGCGGAGGGCAAAGCGGAGAGATTCCCACACAGAGGATCGGTGCCAACCAGCACTCAGCAGCCCGAGAGGCTTGTCTGCTCACCCGCCGGGGCAGGCAGGGGCTGGGAGCTGAGGCTCGGGCTTCAGTTGAATCCCAGGGAGAGGACTGGGGTTGGCTGCATGAACACGGCCTGAAGGGGCTAGTGCATCACGGCTAGCCGGGAGTCTGGGAAAAGGTCTGGAGCTGGCGAAGAGGCAAGAGACCATTGTTTCGGGGTGCCTGAGGAGAGGGGATTCAGAGCATCGCCTAAACGAGCTCCAGAGACGGGCGCGAGCCTCGGCTATCAGCGTGGACCAGAGATGGGCGTGAGACGCTAAGGCTGCTGCTGCAGCCACCAAGAAGCCTGTGTGCATCCACAGGTCACTGCCCACACCTCCCCTCCCGGGAGCCTGTGCAGCTCGCCACTGCCAGGGTCCTGTGATCCAGGGACAACTTCCCTGGGAGATCACATGGTGCGCCTAAGGCTGGTGCAACGTCACGCCGGCCTCTGCCACCGCAGGCTCGCCCCGCATCTGTACCCCTCCCTACCCCCCACCTGAGTGAGCCAGAGCCCCAGAAGCAGCTGCTCCTTTAACCCCGTCCTGTCTGAGCGAAGAACAGATGCCCTCAGGCGACCTACACAGAGAGGTGGGGACAAATCCAAAGCTGAACCTCAGGAGCTGTGTGAACAGAAAAGAGAAAGGGAAATCTCTCCCAGCAGCCTCAGGAGCCGCAGATTAAATCTCCACAATCAACTTGATGTACCCTGCACCTGTGGAATACCTGAATAGAAAACGAATCATACCAAATTGAGGAGATGGACTTTTGGAGCAATGATATATATATTTTTTCCCTTTTTCTCCTTTGGTGAGTGTGTGTATGCTTCTGGGTGTGATTTTTTCTGTATAGCTGTATGTTTACCATTTGTGCTAGGGTTCTGTCTGTCCGATTTTTTTTTTTCAATGTGTAGTTTTTAGCGTTTGTTATTGGTGGATTTGTTTTTTGGTTTGTTTGCTCTCTTCTTTTTTTATTAAAAAATTTTTTTAATAATTATTTTTTATTTTTATTTTAATAATGTTTATTTTTCCTTCTTTTTTCTTTCTTTATCTCCCTTTCATTCTGAGCTGTGTGGATGACAGGCTTTTGGTTCTCCAGCCAGGCATCAGTGCTGAGCCTCTGAGGTGCAAGAGCAAAGTTCAGGACATTGGTCCACAAGAGACCGCCCAGGTCCATGTAATATCAGATGGTGAAAATTTCCAAGAATTCTCCATCTCAACGCCAGACCCAGCTACGCTCAACGACCAGCAAGCTACAGTGCTGGACACCCTGTGCCAAACAACTAGCAAGATAGGAACACAGCCCCACCCATTAGCAGAGAGGCTGCCTAAAATCATAGTAAGGCCACAGACACCCCAAAACACACCACCAGTCTTGGACCTGCCAACCAAAAAGACAAGATCCAGCCTCATCCACCAGAACACAGGCACTAGTCCCCTTCCCCAGGAAGCATAAACAACCCAATGAACCAACCTTAGCCACTGGGGGAAGACACCAAAAACAATGGGAACTATGAACCTGCAGCCTGCGAAAAGGAGACCCCAAACACAGTAAGTTAAGCAAAATGAGAAGACAGAGAAACACACAGCAGATGAAGGAGAAAGGAAAAACACCACCAGAACAGACAAATGAAGAGGAAATAGGCAGTCTAGCAGAAAAATAATTCAGAATAATGATAGTAAAGATGATCCACAATCTTGGAAATAGAATGGAGAAAATACAAGAAACGTTTAACAAGGACCTAGAAAAACCAAAGAGCAAAAAACCAGTGATGAACAACACAGTAAATGAAATAATCCTCAAGAAGGGACCATTAGCAGAATAACTGAGTCAGAAGAACGGATAAGTGACCTGGAAGATAAAATAGTGGAAATAACTACTGAAGAGCAGAATAAAGAAAGATGAATGAAAAGAACTGATGACAGTGGCAGACACCTCTGGGACAACATTAAACCCACCAACATTCGAATTACAGGGGTCCCAGAAGAAAAAGATTAAAAGAAAGGGACTGAGAAAATATTTGAAGAGATTATACTTTAAAACTTCCCTAATATGGGAAAGGAAATAGTTAATCAACTCCAGGAAGCACACAGAATCCCATACAGGATAAATCCAAGGAGAAACACACCAAGACACATATTAATCAAACTATCAAAAATTAAATACAAAGAAAAAATATTAAAAGCAGCAAGGGACAAACAACAAAGAACACACACGGGAATCCCCATAAGGTTAACAGCTGATCTTTCAGTAGAAACTCTGCAAGCCAGAAGATAGTGGCAGGACATATTTAAAGTGATGAAGGAGAAAAACCTACAACCAAGATTACCCAGCAAGGATCTCATTCAGATTTGATGGAAAAATTAAAACCTTTACAGACAAGTAAAAGCTAAGAGAATCCAGCACCACCAAACCAGCTGTACAACAAATGCTAAAGGAACTTCTGTAGGCAGGAAACAGAAGAGGAGGAAAAGACCTACAATAACAAACCCAGATAAGTAAGAAAATTGTAATAGGAACATACATATCGATAGTTACCTTAAATGTAACTGGATTAAATGCTCCAACCAAAAAGCATTGACTGGCTGAATGGATACAAAAACAAGACCCATATATATGCTGTCTATAAGAGACCCACTTCAGACCTAGGGGCACATACATACTGAAAGCGAGGGGATGGAAAATGATATTCCATGCAAATGGAAATCAAAAGAAAGCTGCAGTAGCAATTCTCATATCTGACAAACTAGACTTGAAAACAAAGACTATTACAAGAGAAAAAGAAGGACATTACATAATGATCGAGGGATTTATCCAAGAAGATAAAACAATTGTAAACATTTATGCACCCAACATAGGAGCACCTCAATACATAAGGCAAATACTAACAGCCATAATAGGGGAAATCAACAGTAGCACAATCATAGTAGGGGACTTTAACACCCTAATTTCACCAATGGACAGATCATTCAAAATGAAAATAAATAAGGACCTGAAGCTTTAAATGATACATTAAACAAGTTGGACTTAATTTATATTTATAAGACATTCCATCCAAAAACAGCAGAATACACATTCTTCTCAAGTGCTCATGGAACATTCTCCAGGATAGATCATATCTTAGGTCACACATCAAGCCTTGGTAAATTTAAGAAAATTGAAATCGTATCAAATATCTTTTCCGACCACAACGCTATGAGACTAGGTATCAAATACAGGAAAAAAATCTGTAAAATATACAAGCACATGGAGGCTAAACAATACACTACTTAATAACCAAGAGATCACTGAAGAAATCAAAGAGGAAATCAAAACATACCTAGAAACAAATGACAATGAAAACACGATGACCCAAAACCTATAGGATGCAGCAAAATCCGTTCTAAGAGGGAAGTTTATAGCAATATAATCCTACCTTAAGAAACAAGAGACATCTCAAATAAACAACCTAACCTTACACCTAAAGCAATTAGAGAAAGAAGAACAAAAAAAACCAAAATTAGCAGAAGGAAAGAAATCATAAAGATCAGATCAGAAATAAATGAAAAAGAAATGAAGGAAATGATAACAAAGAATAAAACCAAAAGCTGGTTCTTTGAGAAGATAAACAGAATTGATAAACCATTAGCCAGACTCATCAAGAAAAAAAGGGAGAAGACGCAAATCAATAGAATCAGAAATGAAAAAGAAGAAGTAACAACTCACACTGCAGAAATACAAAGGATCATGAGAGATTATGACAAGCAACTATATGCCAGTAAAATGGACAACCTGGAAGAAATGGACAAATTCTTAGAAACGCACAACCTTCCAAGACTGAACGAGGAAGAAATAGGAAATATGAAGAGACCAGTCACAAGCACTGAAATTGAAACTGTGGTTAAAAATCTTCCAACAAACAAAAGCCCAGGACCAGATGGCTTCACAGGCAAATTCTATCAAACATTTAGAGAAGAGCTAACACCTATCCTTCTCAAACTCTTCCAAGATATACCAGAGGGAGGAACACTCCCAAACCCATTCTACAAGGCCACCATCACCCTGATACCAAAATCGGACAAGGATGTCACAAAGAAAACTACAGGCCAATATCACTGATGAACATAAGTGCAAAAATCCTCAACAAAATACTAGCAAAGAGAATCCAGCAGCACATTAAAAGGATCATACAACATGATCAAGTGGGGTTTATCCCAAGAATGCAAGGATTCTTCAATATATGCAAATCAATCAATGTGATACACCATATTAACAAATTGAAGGAGAAAAACCATATGATCATTTCAATAGATGCAGAGAAAGCTTTTGACAAAATTGAACACTGATTTATGATAAAAACCCTGCAGAAAGTAGGCATAGAGGGAACTTTCCTCAACCTAATAAAGGCCATATACAACAAACCCACAGCCAACATCGTCCTCAATGGTGAAAAACTGAAACCCTTTCCACTAGGATCAGGAATAAGACAAGGTTGCCCACTCTCACCACTGTTATTCAAAATAGTTTTGGAAGTTTTAACCACAGCAATCAGAGATGAAAAAGAAATAAAAGGAATCCAAATCAGAATAGATGAATTAAAACTGTCACTGTTTGCAGATGACATGATACTATACATAGAGAATCCTAAAGATGCTACCAGAAAACTACTAGAGCTAATCAATGAATTTGGTGAAGTAGCAGGATACAAAATTAATGCACAGAAATTTCTTGCATTCCTATGCACTAATGAAGAAAAATCTGAAAGTGAAATTAAGAAAACACTCCCATTTACCACTGCAACACAAAGAAAAAAATATCTAGGAATAAACCTACCTAAGGAGACAAAAGACCTGCATGCAGAAAGTTATAAGACAGTGTTGAAAGAAACTAAAGGTGATACAAATAGATCGAGAGATATAGCATGTTCTTGGAATGGAAGAATCAACACTGTGAAAATGACTATACTACCCAAAGCAATCTACAGATTCAATGCAATCCCTATCAAACTACCACTGGCATTTTTCACAGAACTAGAAACAAAAAATTTCACAATTTGTACGGAAACACAAAAGACCCTGAATAGCCAAAGCAATCTTGAGAAAGAAAAACGGATCTGGAGGAATCAGGCTCCCTGACTTCAGCCTATACTACAAAACTACAGTCATCAAGACAGTGTGGTACTGGCACAAAAACAGAAATATAGATCAATGGAACAGAATAGAATGACCAGAGATAAATCCATGCGCATATGGTCACCTTATCTTTGATAAAAGAGGCAAGAATATACAAGGGAGGAAAGACAGCCTCTTCAATAAGTGGTGCTGGGAAAACTGGACAGCTACATGTAAAAGTATGAAATTAGAACACTCCCTAATACCATACACAAATATAAACTCAAAATGGATTAAAGACCTAAATGTAAGGCCAGACACTATCAAACTCTTAGAGGAAAACATAGGCAGAACACTCTATGACATAAATCACAGCAAGATCCTTTTTGACCCACCTCCTAGAGAAATGGAAATAAAACCAAAAATAAACAAATGGGACCTCTTGAAACTTAAAAGGTTTTGCACAGCAAAGGAAACCATAAACAATCACAAAAAGACCACCCTCAGAATGGGAGAAAATATTTGCAAATGAAGCATCTGACAAAGAATTATTCTCCAAAATTTACAAACAGCTCATGCTGCTCAATATCAAAAAAACAACCCAATCCCAAAATGGGCAGAAAACCTAAATAGACATTTCTCCAGAGATGATGTACAGATTGCCAACAAACACATGAAAGAATGCTCAACATCATTGTTCATTAGAGAAATGCAAATCAAAACTACAATGAGATATCATTTTACACCAGTCAGAATGGCCATCATGAAAAAATCTACAAACAGTAAATGCTGGAGAGGGTGTGGAGAAAAGGGTACCCTCTTGCATTGTTGGTGGGAATGTAAATTGATACAGCCACTATGGAGAACAGTATGGAGGTTCCATAAAAAGGTAAAAATTGAACTACCATATGACCCAGCAATCCCACTTCTGGGTATATTCCTGAGAAAACCATAATTCCAAAAGAGTCATGTAACAAAATATTTATTGCAGCTTTATTTACAATAGCTATGACATGGAAGCAACTTAAGTGTCCATCAACAGGTGAATGGATAAAGAAGATGTGGCACCTATATACAATGGAATATTACTCAGCCATAAAAAGGAATGAAATTGTGTTATTTGTAGTGAGGTGGATGGATCTAGAGACTGTCATACAGAGTGAAGTAAGTCAGAAAGAGAAAAACAAATACTGTATGCTAACACACGTATATGGAATCTAGAAAACAAAACAAAAAAATGGTCATGAACAACCTAGGGGCAAGACGGGAATAAAGACTGCAACCTACTAGACAATGGACTTTAGGATACAGGGAGGGTAAGGGTCAGTTGGCACAAAGTGAGAGAGTGGCATGGACATATATACAGTACCAAATGTAAAATAGATAGCTAGTGGGAAGCAGCCGCATTGCACAGGGAAATCAGCTCAGTGCTTTGTGACCACCTAGAGGGGTGCGATGGGGAGGGTGGGAGGGAGGGAGACGCAAGAGGGAAGAGATATGGGGATGTATGTATATGTATAGCTGATTCACTTTGTTGTGAAGCAGAAACGAATACACCATTGTAAAGCAATTATACTCCAATAAAGATGTTAAAAAAAAAAGGAAAAAAGATTCTTTTTCAGATTCTTAAAAAAAAGTAATATTTGAAGTTATTGAAAGAGATGTATTAATAAATAAAACACTTCCAGAAAAGTTTATTACTGTCTTACCTTTTCTGATGATTCTGGATCTTTCCTTAAAATACGTATTTATAACTTTAACAGTTTTTATAGATATGAAGCCTTTTCAGGGCTGAGGCAAGAAACTTCCTTGAAGTCTGAAGCAGAATATTCTTGAAGGACTATTTTTTTCTTTTGGAACTGAAGAGCTTATAAGCTTGGAATTATAGCAATAATGCATATACAGTAAAAATACAATTGCTACCCACTCCCCTTTCGATATTCGTGCTGGGAATTACTAATCATTGTGTCAGATGTCAGTGAGCTTGTGCTTTTCCAGTCTATGGTGTTCAGATCAGGGCGGATAAGAATGGTTGTGAGAAGACAGAGTAATGATAATAATTAATGGAAACTGTCAAAAAACAATGTGCTAAACATCTAATGTTACATGAAATCTGTCGGTATTTCTGATGAGGTGTCTAACCACATGATGGTGGTCGTAGGTTTCTTTCATCATGTAACGAGTAATGAAGTAATCTTCTGGCTGTTTTTCATGTTTGATGAAGCATTTTTGATATTTTATCTTCTTGTTTTTGCCCCATTTTCTTTTTAGCCTTTGATTTTCATTCTCTTCCGTGTAATTATATTTCTTTTTATTAAAATTGGCTTGCAAAGAGAAGACCATGAAGATACACTCTATAGCTGTCAATCAGTAGACCCAGAAAGTTTCTAAATGACAATAGTTGATTCAGCACATTAGCTTGTTGGAATTATCTGCATGGCAGAGATGTCAGTATATTGTTTCCAAGCTTGATTTCTTCATGCAAGGAGTAGCAGAGCATGCCCCTGCTTCTTTTGTATTCCACAGGAGAGCAAACAAGTGGCATAATCAGTTCTTCCTGCCTTTGTATTTTACCTGATGTTTACTTTGCACATTGCTTATAAACATGCCCTTATTCCACCTCTTTAAAATCTATTTGCCTTTTCTTTTTTATCATATAAGAAAATAAGATTATCTTAGTGCAAGGTCATGGTGCATTTCATTAAACACTCGTAATATTTTTCTTTTCTCAGCATCCACAAAGTGGTGAAAAGTTGCCCTATTACTAAAAGATTGTCAGGCTCTGTACATATAAAGAATAACCTGCTCTTATCAGGTGCTGAGGGAACTGGAACTGTGCAGATGGCTTTGACTCAGTAACTTTACTGGTCAGTGACATATTATCGTATCTAGGAGAGATGAAGCATAAGCTTGACATCTTTTGTGCTATGAATATCAAAATAAAGAAAGCATAGATTTGATCTTTAATACATGAAAATAACTCTATGTTGCCCAAGAGAATTCAAAGGCAAAAATTAATTCTCGGATTTTCACAAATGACCAAGCTGGCCTTTACCTTTGGGTTCCCTGTGTGTGTTTTCAAGTTACTTAATTAGCAAGATCAGGATACCATTTCGGGGTGTTAAAGGTCACATTAGGAAATTCCTGGCCTTTTCTTTATATTGCTATTTTTTAGCAGTCAGTACCAGCCACCTGGAGGAATGGCCACTATTGGGCCATGCCTTCTTTTGCAGTGACATTTGCTCAATAAATTTTTTCATGGTAATAATTGAAAAAAGTCAAAATGGTGTGAAGAAGTAAATGTCATATTCCCACAATGCAATATAATTGGAATTCATAAAGGCTCAGTGACTCACAAGACAGGTTAATTAAAGCCTCCATGTGGCACATGGAAGTTAGTACAAAATTTGCTTGACCATATTATTTTCTAACTGCATAGAATGAATCCTTTATTAAAATGTCTAGCAAAGATGGCGATTTAGTATAAAATATCTATATTATTGCTACTTATTTTCTTTTGGGTTGTTTTAATCCTTTTCCCATTGCCAGTCAGTAATATTTTAAGGGCTAGTTTTTAATATAAAAATTCTTGTTGCAAAAAGTCAGTACAATCCCTGTCTCATAGAAGTTGCTCAGACTGTACCAGGAATGGCATGCAAGTTCCACAACATAAATGAAGAAAAAGCAGCTGGTGCTAGGAACGAAAAACGTTTTGTGGAGTTGGAAAACCATATTGTTTTTTAAGTATGACGATTGCTAATCTCTCATCCTTACATGTTCCTGTGGGGCTCTAAAAAAATGGACCGTGCTATCTGGAATTAACTTTTCTGCTTTCTTAAGACTAAGGAACAAATTGCAATAAACATCTCCAAAAGAGAGAGCACATTTAAAAGAATTTGGGGCCATCTTGAACCACTGGACAAGCAGAGCAGCGGCTCACATTCTTTTAGCCACTAGGGAGCAACTAGCTGCTTCAGGTGTTCTGCCTAACTCTCCTGACAGCTCAAAGGAGGCAAGGGCAGGAAGAGGAGGGGCAGTCCTTTTGAGCCTTCTCACTGAAGGCTGCTTATCTGTATACCATAGGTGGTAGCATTACTGTTCCTTTATTCTGCCAAGACAGGCAAATAAATAAAAGCTGTATAAAATATTATCAAACAAATCTGGGACTTTCATTTGTTTCAAAGAAAAATTACTTTGAATCTTGGTCAAGGATAATGCAAGAGCTTATTTTATTCCAACCCAAATTAAGAAATGATGTCCAATTTTAAATCCTGAAAATAGATAGCTTCCAAGTTATCCATATAGCTATATACACACACACGCACACATACATATAATGCTATACCTATAATATATAATATATAAAATATATGACAGTCTCTGACACAGAAGAAAAAACTGTATATCTATCTATCTATCTATCTATCTATCTATCTATCTCCATATTTCTTTGTGTCAGTGACTGCAGATTTCCTTCCCTAGTGCCCTTTCTTTAGATATTTTTAGCCTGGCACACAGTCATGCAAAATAAAGATGACTTGTCTACATGCACAGGCAGAACAATTAAGGAAATTTTGCTGCTTCTGAAACTGAAACCAGTGGCCCTTCCAGCCAAGGACTCTTGAGAGCAGACTTTTCTTCTGTCTTAAGCCATTACCGTTTTTCTGTTACTCTCAGCTGGGCAGAATCTCACTATTAGAGTGGTGGGATCATCATGAAACAATTAGGAGGCTGGGTAGAGTAAAGTAGTTTGGATCCATAGTCAGAAGTTAAGGTCTGATTGTTGCCTCTGCCTCTTGCCAAGTATATGTCTTTGGGCAACTCACTTCATCTCAGTTGCTCCATTTGTAAAATGAGGTTGGAGTTCCTACCTGACTAACTCAGGAATACATGAAATGGTGAAATGTTTGGGGTAAGCAATTCCATCCCCACAAAATGATCAAATATCAGCTAGCATGCAAATGAACATCGGAGACATCTACCTATACATTTAATAAGGAAAAAACAAAAAAATTTTATCTGAACATTTTAGGTAAGTAGATTTGAGTCTTTTTATAAAATGAAATTAATATATCTTCTACTTTATTAAAATTTTGCTTAAGGTAGAATGCCAGCCTCTTAGAACCTCAGTATTAGTATGAGCTTTTTGATCATTTAACTTTACCTTGCACTTAGCTGACCACCACTCTGACTTAATCACTACTTGCTAACAAAAATGTATAGCTTTATTTAACATTCCAGTAGAATAAAGGTGAAAAGTTTGTCTCTATATCTCACTGGGAAAATTACTACAAGGGCAGTGATTTCATTATATGTAATAGAAAATTAATGACAAATCTGAAGCCACATTTGATAGAAGCTTTAGAGTATTTATTCAATAACTGTATATAAGTAGAGTGTATATCTACCTTATAATGCCCAGAAAATATTAAATTGCCTTAAAATATCTAAACAAAAATAAATTTCCATAATATCAGAATAAAAACATACAAATTATGGGTTACACACAAACTAAGATGCTAATGGCCATATTGACTTTCCCTCGATGCTTAGCCTCTAGACCTAGATGCTGTTATTACTATTACTTTATAACAAGTTAGTACTATTATTTTATAATGTATATGTATCACATTGTTTCAAATACTTCACTTAAGTGTATATGTTTAATAAATCTTTGAGAACACAGAGCTTATGTTTTTATTGTTTACTAAATTGGCCATTTATTTCTAAGAAAACATTAGAACTAGAGACTTCAAAAGTACATTGCCCCCCAAAATTAAAAATAATCATAAAAAATCACTTTTAACCACATGGCAAATATTATGCTTTGGACATAATATGCAACTTGATTTCTGACAACTTTTCTGTGTCACCTTGAGTTTCAAAAATTCAAGGACTAACCTAAGAAAAATATCTTGAACTAAATTATCTCATGGGAGATATGATTAATATTGAGGAGGTATTAGAAGAAATAATGTTTCTAAACTACTGTAGATCATAAAATAAAAGATACATAAACTACATACCACAAACTATTGTTTCTCATGTATTAAATTTACATTGCTTAGTATCTATAGCTTCTAAAAAGACTGAAAAATCCTTCTTTAACTAGTAATCCTTAATTATCCCTATTAGTTTGTGGTATAAACATAACAAAAAGCAGAGACAAGTTAGAGAGGACATACATCTCTGATGAGTTTAGATCACACCTTCCCTAGAAAGGGATTTTGCTTTAGTTAGATATTCTCAGTCTGTTACCTAGGATCATGACAACAGTTAGGGAAAGGTATATTCATTTCAAATTACAGGCATTGTCACTTTCTACAATCTCTGCATGGAAATATGCTTAGGAATCATCAATCCTGACTGCAAAATAATGTTAAATGACTCTTCTGTTCAGTTAACCTATTCTCCTTTTATTCTTCCTTTTCTGACAACCTCCTCTAAATTTTGTCTGATTTTAATACCACTGTGTTTTAGCTCATTTAATCTTATATGAGCTGGCTTCTGCCCCAATCATTTTATTAAATTTATTCTTTTGGAAAATATTCATAATTTCCTAGTAACCAAATAAAATCTTTCTCACTTCTTATCCTCTTAGACTATTCTGCTATATGTGGAATTGGTAACTATCTCTTCTTTCTTGTCAAAATATTTTCTAGGACGAACTGTCCGTTCATTTGTTTATTAGGACATTTATTCACTTCCTCAAAGTGTACTCTTTGGGGTTGAATGAGTTAGGCACGACGTTCAGAGGGAGCAATTCCATTGCATCGGGCAAGGCATTGACTTCCCACTTACTCTGGATTTATGCCTGTTTCTAGGATAATCACATTTCCATTGACTTATTGGATAAATATTTATGGAGCACCCATTATGTGCCAAAGGACTCCATGCTAGAGATACAGTGATGAACATTCAAAATCTACTTGCTGCAGTGAACTCTTGAGGACTCACATAAGCATTAATTCACTCACTCATTCAAAAATATAATTTATAGAATGTATATTACATGTCAGGAGCTAGTTTAGGCACTGGTTACATCATGGTGAAGAAAAAAAGTCCCTGCCCTCGTGGAGTTTATATTCTGCTAGGGAAAACAATAAAATAAACGGGCAATATAATATAAAGGTTATACATGCTATGAAGACTATCAAATCAGGATAAAGTTTAGAGGATGAGAGACATGGATTTTTAGGTAGGGTGTTTAGGAAAGGCCTGTTTAAAAAGAGATGTTTTTGAGATGAATTAGATGGAAATGGGGGAGTAAAGCATGTGAGTATATGGGGAAGACCATTTCCAGCAGACGGAACATGAAGTATGAAGTCTAGAGCTGGGATTTTGTTTTGTGTGTTTCACATACAGGAAATCCACGGAACCAGAGTGAGGAGTGAGGGAAGAAATGAGATTAGAGTTAGAACCAGGCAAATCTTGGAGCCTTGTAGATCATGATAGGGATTTTATTTTAATTATAGTGGGAAGCCATTGGAGAGTTTTACGTATCCCTTTAACTGCTCTGCAGAATATGGACTGTAGAGGAATGAGGAAGGATGCAAAAGGACCAGTTGGAACCAATACATTATATAATCCAAGGAAGACATGAAGGTGGCTTAGCTAGGGCAGTGGCAATAACATTTATAAGAGGTGTTATTCACGATATATTTAATAGGTAGATATAGGGTAAATGGCTGGTGGTTTGGCGTGGTATTATATAAGGACAATAAAACAAAACTATGACTCCAAGGATGTTCACCCAAGTGAGTGAGGAAGACTGAGGAGGACCTGATTTACTTAACGCTATTTGCTGAAGTAAAAAGGCTGAGAACAAGCAGGCTTAGGGTAAGAAATCAAGAGTTTGGGTTAGTTCATATTAAATGTGCTAGGTTTACTAGATATCTGTGTGCAGCTGTCAAGTGGGTATATTGATCTGGAGCTTATGGGGAAGTTGAGCACAAGAAATCTGTATTTGAGAGTGGGCAGTCATGGGCCTGGCTGAGAGCACCAAGGGGGTGAATGTTGATAGAAAAGTCCAAATTGAGTTCTGGGCATGCTGACATTTAGAAGTCAGAAGTAGGAGGAAGGGTAAGGAAACTAAAATGAGATAATAAAGTAGGAACAAAGTCAGGAATGTGTGGTGTCTGGGGATCCTAGTTCAGAAAGCATTTCAAGAGGAAGTCAATCATCTACTCTTTCAAATGCTATAGAAAAGCTGAGTAAATTATGTCTTGAGAATTGTCCATTAGGTTTAACAACATGGACGTCACTGGTAATCTATAAATGTCTTCAGAGAAGAATGGATAATAGAATGAGTGGAGAGGGTTTAAGAGCGAACTGGAACTGAGGAAACAGACACAATGAATATAGATAATTCTATTGAAGAGTTTTCCTATAAAGCAGATCTTAGAAATGGGTTGATAGCAGGAGAAGAATGTTGGGTAAAAGGAACAGTAGTTATTTTTTTTAAGTAGGAAAACTGATAGGATAATTTTATGCTATGAGAAATATTCTGGAGAGAGGATGAAACAGAGCAGATGTAACTATGTGAAAATGGTGATATTGGTCATGCAAAAACCCACAATAGTCTAACATCAAATCCCAGTGTGGTGGAATTGAGGAGATGACCAGAAATCTACTTGTATATCTCCCTCCAAAGACCTGCCTGTCCTAGAGTAAGTCTCTATATCAACTATCTATTGCTGCATAACAAATCATCCTAAAATTTATGACGTAAAACAACAGCAGTCATTTACTATCTCATAAGGTTGGGATATATAGGCTAGGAATTTGCAAGTAGTTGATTTGGGCAGCTCTGGCTCAAGGTCTTTTATGAAGTGCAGTCAGATGTCATTTGGGCTGGCACTCATCTGAAGGCTTGACTGGGACTGGAGAATTCATTACTAAAGGGGTACATGCACATGGCTGGCAAATTGGTGCTGACAAAGTGGATCCTTTCTTTGGGGCTTCTTGAGTGTCCTCCCAACATGGTGTTTGGATTCACCTGGAGCAAGTGATCTAAGAGATCAAGCCAAAATCTTCAATGCCTTTATGATCCAGATTTGAATATTATACACTGTAACATCTACCATTTAATGCTGGCTATACAGCTCAGCCTTGATTCAGTGTGAGAGGGGATTAAACAAGGGCATAAATACCAGGAGATGAGGATCATTCATGGCCATATTGTAGAATGACTACCCTAACCACTAATGGTCTTTGAACTTTTAACCTTTCATTATATCACCTGTCAAACATGGGGATTTTACCATATGAGCTCAAGGTCCCTTCTAACTCTAAAATTTCATGATTTTATTCTTCACTTAGGCATATGACTCTCAAAGGGAGCATATGAAGGAGAGAGGGTAGAGTCAGCAGGAATATTCTGTTTCCCAGCCTCCTACTAATTTCTATTCTGTTCAATAATTTATTTCTTAGAAAATAGGATATTTGATGGCTCTGCATATTCCAAATGGAAATAAGTAGCATTTTGAATAGTATTATAAGATGCTCATTAGCTGGTTAATAAAGTAGACTGGGCCATGTTTAAAAACAAAACAACCACTCCCACCAAAACAAAAATCCCCCTGCTGTATTTAAGTTGATTTACTGAATCCTGATTAGGAAGAGCAATCTAAGGAATCCTCTAGGAACAATTAGAATACCAAAAAAGAGTATGTCCCAGCAAAATAACCACTGGTGATCTAGTGGGAGGACCAAAGGCTTTGGATTAAGAACTGGGTTTGAATTCTGGCTCTGTCTTAACAATCTTCAGCAGTCACCTAATCTCTATCAATTTCTTCATATGTAAACAGGGATGATAATTACTACTTCACAAGATTTTTTTGGAAGAATTAGCTATATTAACTAGGTGAAGTGACTATGACCATATCTTTCTCATAGTAGGTGTGTAATAATTGTTATTTTTTTCCTCTGGCCTATATGTTTTTCCTTAACCTCATTGAGTACTCAGGCAGCATGACCACTGAAACAAGTATATTTATAATATATAAAAGCAAGGAAAATTTTGCAAAAGGAACTTAAAATATCTGCTCTATTAGATATATAAGCCCCTAGTCCGTATCGATGAGTAAAGTTTTCTTTCCTGATTCATATCTGACCATTTGCCATTCTGTCATATAACCAGTGACTAGACCACTGAACTCCTCTTTAGTTTCCCTCCAAGACTAGAGTGGCTAAAGTGCTGTGATAGTGTATAAAACTAACTACTTACCTGTGTCCTCTCTGTAGGAGAATTATGCTTCTCTGCCTGTTCAATTCAAGTGCGTTCACATCACTTTCTTTTTGAAGGATAATAAGACTAGTGTGTGCAGTACCATGTTCCTTGTTCCCTCTGCCACTGAAGCTCTCAAAGCTCTAGGTAGTGGCTGAACCGTCAGCCCACAGATTGAAGATGATGACAGTGCAGAGTAGAGCCCCAGCCAAAGATCACAAAACAAGAGCAAGGTATAAAAACCTTTGTTTCTTTAAGCCACTGAGCTTTGAGAGTTATTTTTTTATCTTTCTTGACTGACACACATGCCAAGTGTGTTTAACAGGTATGTAAGAAAGGGACATTTTCTGCCTCATTTTTGACAGCAGTACCAATTTGAGAGACCAAATGAAAGAGACAAACAACCTGTACAGAATTTCAAAGGCATTAGCCAGAGCCAGTTTCATGCTTTTTGAATCCCATATCCACCTGGAAAATCTAAAAGATCATTATCATATAAGAATGATTTTGTGAAGTGATCAATAAAGAGATTTATTTGGAGACAGTGATGGCATTTCTGTGATTTCCCACTATATCTCGCACAATTTGGGGTAAGGGGGTGGAGGTGTAGCTACCTTCCAGTGCTAAGTCTAGCTAGAAGGATTCAGGAAGGGACACTTGGAGAACTTTGAAATGTATTCCTTGAAGTTGGCAGACACAGAGGTTTGGAGCCTGAATCCTGGCTCTGAAAGTTGGAATGGACTGTGGATTGGGATCTGACTTTTGCCTGGGAAATTTAGAGGGCAAGGAAAATAAGTGCTTGGTGGCTAAGTGGGGAGGGTGCTGCTTCATTGGGATCTGGTGGTCTGAAGTCCTACAGTTTCTCTGGGCAAAAGAAGCATTTATATTTCTGTGCCCAAGAGTGAGCCACCAGGAAGAAAGAAGCATTGAGAGAACATTGTGTGTCCTGCCTATCAGGGCTTTTTCTGCAAGAAGACCTCAGCAGAAAAAGGGTGTAGGCCTAAGATGCCCTGGCATTCAAATGACCACACAGAATAGAGAACATCTGCCAAGATTAAAGGAACTTTAGGAGAGAGGGGCTCAGCTTGGAACCTATTCAGGCCCTTGGAAAGCCCCTCACAAGAAGAGCCAGCTTTTAACCATCGGTGTGGTCAGAGTACAGAGTTGCACAGCTAACTAAGTACTGTTTTACCCTTTACTCTTGTCCTTCCTCCACACTTTTTTGACCTTAAGTGAAACAGCGGCTAGTTTGTTGAGGGGAGAGGTGACTGGGAAGAGACTGTATAGCAAAAGCACTGTGCCTCTACCTTCGCACTGTGGGAAGGAAGCAGGGCTGAGCTATGTGATTATATGACTATGCAGAGCTTACCCTCAACATTGATCATAGTGTACTCTAAATCCATTGAGTAGGTGAGGTGGAACTGAAATTCAGCCGGTGTTCCATTGGCCACGTCCTGGCAGGGGACTCTGGTGTGCTAAGAGAAAGGGGTACTTTTCCCTGATTTCCACAGAGATACCATACTGGCTAACAGAAAGCCTGGAGAGAAGAAGATGAATGGTAAACTAAGGTCAAATTTTTAATTCATATCATGAAATGGACATTATAATTTCCAAATTAATACTCTGTTCTTGACTAACCATGGTGATAGTATGGTCTGTAAGTGGGCAAAAAGGTAATTTGACACACAGAAATTGTCATCAGAAGGAAGGGCAAGATTACCACCACTGAATATAAAAGGACAGTGAAAGACAAAAATAAAATGCAACTTTATTATAATCTGTATTTCATGCTTGCTCAATGTATTGTTTACATGTAAACACATAAAGAAAGAGAGTGATGAGAGAGAGAAGCATAATTAAGTAAGAGAGTCCTCTGCCCTACTGTCTCATTCACTCTTTTTCCACATCCTCTCCCCTCCATCCACTAAGGAGGCCTTTTAGAACAATAAGTTGTCGAGTCAATGTGATGTTTATGGAGACAGGTGACCAATGTGAACAGAGGAGAAGCTTTGTTGTCGTTGTTTTGGGTGGTACTTTCTTTTGTTGTGTTGGGATGTTTTGTTTTGTTTTCAGTATATTAGTTTTCTTGTGTTTGCTCCAATTTGAAGAATGTAGGAATCCACTATGTTACATCAGTTTGGAACTGTAAATTTATCACTCTAGCTTAGATTTCAAGGGATTGCAGCAAGATAGAATTATGACAGAGGCCAGAGCAGAGGAGTTGCCAAAGAAAGTGGAATGGAGACCAAGGGAGAAATTGTTTCTAGGCACCCATTCAAGTTGGATTCTAACCTGGAATCAGTAACTTATTATTTTGCACCATCCTCTGGATTCTGAGTTTGGCTGTGATCATCTGACTGGTAAGACTGTTATTTCTGCTAATAGGCAGTAACTACATATGCTTCCCCAATTTTTTGAAGTATATCTTTATCTGTATAGGTGTATAGATGTATAGATGGATAAATAGATAGATATAAATAGATATGGAACGATATATAAATTTAGATAGATATGGATATACACATAGATATTTCTAAGGAACGTATCAACATTTATTTTATTTATATTTTCTCTACTATATAAAGCAGTGTTCTCTTCAGTTCTGTTCACCAGTGAGTTTGTAAACGTGCTGCCGTATGAGAAGTGAGCATACATGAAAACAGAATTTATGTAGTAGCTTGGGTTGCAATCAGCTAAGTTGACTTAGCTGGACCTATACCCATTTTTAAAAGGTTAACCCTCTGGAGAAGTTTCTAGACTTTATCCTGTCCAATGTTTATGGAGTAGAATGCAGTAATAGGAGAAAACCAGTGAGAATATGTGCAGAAGTGTGAAGAAATGAAAAGTCTTCATATTTGTGATGGAAGGAGATTGTGAGGAATTCTCTGGGCTGAAAGGAGGGAAGATGGAGATAAGTTTGGAAGGAGGGCATTATTTTACTGTTATTTTAAGAGCTCAAAATCTTAAATTATGTGTATTTTTAGTAGGTATGACTTCTACCTATTGATGGAGTAACCACATTCACGTGTTCTGTAGTTTGCTCTCTTAGCTAGTTCCTAACCTCTTATTAAAACCTCGGGTGGCGACAAGGGCATAGCCAGTGAAACCTTAGCCAATCGTCTGGTATACATGTAGGCAACTATCTAGGAATGCACAGGGTGAGTGGTAGAGGGCTACCTCACCTATAGCACCGGCATAGGTGTGAGGGGGCTACCAATTTAAATAATGGCTGATAAGGCGGAGTGGATTAGGAGTCATCCAGGCTTATGTTCTTAACCCTGGCATCCAGTCTGTGCAGTTGGGATATAGCACTTTGTGACAGGAATCTCCTAACAACAGTATGTCTTACTGAAGAATCAGGCAGCCAGCACATTTTTTTTTTTTTTTTTTTTTTAGCCAGCACACTTTTTATTCCAGGAACTCTACTCTTGTTCAGAGCGGACCCACAGGCATTGGCTATAGGTATAGGAAATAATCCCTATAGAAAAACTGGGACAAGAGTTAGGTTGTGAAAACTGTAGCCAAAAAGCCTGAGCTTCATAGAAAGCTTCTTGTCCCAGAAGAAGAACTGAAATATAAATCAGTGAATGGGAAGAAACCCACTCCTCTGGCCAAGTCCTCATGACTGGGAGGATGGGAAAAAGGAGGATGGATAGTAAAGCTGTGCAGCTTGCTGGGTTTGGAGTAGCCTGGGCTTGTGAGATTAATTGTTAATTCTGTCCACTCTCTAATGTCCTAAGCGTGAGTATGATTGCCTCTGAAAATTGAGAAGGACAGAGGCTAAAGTCTGAAAAGTATGAGTGAGTGAAATTTTTCAATACCTAGAGTTGAGCAGGTCTAGGAAAAGCAGGAAGATATAGGGCATACAAGGGTGGAATGAAAAAGAAAGTGGGAAAAATCCAAGGACGTATTTCCTGTACTTTATAACGGAAGGCATGGAAAAGAACCCCGGTTCTTTGCCAAATCCCAAGGCAAAATCTTAAACATTGAACTTTGAAATGCTCTGGGGAAGAAATCCCTAAATGCATCCTTTTCTAATGAAACACAGCTTCTCATTCTTAACTCCAGTCTAGGAAAGGGGCATAATGGGACAGCAAGTCTCCTTCTAGCATTACTTAAACATCCCCAGCAAACAATTCTACACTTCATCCTGGGAACTAAAAAGGAGACCTTTCCCCATTACTTCACAATTAGACTCAGCAGCAGACCTTCTAAAGTAGACAAACACTTTCTCCTTTAACCTTCACCAAGTAGCCAAGGGACTCTTTATAGGAATAAGCTCATTGTACCAGGCATTTTGAAATCAGACATGAGTGTCTTAGAGGCTGCCTATACTCCAAATATTGGCTTTGCATATTTAAAATATTTTAAATTTATGTTTAAAATTTTTTCTTTCTGGAATACAGCTAATTTAGTCCTTTTAAAATTTTTGAACAGAAGTATAGCAACAACAGCAAACCAAAGAGCACAACACCCATTTCAGTCCAATACTCTGAATCTCCAACCCTTGAAGAATTGAATGTGCTTATAAACTTGGAAAATGTGTTCCCCACTATTTAACCGAAATGCCACTATAATTATAACCATTTCAAACTTATTCCTATAATTCTTTCTGCAAGATACCCAATTAGAATAAAGTGTTAATCTAAGCAATGAAAATAGAATGGAAACCTGCAATTATATAGTCAAACTTTTCTCATGTTAGAACAGAATGAAGAAAGGCATTATTTAATTAAAATACCAAATGCCACAATCCATGAGGAAAACCAAGGATAATGTAAGTACAGAAGATAGAAGGTGATATTAAAGACAAAACCTCATGTCTAATACTTGACATTATGTATGAACTTGAATTATACCCCAAAGAAATATTCCTATTCTTGGTGGTAACCATTAGTGAATGTATTTCATGTACATTATTTTTAAAGCATAGCATGGGGAAAACAAATGTTGCCTGCTCCTTCTTCAGCTAGACACAAGTTCCTGGTACACTGGTCTGATCCAGAGCCTGTTTCGTTACACCCAGCCTGTTTTGCTCTTATAACCAGTCCCTTTGACCATCGGAAATTACAAACCCTTATTGCAACCCCACCTTAAAATGTCTTTTGTAGCTCCTTCACCCAAATCAATAGTAAGAATACTGAGAACCAAATAAGACTAAAAGGGAAACAGTTGCTTGCAATCCTATTAACAATACTTACTTACAGGAATAAGTCCTGCAAGTTTAAATGTTTTAAAAAAGCAATAATGCAAGTACTTAGTTTAAAAATGTTAATGAAGTTTTCACTGAATGTACTAGCTGGCATTCTTTTTGATATTATTAAGTTATTATTATAAGTGAGTTTGATAAGTCATAACTTCCTGATTATCTGCAGGGAAGTCTGACCAAACTATTGGCAATTTGTAGTTAATGTTTATTTAATAAGTAAACAGAATATTCAGTTTCCAGAATTACTATATGTGTACTATGAAATAAAGAATACATGTATATATGAATATAAGAAGTAAATATGAAAAATCATAGTATATCAATGAAGAGAATCATGTCTAATAAGAAAGCTTATTATTACTATTATCGAGATAAATATAACTAGCCTAGCCTCTCATGGATATACTATAGATATTTTTTCCAGGTTCAAGGGTCAGAACAAATATATATATATATATATATATATATACCTATATATGTTTTATATAATATTATATAAAATATTTATATGCAGGTTTAAAGGTCAGAAAATATGTTACCATATTTATGCCACATATACAAAATATATATCATTAATTAAAGTGTTCAAAAATATTTGCCTTAAAAAGATGCAGGCTATATTACACTTATCGTCATTCTAAGCACTTAGATACATACATAATATACTAGGCATTCTATAGGATAGAACAAAACTGTATGAGAAGATGGAGTTGTAAATATAAGATTCTCCCTTAAGAAAAACTGACCCTGTCCTGCCTGCCCTCCCTGTAGCATGTGACTGTGTTCATCCTTTTCCTCTTTATTGGCATTGTCTTCTTTAGTTTGTAGAGCAACATATTCCATATTCTTCTGCCTTTTTCCTCCCTTATGGTTTTTTTTTTTTTTTTGTCTTCTCTTCAGGATTCCTCTTCCCTTTCCTGCATTTTTAATATTGCCTACCCATTATTCCAGGTTTCTAGCCTAAATTTTCTTCTCTTGCTTATGGAACACACTTTCAGTAAGTGATCTCATCTTTCCTATAGTGTCAATGTCCATGCTCTTAACCTTGTTTATGTCTCCAGTTCAACTCATTGACATGCCCATACTGTTAAAAGTCAAATCTGTATTTCCAGCTCAGATCTTTCTCCTGAGACATGATGCCTACTAGATAATCCACCTGCTTCACAGCACGTCAAACTTAGCTTGTCTAAAATCAAATCCTTAATTTTGCTGACCTTATAGCTTAAAACTTTTTCTTCCCTTCTTATTTCCTATCTCAATAAATGACACCACCACACACCTATTTGAATAAGCTGGAAATCTAGATGTCCAGTTTGACGTCACCTGCCCTCACCACCTACATCCATTTTGGTGCATTGTCTTGTCAGTTTTGCCTCTTTGACAGTTCTCAGCAATGTCCATCATTTTCCATCCCTTTTTACCAGGCAGTCTTAATTAAAGTCTATACCGTTTCTTACATGGCTGATTGAGTATCCTCCTAACTGATTTTCACCTTCTTGGCTGTCCTATCAAAGACATAATAAAGACAGAATGATCTCCCTAAAATGCAAATATTATCATGTCATTTTGTTTTTAATACTATATGGCTCATCAAATCTTTTAAGGTTAGAAGATTCTAAATTCCCTGGTGTATAATAGAAGTCTCCTCATATGCAATTTTCAACTTTTGCTCATTTTCCTGCCACTCAGTTCCTGAAACTCTACTGCCATAAGTAAAATGTTGCATTCTATATATACTGTCCTCCGTGTCTTTGTGTACATTGCTCACTCTAAGACACTTTTCCTTTCTCACCTCCATTAACTTTCTCTCTCCTGCCCATTCCTACCCTTCTGAAACACACACACACACACACACACACACACACACACTTCATTTGGATCAATACAGTTGTTTCTTCAAAATTAGCCTGAATCTTGGAGAAGATTCTCCCATGACAAAACCACTCAAAATATTAAGCTCCCACATGTTCTGATGAATACCTCTTTTAAAGCCATTTTACATTACATCTGAATAAACTGGTTTTTATTCTCCCTCTAAACTGAAAAGTCCTTCTTCTTAGAATAATTCTTGGCACATAGGAAGTGTTGAAATTGGTAGTTCTAATTAATAAGTAATGTGGGGAGAACTTATTTAAAAAAAATCCATCCCATTTAAAATGTAGTTTTCAGAAGTCAAGGCTATGGCATTTGTTACTGTTATTGAAAAAAAGATTAAAAAAATTACTTTATTTTCGTCTAAGTTCCTCTTCGTTAAATAGTAACAAAGTATAGCTCTCAGCATTTTTTTCAGTGCAAATCTGTAAGTACTATAATTAATTCTTTTTCAATTGTTATTAATTTACCTTTTAAATTTAAGGTTCACTATAAGCAATACTTTAAATATACTTCTTAAAATGAACTTTTAATTTGTCACTGTTCTCCTCAAACTTTCTAGTGACCCCAGCTTATTAAAAAGAAGATCCAAAGTTTTTGTAGTCTACAATCCCTCTCTGATTACACTTCCTTCCATATAACATCCTCTCAATAAATATTATTGAGTGAATTTACTGTTGAATATGTTATATTTTCAGCATTCTCAGGAAGGCAATATATAGATTGCATTGAAACATTCCTCAGATAAAACGGTAATTGTTTATATTCTCCATGGAGCTCATTTGCTGCTGGTTTCAGCCACCTATTTAACGTGATGCAGTCTTAGCTATTTCCTTTATACTATAAAACCATCTCAAAATGAGGATTACAGAATGTATGTTTTGCAAAGTTTCTACGTGCTGTATAATTACTATGGAGAAAGCATATGTTGAGAATTAAAATATTTTAAGTTAAGTTTAGATCCTAAATTTACTGCAAAATTATGTGTTTGGTTTCCTAAAAACTGATATAATGAATACTGAAGGCTATGTCAGGTATTTATTTGAAACAGCTTTGTAGCCTTTGGGAAATTCTTTATTCTATGTAATCACTTAAGAGTAAAAGGATGAATCTGAAACTACAACAGGAGTATTACAGACGATTAGAATGAATTTAGTTAAATGGAGGGAAGAAATTAACCTTGAACTTGCTATGGTATACCAGATATACTGAAATTGTAGTCCCTCCACTGAACATAATGACTTCATTCTACAAGCAGCATTAAGTAGTACTTTTCCATACATATTGTATAAAGGTATATATTGTTACTTGGTTAATTACCATCTCTTGTCTTAAAAATAAAATGGATTTTCCATCATAAAGTGTTTAAATGAAGGAATGTGAAATCTCCAGTCTGTTTCTTCATACTTTTTTGGAGTAATAATGTCTTTTGTGATTTCTTTTTTCTCTTTTTGTCAGCACTTAGGATCTTTTATAAAAAGGACCTGTCCGCAGGGTGGGAGTGTAGAAATGCACAATTAAAACAAGTCTTTATTACTTTACTGTTTGTTAATTAACTGAACAGCTTCATCAGCAGATCTATCAAGCTTTCTTTCCTGAAGTTTTAAAGACTAAGTAATGTGAGAATGAGTCTCTTGTGCAGTATGTGTGGTATGGAACAATTGGATTCATTTTCATCTCATATGCAATAACATGGTGTGAAAATCAATGAGGAGTGAAGGTGTGGGTAATTAAAAGATGCTTTGTTTTCATTTTATATAAAATGCCTTTAATCTGTTTGCAAAAAAAATCCCTTAAAGCAAACAAATAAGCAAAAAGCCATACATATACACAAAAGACAAAAGTCATGTGAATTAGAAAGGTATTCAGGTTAGTGCAAAGAGTGAGTATTAACTGAAAATGAATTTACTGCGAATGAGAATCATGCAATAAAATGATTGACTTTAAAACAAAAATCTCATCATGCCATTCCCTTATTAAACCACTGCAAGTGGTTTACACTAATAAAGACCTAATAGAGACGTGGGTCCCTGTATGCATCACCAGCCTCCTCTGCCAGCACTTCCCCACTGTCTCAGCTCCAAGCTCAGAGCTGTTCTTTGAGTTCTTTGATATGCCGTGCTCCTCTGGGCCTCAGGGACATCCAACATGTTGTTTCTTCTGCTTGGAAAACAATTACTTTTCTCCACTAATCCAATTTTTACTCATATTTTAGAATTCAGCAGGGAGTGTTCTCCGAGAATCCTTCTGGATCACCTGCATCAGGTGGAGGTGCAGATGGGGGAGATGTCACCACTTAGAAAACATTTAAGAGCATATAGAAGCAATTTTTATTGTACTAGTGTCTGCTGGACTGAGTGTTGCTGCCTTTTAGTGCTCAAGGACCAGGATGCTAAACGATCCACAATGTGAGGTCAGTTTTGCACATTGAAATATTGTCCCTCTCAAAATGCAAATAGTGTCCCCATTGAGAAATATTGATTGAGAGAATAGATCAAGTCCTTTATTAAAATTTATATTAGCTCTCTGTAATTTTAAGTAAATAATTTTATTGGTTATTTAATATCAGGCCAATTAAAATGATTGGGCGAGGGGCAGGGATCTTTATTTCTGATGTGTTCTTCTGAGTAAAGAGAATTAAAGAAGTGTGACATTCTTGACCTCTGATTCAGCATTCAGAATGTTCCTTTACTCATTCTCCCTTATGGAAGACAAAAGCCTCCTTTGATTTGTAAATTTGGAAAATATAACCCAAGGATCCTGTTCAGACTTCCTCCCTTGGGAATGGGCTGCCTACAATCCTGCTCCTCCTTAGGGAAACTTCACAGTATTGCTAGGTGTTGGGGGGTAAGTCTGCCTAATTGTGGATTACAATCCACAAACCCATTAACTTTTCTCACGAAACTGCATCTTCTACCAATAATAAAAATGATATTTAACTTCCATCTGATACTCTTTCAAACTTTTAACTTGTTAGCCCCCCTTACAAAACCCATCATTTCCTTCTTAGGCCAGACCGCCTTTAAGAAACAAGTCACAGGAAGCAAAATTTTAGAGAGCAAAATAAAAGCAAATATAAACAAAGTAACAAGGCTTCTGGTGTGGCCACGCCTTTGGTTATGGACAAAGTATTTTGATTCGGGTTTTTCATTTGTGCAGTTAGATTTCGATTTCTGCTGCCTGGACAAAATGCTTTCAAGCCAGACACGGGATCTTGTAAAGGGATGCTTAAGTGTTAGCTAGTGGGCAGGCACAGGTAGCCTGGCAAGTAGAACTGAGGCCACAGAGACCTTAGTGAAGGCACAGGCCTGAGAAAGATTAGAGAATCAGACAGAGCATAAGCCTCAGCAAAACTGCTGTGTCTTCATGATATAGATGGCTTCAGCCTTCAAGATGTTAACAAGCAGAGCTTTTCCTGAGCAGGCACTGGTGAGGCAAAGCGACTGTCCAGTTATGGGTCTCTTAAACAACAGAGGAAGGAACTACTCTTTCTCAAATCTCAAAGGTGGGTAAGCTCTTTATGTGCTGGAGAGCCCTAGGGAGTCTCTAGATTTAAGTTATTAGACAGAGGTCTAGGTAAATAGCATTAGGTCAGCTGCCCAAAATTCCATTCTGAATTCAGGACCAAGAAAGAAAATCTGGAGGAACAGTTGGAAACTACTCAGATCACTACTGGGTGTGGTTCAAAGTGATTTGGTCATTATAACTGGGCCTGCAGTTTTCCCCCGTGCTCTACTAGAGTATTCCCCAAAACTTCATGGACATCAAAAATGGAGAAATGGCAAAGTCAGCAGAAGCACAAGACTGTGGAATTGTTCCTTCCCAACCCCGGAGACCCAGACTTTAAAAGCTTCAACAGCAGCTTAAGTTCAGAAAGGGAGTCAGTGGCAGCAGCAGCTGGGCACAGGACTAAATTGTCGAACCACAGGAAATGGTGACAGCTGTATTACTAGACAAACCTCACCTGGAATGCTGCACCAAGTGCTAGGGACTCAAAGCTGAGAGAAAATGGACATTAAAAGATTTTGGAATGTATCAACTTAGAAAGAAGAGAAAAAAGTAAGATTGGGTGACTGTGTCTATCACTGCCATGAAACTCTCAAGAGCCACTTTCTGAGAGAGGTTATGGTAGACATAGGAGCCTTCCACCATCCACCTCCCCTGATGTGTTAAATGTACAGTACCAAAATTCATCAATTCAACCTTACTAGAGGTTTCTCCTATTAGTTCAGGTTAACAGTTCTTAATTCTGTAAAATTTACTAGGCTAAATTTGAGGCTAAACCTAAATACTTTTCTCTACTTACTCCACTTCTTAAACTCTCTTGAAATGCTTCTGTATTCTTTGGCCAAAATTGAGAGAAAGATTTTTTACTTTGTCCTCATATTTGTTTGAGCTTTTATTATCAGTTTCTTATTGTCTTCTATCATTCTCTTGCAAAATCTCTAGTACGGTATATTAGAAATGTGACTGGACATAATTTGGGATAAGGAATTTTTAGCCCTGGTAACAGAGTAGCCTTCAGTATTAATTTAATTTATTTGGTGACAAACTAATAGTTATGTATACCAAAATCCATTCTCCTCTTCTTCTTCTTTAGTAATTGCATCCTGTATTTTATTTATGTGCCCAATGGAAAGACTCTATTTTCCACCTTCCCTACTATTCATTAAACATGGCCTTGTCACTAATTAAGGACCAATGAATGTAAACAGAAAAGTGTGTAATTTCAAGGAAAATTCCTTAGATGATATCTGGCATGTGCCCTTCACCTATTTTTTGTTCTTTCTTGTTTTCCCTCCATACTGCTTCTTGAAAAGTAGATGTGATGGTTGGAGATCTAGCAGCCACCTTGAAGTATAAAAACAAGGACCACATGCTAGAGATGGGGAAGCAGAGAGCTAAAAGGAGCCTGGGTTCCTGATGAGTCTTCTACTTGAGAGAATGAAAGTTTTTATATACAGTTGTATTAGGGTTCTCCAGAGAAATAGAACCAATAGGATAGACATAGATACAGATATAGATCTAGGTAGATATCAATACAATGAGATTTATTATAGGAGTTGGTCCACAAGTTTATTTAAGCTGAGAAGTCCCACTATCTGCTGTCTGTCAACTGGACAGCCAGGAAAGCCAATGGTTTTTTAAAAATGTTTCTTGGCACTTTCTTTTTATATGTTTTGCTTATTATGAATCCTTTGCTATGTTCACTTTTGTTATTTTTCTTTTTAAAACTTGTTCTTTGTATACTAAGGAAATGAGCTCCTTAAATCTCATGTATTACACATACTTTTCTTACTTTGCGATTTTTTACGTCACCATATTTTTCCTGCAATTAAAATAATTACTTGGTCAAACTTATTAGGTTTTCCTCCTTCTTTGTTGTTTTTAGGTTTTATGTCAACCTTCTTTCCCCACTTATCACAATTTCTTCTAGAATTTATTATTGTTATTCTTTTTTGTAATTAATATTTGGATCACTCAGAAGCTGGTTTTTGTACAATAGCATGTTTAGTTGCCAACTTCATTTTTTATTTTTTTTATTTTTTATTTTTTTGCGGTACGCGGGCCTCTCACTGCTGTGGCCTCTCTCGTTGCGGAGCACAGGCTCCGGACGCGCAGGCTCAGCGGCCATGGCTCACGGGCCCAGCCTCTCCGCGGCATGTGGGATCCTCCCGGATCGGGGCACGAACCCGCGTCCCCTGCATCGGCAGGCGGACTCTCAACCACTGCGCCAACCAGGGAAGCCCCAACTTCATTTTTTAATTTAATTTTTTTTGCCTAGGTGTATAGTCATTGCCCAAGACCATGTTCCAGCATCCTTATTTCTTTATGAGTAGTATTTTATATTTTTCATGTACTAAATCCCCATATATATATATATATATATATATATATATATATATATATATATATGGACATCTATTTTTTTACTCTAGCTTGAATAATTGGTCTTTCACTCTATAGAGACCAAATGCTTTGGTTACTTGGCATTTTTTAATATTTTAAATCCAGATCAGAGACAATCCCTCATTAATAATCTCTTTTGGGACATCCCTGGAAATTTTCCCTTGTTTAATTTTTTAGTTTAATTTTTAAACTTTACTCTTATTTCCTTATCTCCCTTCTTAACCCCTCAAGAAAGTCATGTTATTTTGTTTTAGACAACATTTATTAAATTTAGAAGAACCAACATAGCCAAAAGAATGTCTTGTTACCCACAAACCAGATGTACATTTCCATTTTTCATAATTTTTTATGTTCTTCTGTTGGAATTCTTTATATAAGAACGTTTCTCACTAAAATATTTCCAAGCTATTTTATTTATTTTGTTAATATTGTAAAAGGTATTCTTTCTTCCTTTATATTTTTAAATAAAAAAACAGTATTAAAGCTATTATGTTCTATATGCTCATTTCATGACAAACATTTTAATTTTATTTATTTATTTATTTATTTTTGCGGTATGCGGGCCTCTCACTGTTGTGGCCTCTCCCGTTGCGGAGCACAGGCTCTGGACGCGCAGGCTCAGCAGCCATGGCTCACGGGCCCAGCTGCTCCCCGGCATGTGGGATCTTTTCAGACCGGGGCACAAACCCATATCCCCTGCATCGGCAGGCGGACTCTCAACCACTGCACCAGCAGGGAAGCCCTATTTTATTATTTTTTCAAAAATTGTTTGATTTGTTCTTTTGTGTTTTCCAGGTATAAAATTTTAGAAGAATAATATTTCCAAGTATAAGTGTATTTCTTCTACTCCCACGTCCACAATTCACAGAATTCGCCACCAGCATGACCTGTCCACACTGAAAGAACTGAGTTATCCATTGAGGAAACAAAAGAAAAGATAGAAACAATGAAATGAAATGAGCAGGATGCACGATTTCCCAGTGCAGAAAATAAATCAACAGGAGGCTGGCCAAGAAGGAGCAATTAGGATGAGAGAGAAAGGAGAGGAAACTCATCAGTACTTGGAATTGGATGGAACACTTTTGGGTTTTTTCCATCTTTTCAGTCTCCTCACCTAGAAGAGGTGAAGTGTGTTATCTAGATGGCAAAATTGGGAACTATAAATTGGACAGACTAGGCTCAGCTCTTCTCGCTTCTTGGGAATGAACATACGACAGGCAGCAGAACTTCCTCTCTGTTCTTCCCATTCCATGACCTCAACCTCTGGGTCTAGCATTGCCTGTTTCTGAGGAGGTGAGTTTCCTTATTCCTGGGTTGGGAGACCAAATTTGCTCTCAAACTAAGATATCTTCCAATGAAAACTTTTCAAAACTCCTGATGACATTTTGGCCTCCATTTTTGAATCCTTTGTGTTATATACCAATTTATTTAGAATCCAGGCAGGAAAGAATTATAATTTGATTGGGCCGCTCAGAGACTTGCACAAGAACTTAAGGTCCCTGAGGGCAGAGATCCTATCTTTTTTAGTATTCTCTCTCTAGTGTACAGTGGTTAAAAGTGAGAATTCTGGACTCAGACTAAATTGGTTTCACAATCTAGCTACACTATTTACAAGCTCTATTATGTGCGATAAACATCTTCAATAAACCTCATTTTCACTGTGAGAAAGTGTGCATAATAATGGTACCGCCTTAAAAGTGTGCCTGCAAGAATTAACCTGGATAACCTATGATAAAGTTTAGACAATGAGCATTACATGCTAAGCACTCAAGAAAAGTTGGTGATTGTTATTATGACACATAGGTGGTAAAAAATAAATATGACCTTAAATGAATGTAATCTATCAAAAACAAAAACGGACTAGTTGTTAGGAAATTTGAACACTGGAATCCAGATTTGTGCAAGTACAATCTTCCAAAAAATAAATTTCTCTAACAGTCAGAAAAGAGAAGACTTTTGTGAAAATCAGACCACACAATTTGTTCATGAATTATGTAAATACACTAACAAACAATCTGAATTTATCCTAGAAATTCTAGGAGAGTTGATTATTAGGAAATCTATAAATATAAGGTACTTAAGAGTATGTTTTAACTAGATTATATAAATTGAACAAGATACTTTATATATGTGTGTATATATATATATATATATATATATATATATATGCGCTATCTGTCCATCCATGTCTTCTCTTGGGTGCCCTCTGACCCATCTATGAGGTTGACCAGATTCCCAGAGGAGCTCCAGAACATCTGCCTATGGGGTTATCCCAGGGCCCCATGCCTGGACATCAGATCCATGTGAGTAGACTGGCAAGTATACCACTCCTGCTGACTGGCATGATGTGAATCAAGCAAGACTGGACTGTCAGAATTGTACAGACACATTGATTTTGTGTGACTCTCACTCGCATGGGATACAGGACAAATTCAAAGTTTTTGGCTACCCATAGTTCAGCACCAGTCCTTGGGTTTGAGCATTGAGCAGGCATTGGCTCTTGTACATCTGCGTTATGAGCATGGTGCTGTCTCCAGTCTACAGCACCCAAGAGTGGTAAGGATGGCAGCAGTCATTCTTTGCCCTGTGAACCAGTCATCACTTGTATCTAGGGTGGTCACTCACCCATTCTGAAAACTACACTCCACCTGTCTGTTAGCCCTTCTCAGGTGGCTACTCCTATCTCTTCCTGGGACTTTGAGACAATTGCTCTACAATGTCATCAGGTCCTTCTTACATATTTCCTCTTTTGCCTCTAATTGATGTAATGTGCTCTCCTTGGTTGGTCTTAAGATGTGCCAAGGCAGGGCAGTCATTCCTTGCATGAATATGATGGCTCATCCCACTCCTTCCATGGCCCCTCTTACTGGTGGCAATGAGTAGATGACAGGAATGCCATCCACATGGAAAGAAATCACATTCTAGAAATGCAGTGATAACATTCTAAACTGCTCAAGAGAGGACATGTTTGGAAGATGTGTTCTATATTTATGCTATAAATATCCTAAAGGTAAATTGAGCATGACCAGAAATACAATTATCATTTACTTTTACCTGCACACTTTGGGTAAGACTTACATTTGTGGTCATCATCAATAAAGCATGGTAACAACTTTTGAGAATCTAGTGTTTATGGTTGGCAGGATATATGCTGCAGCATCATAAGTAATGATGTAACCAGAATTAATTAAATGGTATTAGGGAACTATAGAGCCAAGAAGATCTATATTATTTGAATACAAACAGATTCTGGGGAACCACTGCTTTGTGATTAACAACAGGTACTACCTCCTTCTTGGAAAAACATATGAGAAATTAGTTAAAAATTATGCACTTGGCAATAAAGAACAGGAAGCGATGATTCTTGGACATGAACAAGAATAGACTGTGCCTTTTTAACTGTATCAAGAATCTTCACAATCTCTGATTGGACAATAAATGTGTAATTTCCTCTTCTCTACCTATTATTCTAAATCATCCCTGACAAACCACTATGCCCTGCATGGATCCATGAATTTTGTAATGCACTTTGGAGTTCTGCAAAAGTATATTTGCCTGGGGTTCCACACACCATAGGAGTGGCCTTGAATGACAATATACCAGGAAGTCAAGTAAAAAGATGTGATATAACTATTTCAAATAATATGAAAAGATATTTTAAAAAAATTAACATATTTGTTAAAAACATAGTAAAGATTAGATTATTTCCTTAACAAAACATGTTAAGGAAACATGTTTCCATCTCAGAGCTATCACCATAATTATTGACAAAAACAGAAACTTTGGGGTTAGACAATCTGCATTTGAGTCCAGTTTCTATCACTTACTGGCTTTTGATTCCTGTAAATACTTCCTATTAAAGTCTAAGTTTTTTTATCAGTAAAATTAAGTAGGGCAATCTTATCTATGTCATAGGATTGTTGTGACAGTTAAGTAAAATATTGCTTGCAATATACTTAGCAAAATGCCTGGAACATAGCAAGAAGGTGGGATGGTGGAGTAGTCCAAGAGAGAGGGGATATATGTATACGTATAGCTGTTTCACTTCACTGTACAGCAGAAACTAACACAACATTGTAAAGCAATTATACTCCAATAAAAACAAAACAAAAAAAACACCATCACCCAAGCTGAGAAACAACTTTATAAACAATGGATAAGGAAACAATTCATAAGGAAAACCACATGATGTCAGTGTGTCAAATTCTGAGTAGGCTTGAGAGATGCATAGACTTGAATGGGAAAACTAAATATTGTAAAGATAGACCTCTCTCCTATTCATTTTATATGTTTATGGAATTCTATTTAAATACCAAATTCTTTTAATTTAATATAATCACCCCTATCTTCATATGAAATAGTGTATAGGCTATAAAATTTTAATGGATTTTGAAAAAGAAATGTAATGATTAAGGGCTTGGGCTATCAAATATGTAATTATATTATGCTCTAATAATTAAAACTGGGAAGTGTTCACATAAGAATCATCTGAGAGATAATAAAACTGAAGAGCTTAGAAACAAAATTTTTAGCTTATGGAGATGTAGAGATATATATATATAGATAGATAGATAGCTATGAAGCTTGCATCCCCAAATTATAAAAATATAGACTACTCAATCTACGATTGTGGAAGAATGAAGTGGACAAAATAAAATTGTAATATCACTTCTCTGCATTATCCGGTAGCTTCCAGATGTCTCAAAGACTAAATAATAAAATAAGTAGTTATTTATAGTATATAGACTTGTGATTGTGTACAAAGAGTGGAACTATAACAAAAGAGATCAACACATTGAACACCTTACATTTTTATGTTAAAAACATTATAAACAAAATTTTAAAAAGCAGTCCTTTTCCTAATGCATACTGCCAGGAACATAGTATTAGCTCAGTAATAACACAAGTGTTCAGTCTTAGGGGAACATTTTAGTTAGCTATGGCACATCCATACAACGGAGATTCTTTTAGCAGCCACTGAAATTATCTTTTAAATAGTTTTTGATTATTTTGAAAATATAATTCTAAGAAACAAATCTTAAGAGATATAAAATATACAATATGATCCTGATTATATCAGAAATAAAAAATAATAAAAGGGAATAAATCAAAATTTGACAGCAATTATCTTGAGATGATTTAAATATTTTTATCTTTGTGCTTTTCTGCATTTACAGGATAGAATTTTTAAAAAGACAAAATAGTCAAAGTGTATGCTGAGTTTATAAACCAGCAACAGGACTCTAATGAAGACAAGAAAATTGGGAAGGAAGTTATTTTTATTCAAATGGGTAACAGGTAAGAACTCTTTCATTTTAGAATTTTTTTAGTTTAAATAACTACAGGACTTTCAAATACACTTTTCCCCTGGTAGGTTAGAGAGAATGAAGGAAAGTTAATGTTGAAAATATAGTTGGTAGTACCCTACTGGTGAGAATTAAACCAATAAATCATGTGAGACTTTGTGGGTAATCATGTAACTATCAACAATAGAGCATATAGTATTGTATTAAACTTTAAACCTACTTTTACTTTTTGGGTCAAGGTTGAGATATCAGGAAATGAAGTGTAGGGTATAAGCAGCATAAGAACATTTTTTTTTCAAGTTAGGGTAAGGGAATATCCATGGAGAAACACATGTAATGCGGTGGAGAGTTCCAGAGAATGCTGATACTGAAGTTGTCATTAAATTTAGCCAAGTCCTTGATGTGAGAAATTTCAATTCATTGTTGATGACACAGATTGCAGAAGCATATGGAAGCAATTAGAGGAAGGTAAATGGAGACTGTGGGTACAAGCTGCATGTTTGTGGAGCTTGACTAGATAAAACGAATAATATGGGATGAGATCTAAAAGAGGCAATGAAGACTTGGGTATCTTCTTTCAGAGCAGAGGAAATATGAGCATGAAAGAAAACCAAAGAAGACAAAATTGATGATTCCCTGGTCGGGGTGGGGAGTATATGAGTAAGAGCAGTGTCTTGTTATGAGCCAGTAGCAGGTTCTGTAGCAGGGGCTGAGGGTTTAGATTTCTAGATAAGAAGAGCATTCCTCTTTCGCTAAGATTAGTGGGAAGGAAGCTCTAATAGATGTAAAAATTCATCAGAAGACAGGCAGCTAGGGTGAGGGGAGCAGTGTAGTATGTCAAGGCAAGGAGCACTTGATCAACTGAGGTTGGCTGTCCATGAATTAGATGTATGGCTTGAAGCCATGCCTAATGTTTGCTGGACTTATCAAACTTGTTGGGTCTGTTTCTCCTCAGATCAATGGGGATATTATGCATTCCATATAGTTTTCCGTATGATTTGGAAACATTCTGTAAAATATGAGAAATCCCTTAAAAAGGTGTAATTCATCCTTACAGTAAATAGAGTAATTTTATCATGAAATGAGGTGGATGAGGGCTAGATGAAGGCAGATAAAGATTAAGAATTTTTGAAGAAATTTGTTGTAAATTTTAATGCAGCGCTCATGGCCTAAGAGAATGGAAGAGCTGGTAGCCCTGAAAGAAGCTTGTTAACTTCCTCTGACAATCCTCCAACAATCTTGCTTTCTGAATATGATGCTTTTGATGAGTGCCTAACATGTTTGAGCTTAAAAACTTTTCTTACACACTATCTTCATTTAGCAATGTGGATGATGTTTATTAGACTTTTCATTTAAAAACCTCTCTGAGGCTTCTCCCATGGTGGCCTTTTAGACTTACAGTGCTGGGCACTATGGAAATATCTTAGAATCCAGATGAACAGTGGGTCCGTGGGAACAGAGAGATTCTCACGCCCAAAAATCTCCATAAAACATCTACAGCATTGTCTCAGGTTGCTTGGAGAAACTGCATTCATATTCATAATGTATTGCATAATTATGAGATCCTGATTTTCATATTTCCCAGCTCTGCTGTGTTACGAAGTTAAAGGAGACAACACAACTTTACAAGATTAGAGTGTTCTGTTTTTTGTGTCACTTTTTGACATTACTCTATTTTAATTTGTTCATCATTGATCCCAATAAAGACAAACTGTCATTGTAACCATTGCCCGGAATGCAATACATTAGTCTTACTGCCTCTATAACAGCTGTTCATGTGTCTCTTTCTCTGTCATTCAATGATGATGTGTCCTTTTCTACATGCAACGCCAGAAAATCTGGGAGAGCTCACAGCACAACACCTCCATATGAACTGGATTAAGTAGAGGAAAATCTTATTGTATATCATCATTTTATTTCTATTACTTAGTACAGAAAGGAAGGCACTTCATTATATGTGCTGAATAAGTAAGGGATGAATATTATACTTTTTACTAACTTAGTAATTTTTGCCTTTCATCTAAACTCTTTAGGTCTCAGTTTCCTCGTATAGAAATTGAGAATGATAGAAACTGCCTTACCTGTCTCTGTAAAAATCAAATGAGCAAACTTTGTATCTCCAACAAAGAGATGAAAGGTTTTTACAAACCTGGGCAATATTTACAGTAGTTCCTTAAATCTCAGATTAATGCATATGATAGCTTCAAATTTCATCTTCATTATTTAAAAAAATATTATTTTGTTGAGAAAATTTTGTTTGTATGACTCTACATATCCACAGGGATCTCTGGAGAGAGCCATGGAGTGTATTAGGATCTTAGTTTAGGATGTGATAGGCAACCCTGTGCCCAAGCTTAGATGAGAAGAGGGCACAAAAAACCAATGATGCAGCCAACAGTAGGTTGTTAAAAGTGGGGTGCAAGATCTCAGACTCTCTTTTTCTCAAGATTTGTCTGTAATGGTCAGATGTGCTGCTCAAACTTCCTTCTAGGGGGCAGCAGTGCCCTGGGATTTTGCCAATATCCTTTGTCTCTTTAAATCTTAGTTCAGTGACTTAGATCTTCAAAGAAGCAAAGTGAAAGGAAATAAATGTGCTAATTATGTTATCACATACTGATATTAGGAAAAGGTAATAGTCTACCCAAAGTTGTTAGAGGAAGTGTTGTTGAAGGGCATTAATACAGAAAACATCATAAAATGTACAGTTAAGAGACATATATTACAAAAGACTTTGTTCAAAGGAGAGAAGCCATCATTTCACTATTGAATATATAGTTTATTTTTACTATCATGTTTAATGTATACTTTATTGCTATTAAAATTAAAGCTACTAAAGATAAATGTATATTTAGAGAATGAAAATTTGAGATGTGGGTTTTTAAGTATGTGAGAATTAAGATCTTGTGAACGAAAAAATTTTCCCAAGAAATGTAAATAATAATTTTTGGAGGACATGCAAAGAGACCTGACTTGGGCTTCTTGAATTTGCTTTGATTTGTTAGAAACATATATTGAATTGATGATTTTTATTTTACAAAACAACTCAAAGTACTGAGCAGAAATCACTTCACAGCTTTTGATACCTGCACTGGTCCTCTACTAGTTGAGACAGTAGGCCACAGTACATCTGACACCAAATTATACATGAATTGCTTTTCTTATATCACTTGGCCCTAGTCAATTTCAGTTCTAATTATAGGGGGCTTATTCAAATGTTTGGAGACTCTTCTTTTACAGTTTTGTATAATGACCCCTTTTATCATGATCTGCTAGACCTTGGTCCCAAACTCTAGGGATAAGGGTTGGATACTGTGGGCATGATGACTCAGATGACTCTGCTCATCCAGCAGGAGAAAGATGGTGGCTCCAATTAGTCGCTACTAAAAAATTAACCCATAATGTCTTTCCTTTCTTTATACCATCATTATTTGAGTGGAATGAGGAGCACCCTCACTTTACCTCTTGTTTTCAATAAGTCTTCTCTTCATGATAATTTGTCCTTAATTTTTATTTAATGATACTTCAGAATTAGGATGAGGCTGAGGAGAAGAAAAAAATATTGTTTGCCCAGGGCTCTGAACTGTTCTGAACTAAGCTCATTTATTATAACATTAGAGGAGGACTTTGCTTGGTTGTCATTATTTTGCAGAATATATGACTGACATTTTCCCTTTCTCCAAGGGAGATAATTAGACCAAATGGGAAAAACTCTTCTGTGAGTTATATATGTCTTAATTTTTTTCACCAAGTCCTCTTACTCATCATTTTTAATTGCCAAATCTTAGAGCTATGAAAAAAATACATTGCCAATAATCTTATAATGAGATCTGATATTATTTATGTTGAACATATTCACTCTTTAACAGCTTTCTTTATTTAACATTTGGTGAAAGTACATAATTATTACTGGAGGAATTTAATATTCTTCAAACATGCTGTTCTTTTTTTAGTGTTTCCTTGTCGCTTATTAAAAAATATTTTATATGCTATTGATTCAATGGGGGTGACACTTTTAAGATGCATTCGTAAACGCCTGTAGAGGATCAACCATTAAACATGGAAAGCGAAATTCTGTCACGCTGACATTAATGATGGCTACTATAATCACTGGCTCCTCTTTTATTAGGATTTTTATTAATTAATGCAAAGTCTACTATTGGCCTTATAAAAGTGCTCATCTGTTTTCCTTTAATTTCAAATAGATTAAAAGTAAGATTTTGTGTTAATTAAAAACTTAGGATTTATGAGGATTTTAATTGCAAACATTTCAGTGGTGAACATGTAGATGACTCTTAGTTCTGTTTGCTAATAACCATGGTATTGAACAATGACAAGACAAGAGAATAAATCATTCACAGAGAAGTACACTATCATTGGCTGTATTGTCCATGTGTATTGAATCCTGTCTAGCCAGGGGCAGATAAGAGAGGCTCAACAGCTCAGGATTTCCTTGGGGGTTTTAAACTTTTACCTGATGTCTGGAAATTTTACTTTTACTTTGAAAATGTGGATGGGTTTAAACTTAAAGAAAAATCATCATCAGGTTTAATGAGTTTAATGGAAATACTCTGACATCATAGCCTGCAAATATGATTTCATCTGTCTATCTTTAAGTTGAATTTAGGTCGTATAGTGTAACCGATGTCCAAAAGGTCCCTACAAGTTTCCCATTTTATTATTTATTATCTTAACCAGAGCCTGTTGCAATAAAAGGGCCATCTTCTGTGGTGACCTGTAGCACAGGTATTTTGCAATTAGCATCTTTGCATGTTCTCCTCTGGCATGAGTCAGGTTTAGCCTTGTCACACTGGGCTTTTAAGGAGAGCTCTATCTTTGCAGCCCAGGCTACATGTGACAAGATTAAATTGGCACACTTTACTGTATAGCTCTTGTGTTCCTGGCAGTGCTAGCCTGGCTGATGCCTCTGAGAGAAGGCTCAGCTGTCACTCAGTGACCCATTAACACTACTGTTCCATCATACAGTGTCATTTTTCTCATTCTCATGGAGATAATGCTCCCTGGAGATCTCCAGTACCTGCAGGAATGAAAGAGAACAGCAGAGACAGGCTAACTATCAAAGAAGGAGCAAACAACACAGCAAGACCATGAATTCCAAAAGCAGACTTTTAAATTGAGTGAAAAGATGAAGCCCATTTATGATGGCTGGGTTGGGAAGGTGGGAGGAGGATGGAGTTTTAATAGATAGAATAACTTTTTAACAAGCTATTTTCTTCTTCCTGCCTGAATACTATAAGAGGTATCCATGATAACACTTGTAACTAGGTTAGAGAAGGCAGCTGCTTTGAACTTGTCATAGGGATTTGAGTGAGAATTTATAAACAGGGATTTTTGTGTTTTATTTGTTTGTTTATTTACAAACAGGTGGAGGATATAAACCAAAGCATGTATTAAGGTGAATTGCTTAATAGTCTAAATAGAACAGAATCCCTGTTTATGGTTGGCTTATTGGGGTACAAAATCACAAAAGCACAAAAGAGGAAAATGGTACGTGATCTTTGTAACACTAGGCGTAAGACTTCTTTTGTCCTATGATTAAACCAACTGCTTAAGCAAACTCTATTGCTCTCCTTCAGTCCAAACTGCATATTGTTTATTGTGTCACTTTATAAGAAGTTATGCTTTCTGATGTTTACTATATAATGAAATATTATAAGAACATGCTTCTTGATTTCCCTGACTAAGACTGGTTCAGTTTAGATTGATATAAAAACAAGAAAGAAAGCCATATGAATCTTGATATTTTCTAAGGAAACCTGTTGAAGACGTGATAGGAACAGGCCAACACCCCTCCAAAAAAATTAGTCAGAAAATAGGGATAAAACTGAACAGGATTCAGGATTACAATAAAGGGCAAGGAAAAGTGCCACGTAAAAACTTGTTAGTAGCTACTTTAACCCTGATTGCTTTCTGGACACATAGAACATCCATTCCATCTACCCTTAGATCATTTCAACCCTGATTTCAATTTTCGCACACCAGGCAAAGCTTGTTATTGGGTTTAGACTTTTAATCTCAGGTAGGGATTTGTGTACCGTCACGTGCCCTCCCTCACCACCAATCAGGAGACACAGGCGCTAGAATCCATAGCGTAAATGTGCATATTCTTCCGGTGCACCAACTTTTTTAAAAAAGTGTGTGTGTGTGTGTGTTTAACTTACGTAAACTACAAATAATTTGCATCTTTATTTTTACTTTAAAATAAACATGGTGTATTGTGGAGTAGGATTAAATATTCATACATATTTTAATGATTTTTAAAAAGACTTTAAAGAAATATTGGTAAGAATATCTTTGGCTTAACCTGTCAGAGCTCTTGTGTGCCTTAAGGATTGTGTTTTCTCCTCTTTTCCATTTAATACAACGTTCAGGAAGCATTACTTTAGCGTTTAGCAGGGAAAAGGGACCCAGATTATGATGTTTTAGCAATGATGATGGCGTTAGTTAGGAACAGGGTGTAGTTCAGCCAAGTCTTCCAGGGCAAGAAACAACCTTTATTCTTAATTTTACAGTTGGAAGGCACTTTAAAAATCAGCTGATCCAGGCTGCGGCCCGCGGCCCCACGTGGCATGACGTGGCTTCTGCCACCATCGCGCGGTCATTGTGGTGTAGCGTGCGTTTGGGGTGTGGAGGGTCCGCTGGAGACTGGGACTCGGGCGATCCTGGCAGATGGAGACTCACGGCCTCCCTGGCTGTGCTCCATGAGGAAGATGCTGGCCGCTGCTGTCTCTAGCTTGCTGTCTGTTGTCATCCAGAAGCCCACTAACAGGGTGCTTGTGGCATCCTGTAACTATTCAAATGATGCTACATTTGAGATTAAGAAATGTGATCTTTATCGGTTGGAAGAGGGTCCCCCTGTCACCGCAGTGCTCACCCGGGAGGATGGACTCAAATACTACAGGATGATGCAGACCGTTCGTCGAATGGGATTGAAGGCGGATCAGTTGTAAAAACAGAAATTTATTCGTGGTTTTTGTCACTTGTGTGATGGTCAGGAAGCTTGTGTGGGTCTTGAGGCTGGGCTAAATCCCACGGATCATGTCATTGCATCCTGTCGGGCTCACGGCTCATGCTGTACTCGTGGACTTTCTGTCCCATCAATTCTTGCAGAGCTGACAGGTTGAAGAGGTGGCTGTGCTGAAGGAGAAGGAGGGTCAATGCATATGTATGCCAATAACTTCTATGGAGGCAATGGCATTGTTGGTGCTCAGGGACCTCTGGGAGCTGGTATTGCTCTGGCCTGTAAATATAAGGGAAACAAAGAGGTGTGTTAGACTCTACATGGGAAGGGTGCTGCTAATCAGGGTCAGATATCTGAAGCTTATAATATGGCAGCTGTGTGGAATTTACCTTGTATTTTCATCTGCGAGAATAACCGCTATGGAATGGGAACATCTGTTGAGAGAGCAGCAGCCAACACTGATTACTACAAGAGAGGCAATTTCATCCCTGGCCTAAGGGTAGATGGAATGGAGGTTCTATGTGTTTGGGAGGCAACTAAGGTTGCAGCTGACTATTGTAGATCTGGAAAGGGGCCCAAACTGATGGAGCTGCTGACATACCATTATCATGGACGCAGTATGAGTCACCCTGGAATCAGTTATCGTACACGAGAAGAAGTTCAGAATTTAAGAAGTAAGAGCCATCCTATCATGCTTCTCAAAGATAAAATGGTAAACAACAAACTTGCCAGTATTGAAGAATTGAAGGAAATTGATGTTGAAGTGAGGAAAGAAATTGACGCTGCTCCTCAGTTTGCTATAACCATTCCTGAACCACCTTTGGAAGAATTAAGCCGTCACATCTACAGCACTAATCCACCTTTTGAAATTCATGGTGCAAATCAGTGGATCAGGTTTAAGTCAGTCAGCTAAAAGGAGAATATATTCATGGTCAACTTTAAGAAACTGTGTACCCAATTTTGTTAAGGAGGAATAAAACCCGTAAAACAAAAGTCTTTTAAACTTTTATTAAGAGGAATTGAGATAATTAAGAGATAATGGAAAGACATAAATGAGATCACAGAAAGATATACATTCAGTTGAGATATTACATTCAATTGTACATTATTGCATTAAAAGATACTATACAGTTAATCATTTAGTATTGTTAAAAGATAAACTGAGGCACATTAAAATTTTCAAGAGTTTATTTTGAGCATATATCAGTTAGAATCAGGCAGTCCAAACAAAAGGTGGAGTATTCTACCAACAGGAGCTGGGGGAGAGGTTTTTAGAGAGAAGCAGAGCAAGGAAATGATTTGATAGGTGATAGCTTAAGGAGTTGCCTTATTTGGGAAAGCCTAGTTGGCTGTTTGTGATTGGTTGTTCTTAAGTTTCATTTGCTTGGATTTGAGTGCATTGACTCTGGCTTAGTTTTGGTTTGCTTACGTAGGCTCCCAAGACATTAGAGCCACCTCAGTCTGATGGCTTCCTTGTTTAACTACTTAAACAATGTGAATATCTTAAAGATTATTTTAAATTTATATAAGTCTAGAATAGGAAAAACAGGGACTTCCCTGCTGGTCCAGTGATTAAGACTTTGCCTTCCAATGCAGGGGGTGTGGTTTTGATCCCTGGTTGGGAAGCTAAGATCCCACATGCTTCACGGTCAAAAAACCAAAACATAAAACAGAAACAATATTGTAACAAATTCAATAAAGACTTAAAAGAAAAATGGTCAACATCAAAAAAAAATCTTAAAAAAAAAATAGGAAAAACAGAGAAAATATTATTTAACTTCCCAAATTATCTTCTGTAATAGTTCTGTTTGATTTAGCTTTATATTATTTTAGTAAATACTCTTATTTAAAGGAAAAATAGTTCTTTGATTCCTGCTCAACCCTGCTAGAGGTTTAGGTGTAAAGTCACTATTCTGAAGTTAAGAAGTAATTTCAAGCAGTACCAAAGTATCAGGACCCCTACTGCTGTGTCACTTAAAATAGTTTGCTTAAATTAACCAATTGAACACAGCCTACTAAATGGTGTGCATGTGCATACACACATGTGTGAATATTCAGTATTGATGCTGAAGCGACTTAACATTGACCATTTTTCCAATAAAACATGATATATAACAGAGCAGGGGGCGATAGGACAAGGACATTTTTTCATGTTGTACTTAATTGCAATATTTTTAGTGTATCAATTTAAAGGAAAGATGTAAGCAAAGTTAAAATCTAGAGGAAAACTGCATTTTGCTTTAATCTTCCAGTGAAAGCTACTCTTATTTTACAATCCAGTTGTACCGTTATTCCATACTTTAAAGAACTCTTAGTAAATTTCAGACTGAAAAATAAATGAACAGATATGACGACACCAAAGGAGTTAAGCAGGGGAGGTGATATTAATAAAAAATTGAAAGTAAAATCTGCCTTGGCCAGAACTGAGCATTCACAGATAACTTTTTTCATGAGAAAATCTAACTTGGATCATACAGGTTTGGTTTTCTCTATAGTCCAATACCATGTCAATTAACAAGTCATGACAGTGAAAACATCTTTACTTGGTTATATTCACCAAATGACCTAAAGTCCTATTGAGCATGATGTTTGGCATACCTTACTCCTCTGAGATAGACTCACTGAAATCAAAAATCAGAATTTGCCTGTGATTTAAGAAATAGTTTGCAGATAACACCAAAAGTTGTTAAAGGTTAAAACCCATCACAAGAAAAAAAAAAATTGTGACTGTGTGTGGTGATGGATGTTTAACTAGATTTATTATGGTTATCATTTCATAATACATACACATATTGAATCATTATGTTGTACACCTGAAACTAATGTCATGTTATATGTCAATTATATCTCAATTTTTTAAAAAAGGTTAAAACCTTTTCTTTACAGCATCTGCTTCTACAAATAAAAGCTTAGATACTTTCTAAGAACTCTAACAGAAAACCAAAATCTTAGAGGCCTGTGAGTCCATAAACATATGAACACATATGTGGATGCTTAATCTCCATACCTTTCCCCAAATAGGTTTAAACAAGTAAGATAACCTCAACATTCTAAATTCAGAAAGCAGAGATAAGCATCAAGTTGTTTATAAATCGGTGATATTACTAGTTAATGTGTTTTGGTTATGCAGCTTCAGTTCAGAGGTGACTTGATTGAATCCCTTTCATCAAAAACAAAGTAATTCATAAGATGGTCAAAATAATCACATTCTTTGAATGACAAGGAATTCTTCTACTTTTTATTTATTTTGACATACTTATATTTCCATAAACTTGCAAGTGGAAGATAAGCTTCTCAATTAAAGCTATTTTCTGTAGACAATATACAGAAATCATTTTCAATTTTTGTTTATGGATTTTGTCTATAAATTTTTATTATGAATTCTTTTAATGCCAGTAAAAATTAACATACAAATAACTGATTAGATATGAAACCATCATAAACCAAGAAACACAGACACTTCATTTCAGGAAAAAAGTCCAATCTTACTATAGCAGAAGAAAAACATACATTTATCACAATACAAGTTTCAAATTCAATTAAAGCACAGAGTTTTGAATATTTTCTATATTAAAAAAATGTACAGACATTTATGTGTATATTCATGATTGTAATTTAATCATATCACTGGTTGCACACAATTCTGTAAGGATACAAAAAAAGAAACAAAAATCCCTATTGTTTTCATTTAGGTCAAGGAATAAATTAATAATAGCAATTTATTTACCAAGATGTAAATCAAGTGTAGAAATCCAGCAGTGGGATTCTATTTCCTGTCTAAAGTACTATGCCACTTAGTCTATTTTATCCACATATTAGAAGACATAATAAACCATGATGGCCATAAGAATTAAATAGTTGCAACAATGCTGAAATATCTGAGAGAAGGAAGAGTTCCTAATATCTTAATCTTTATGATACTCTAAAAAGGTAAAGGATAGTGTGCATATCTGTGGAATGAGATAAGAAAAGAAGGAGGTTAAGTATATAAAGGAAATACTTAGAACCTTAGAATTACGTTTATTTTAAAAAATTGACGTCTGCCAATCTAATACAAAAAACAGAGCAGATATTAGTGAAATTTAATCTGATAATTTGTGAGAAAGTGCTAGTTTAAAAAAATTGAAATACAAGTCATATACCATAAAATTCATCCTTTTAAAAGTGTACAATTCAGTGGTTTTTAGTATGTTCACAGAGTTGTGCAGCCATTACCACTATCTAATTCCAAAATATTTCATCATCCCAAAGAGATAACCCATACCCATCAGTCACTCCTGATTTCTTTTCATCCTCTGCAAAGTACAAGTCTTGCTTTCTGTCTCTGGATTTGCCTATTCTGGACATTTCATATAAATCATACAATATGTGCTCTATTGTGTCTGTCTTCTTTCACTTAGCATAATGTTTTCATTTTGCTGTAGCATACATCTGTATTATATTCCTACCATTGAGAAGTAGGATCTGTGTTCCTTCCCCTTGAATCTGGTGGGCTAATGACTGCTCTGACCAATAGAGAGCAGCAGAAATGATGCTGTAGAGTGTCAGGGCCCAAGACGTAAGAAACAGGCAGGTTTTGCTTCATGTCTCTTGGAACCTTCTCTCCGGGAGTTGTGATTCTCCAGTTAAGAAGTTCAAATACACTGAGAATCCCCTGCTAGAGACTGTACGGGCAGGCACTCTGGTTACCAGTCCCAGCTGGCTCAACCTTCAGCCAAACCTGCAAAGACAACAGGTATGTGAGTGAAGGCCATCTTGGACCCTCCAGATAGCCAGTTTGCCAGCTGAAAACCACAACAGTGTCTTGGAGGATCAGTGGGATCACTAGCCAAAATCTGCCCAGATTCTTAATGTATAAAAGCACAAGAAAAACAACATGGTTGCTTTTAAGAGTCTAATTGTTGAGGTACTTTGTTACACAGCAGTAGACTCAGCAGAAATGAAAATTATATTGCTTAGTCCAAGCCAGGTGTGTCAGGAGAACAGGTGAGGATTAGTAAACCAAGTCAGAATCAGAAAGCCCATAGGACGTATCAGTGCAGAGTTTCAAATTTTAGAAGTAGCAAGGGAAAGATACAAGTCCTCAATAGAAATAAAATCTAGGAACAAAATTACAACTGTTGAAAACATATTTTCCCACCATCAAGGTTGGTTTTCAGATGAACTAAAGCATAACATTGTGTCTTGAGGATTTTATAGTAAAATACTGTCAACCATTGGCCAAGAAACACACTGCTGTGAACTGCAATTTCACCAACTGAGGCTTGTCTAGAGTCCAGAAGGAAGTTTTCTGTTGATTGGTAAGTTTTGGGCCTTGATGAGTCAAAGCCAGCACTTGAAATGCCAACACAATGTGGGAGCAAGTCGCTACGAGTTCACAGCTATTCGTGAGTAGTCTACCCAGTTAATGAATAGGAATCCAGGAAGCTAAGGGCTCAAGACTAACAGAACCTGAGAGGCAAAGCTGGAAGGAAGTCAGGAACTGAATCAAACTGGTAGATATAGACAAGGAGAGAGACATTAGGACTAAACCAGAGGCAAGGAAAATGAGGTGGAAATATGTAACAAATAGGTTTGCATATTGGTGACCTTTGTGTTATCATGGAAGTCAATATCTATTGGATGAATTGAGTCAGCAGCATCTCATGTAATGACAGGCCCTTTAGAACCTAATGCTTTCTGATCAGCATCACTTGGTCTGAAGGCAGCCCTGTCTTTATGTGACATGGAAATAAAGTCTGGACTTCAGTGGCATTTACATCTGGTTTCAAATCATGGCACTGTCACCTTTGAAAAATGGTACCTTGAGAAAGTGACTTAACTCTCTGTGTGTCCACTTCTTCATCTGTAATAAGGCTGACCCAAATGACTGTTGTAAAAGTTAAACAAAGAAGTAGAATAACATCTAACTTAGCTCCAGGTATACCCAAGGTGATCAATAAATGGAAATTTCTGGTCCATAGGAAGAGAGAACTGTTCACTGAGAAAAAAGACAAAAAGTTGAAGAGTCTACCTCATCTGAAAGGAATTTTTAAAATCTTCAGTTTTATATAGATAGCTAAGTGTAAGGATTGCAGTGGTCAGAAGAAAGACCTTCATGTGGAATATATTTTTGCAATTTCAGCCACCCTCTGTTTTCTCATGATCCTCTCACTTTTGACAAGTAATTCTCCTTTAGCCAGCATTAGATACAGAAAATAGTAATGAAGGGCCAGCAGGTTTGGACAGTAAGACCATGTAGGAGTAATGGAACTGCCCAGTTTGCACCCAAACTTTCTTCAGAATTGGGGTCTATTGCTCTATTAACTATAGTAAAACATGTTGATATTATACAGACACTATTTTGGTAGAATCATGGGTGGGAAATACAGATTTTGCCATTCTATTATAAATGACTACAGATAATCTAATACTAGCGGTTCCTTAAAAATCAGCCGCACTCTTCCTATTGTAGATCCCTTTTAGGGAATGCTCCCAAATATTAATAAAAACAATGATCTGATCAACCAAAACTCTCCATTCAATCAGTATTATAATTCTTTCTCATTGACTTAATTTGTGTCTGTTTGATCCATGAGGCTGATCTATATAGCAAAGAGCAAAGATGAGAGGTCTCTGTACTGGAATTTGAGAAAGAGAGATGGAAAATTTCCACCGACTTTTATGCACAGAATAGAACACAATCAAATTAGAAAATGGTGAAGAGCAACAAAGAGTTCATACAATACTTTCCTTTTGACAGGCCAATAAATACTCAAACTGAATAATTTACCAAAAGAAAAAGAGCCCACTCAAACCTCATGACCTTTTGAACAATGAGCAAGAGTTCAATTATCCACAAATGTTCTATTAGAAGTCAGCTTTCCAGGCTGCAGTGCTATTTCAGCAGTCATATATTAGAATTATTCAAGAGGGAGAATATTGCCTATGTAGTTTCTGTGTCCTGCTATAGTTTAAGTTACCTTCTTTTTAAAAGCTGACTGCCACACAAAGTAGGGCTTTGACAAAAAAAAAGTAGGAGGAAGCAATTATTTTAATAATGGTTCTAGTGAGTTTGAGCTATTAGATTTCACCGGAACACTTTATTTGCAAATTGCTAGAGTGATACTGTCACTTTAGAAAATATATAATTTGCTTCCATTAGAGACTTAGAGTAACTTTCCAATAGTACCCAGAGAATTTTTCCATCACCATCCATGTGAACTGCAGTGCTGCTGAGTGCACAGCTCATTACTTCCTTGAGGTAATCTGGGTTCCAGGAACTGGAGAGCTTTTTCTTTCACTGATATCTTGTAAAATCCTACAGCTTCCCTTACACGTAAGGCTGTAGAAATCATGTGGAATATCACAAAATTTGAAACCAAATAATCAGAGTTTACTACCAGTATGAAAGTATCAATACATTATGAACTCAGTCAGTTCTTGTGGAAGTGACATTTTTTTGTGATTTAAATTTATCTTCAAAAATCCTTTGTCAGTCTTCACATTATCTTTGATATTCTTCTTGATCCTTTATGTATTTTGCTATATCTTTCTGAATTGTTGAGATTTGAACCAAGGGCTCTACAAAAAAGAAAAAATCAAAAAAAAAATTCTGACAGATCTAAAGATAGTAGAAACACAGTTTCACTATTTTGACACTGAATGATTATTTATTCACTGAATTAGGCTAACTGAGGAAAAAGAACTGAATTCTTATCAGAGCAGAGTTAACTAAACTCTCAAATATACCTGAGGTCAGACCCAACTGAGGTTGACTCTTGTCATATCTGGCTGTGTCATCTTGGGTGAGTTATGTTCCTTTCTCAGTCATTCTTTACTACTCTGTAGAAAAGGGGAGTATCACACTTGGCTTGTAGTGCTATTGTGAGGATTGGAAATAATATCATAAAATGTTTATTGCTTGACACCTAGTAAGTGCTCCAAAAGGTACTTATATTTTCCCTTCTCTTCCACTTCTTCTCTTTCCCTCCTGTCCTATGTTGAAAGCTTGATTTTTCTCACAAACCTTTACCAAAAAAAAAAAAAAAACAACATTGCTTGTCTCTTACCTTTCACACATGTCATTTAGATTTTGAATCTGTCATTCCAAAAGTTTAGTCATGATTTTTATTCAGTGATTCCAGGAACTCACTAAGCATTGCTCTTATTGCATTATACAGGTCATCAGTGGAAAATTTAAATGTCACCTGGTGTGTAAATTGAGTTTACTGCATATTTCGTGTAGGCATGTGCTGCTAAGAGTGTGGCTTACCTATCCTTATTATCCAGACTACTTATTCACATTGAACTACCCTGTTTTCTAATAACCCTACTGCATTTTATTTTGTCAAATTTTAGTATGAAACATAACACTTGCCATAAAGATTTTATTAGCATGAAACCTTTCAAACTTCTAAAATGCTATGAACCTTACATATATTAGCTAATTTAGAAAGAAATTCGTCATATGCACAATAAGCTTTACATATGTGTCAATGTTTCCTTAGAGGATAAATTTGCTCTTTTTATTCCTTAATAAGGACTTTATTTTCATGTTCATTGGAAACATTAAGAAGCAGGTGGCAACATTCTGTCAAGTTAAAGGAGCCGCAGTGCAAACACTCTATTTATTAACATTATTCACAGTTTCTGTCCTAAACAGCTTTAAACTACTTACTATTCACCATAAGGGTATAAAACATGCAGTGTAGCTTCAAAATCAATGACATGTTGCCCTCTATCCAATGTTGTTCTTTGGCAAAGAGAAAGAGCTGCTTCTCAAACTCAGCATGGCAGTTTTTAATTCACACTTAAATTTCCGCTTGAGGAGGCAAGCCAAAACAAACTAGTCCTCCCTGAGATGCACCCTGGGAATAAGTGCCCTCCCAACTTTAATAATTATCTGAGAAGAGTCTTTCCCCCACTCCCCTTTTCCATCTGAATAGGAGTTGCCTATTAGGACCTGGTTGTTTTCTAGTCCTTTATCTGCATAATTCACAGACGTCAACCTGCTGACTATTCTGTCCCATAGAATTATAGTCTTTGTTTGCTGAGTAAATTATCTCTTTGCAGCTATAATTAGGGAGACACTATATAGAAGTTGTAAGATGAAATGACTATCAGCATTTAGATAGATAGACAGATACTACATTTTTAGTTAATCATATTCTGATTCAAGACTGCTTTTTCTTTTCTAAATTAACCTATGTGCATGCTTGCAAAACAGTATGTGTACTTAGGAAAGCTTTATTTAAACACAGATAGCTTCAGGCTATGTAAATATTTGTTATAGTCACCTCATTCATCTTTAAAAACACACTACTGTAAAAGGAGATATATCATTATTTAGTTACAGAGCTTGGTAATAGAAACAAGAAACTATGATTTTTGTATCCACCCACAGTTGTTTCTCAATGATTACATGGATATTAGGTACAGTTTTTCCTTCCCCATTTGATATTCTATGCAATTCAGCCTAATTCTTCAAATATCAAATGTTTTTAGTATGTTTTTGTATTTTCTTTGCCTAAGTTCCTAACAAAGTATTTTTCAGAAGAAAGTGATACACAGAGGCCTTGGTACTACAATTAAAAGAGACACATGTTTGAATCACACAGGGTTTCAAAGATGATCAAATATAGTAAAATTGGGAGGAAACAGTTCTTTTTTTTTTAACTTTTTATTTTATATTGGAGTATAGCTGATTAACAGTGTTGTGATAGTTTCAGGTGCACAGCAAAGCGACTCAGCCATACATATACATGTATCCTTTCTCCCTCAGGCTCCCCTCCCACCCAGGCTGCCACATAACATTGAGCAGAGTTCCCTGTGCTATACAGTAGGTCCTTGTTGGTTATCCTTTTTAAATATGGCAGTATGTACATGTCAATCCCAAACTCCCTAACTATCCCTTCCCTCCACCCTTCCCCCCCGGTAACTATAAGTTCATTCTCTAAGTCTGTGAGTCCATTTCTGTTTTGTAAATACACTCATTTGTATGATTTCTTTTTGATTCCACATAAAAATGATATCATATGATATTTCTCTTTCTCTGTCTGACTTACTTCACTCAGTATGACAATCTCTAAGTCCACCCATGTTGCTGCAGATGGCATTATTTTGTTATTTTTTATGGCTGAGTAATATTCCATTGTATACATGTACATCTTCTTTATCCATTCCTCTGTCGATGGACATTTAGGTTGCTTCCATGTTTTGGCTATTGTAAACAGTGCTGCAATGAACATTGGGGTGCATGTATCCTTTTGGACCATGTTTTTCTCTGGATATATGCCAGGAGTGGGATTGCAGGGTCATATGGTAGTATGGAAACACAAAAGAGCCCGAATAGCCAAAGCAATCTTGAAAAAGAAAAGTGGAGCTGGAAGAATTGGGCTCCCTGACTTCAGACTATACTACAAAGCTATAGTCATCAAAACAGTGTGGTATTGGCACAAAAATAGAACTATAGATCAATGGAACAGGATAGAAACTCCAGAAATAAACCCATGCACCTATGGTCAATTAATCTATGACAAAGGAAACAAGACTATACAGTGGTGGAAAGACAATCTCTTCAACAAATGGTGCTGGGAAAAGTGGACAGTTACATGTAAAAAAAAATGAAATTAGATCATTCTTTAACACCATATACAAAAATAGGATGAAAATGGATTAAAGACCTAAATGTGAGACCAGACACTGTAAAACTCCTAGAGGAATACATAAGCAGAACACTCTTTGACATAAATCACAGCAATATCTTTTCTGATCTGTATCCCAGAGTAATGGAAATAAAACCAAAAATAAACAAATGGGACCTAATTAAACTCAAAAGCTTTTGCACAGCAAAGGAAACCATAAACAAAACAAAAAGACAAACCATGGAATGGGAGAAAATATTTGCAAATGATGTGACCAACAAGGGATTAGTCTCCAAAATCTACAAACAGCTCATGTGGCTTCTTATCATCAAAACAAACAACCCAATAAAAAAATGGGCAGAAGACCTAAATAGACATTTTTCCAAGGAAGGCATACAGATGGCCAAGAGGCACACGAAAAGATGTTCAACTTTGCTAATGATTAGAGAAATGCAAATCAAAACCACAATGAGATATCACCTCACACTAGTCAAAATGGCTATCATCAGAAAATCCACAAACAATAAGTGCTGGAGAGGATGTGGAGAGAATGGAACCTTCCTACACTGTGGATGGGAATGTAAATTGGTGGAGCCACTATGGAGAACAATATGGATGTTCCTTAAAAAACTACAAATAGAGCTACCATATGACCCTGGGAGAAAACAGTTCTGAACAGTATATTCATCTATAGTAGTATATTAGGAAGCAATAATTTGGGCTTCGACACATACAGTGAAGAAAATTTTGATTCACAAATATTTTGCTCGTGTTATATTTCTGGAGTTTTATTACATTTAAAGTTTTCTCTGTTCTTTCAATTTGCTATAGATTGGTCCACCCAATGGTTGATGACTAGTTTTTGAACACTGAAGTGTAGGAAAAGTTCACTGCATTGAAGTTGTTACTGAACTTGGGTTTGGCTGCTCACTGATCAAAAGCCAATAATTCAAGAGGAAAGTGTCAATAGAAAGGAAAGGTGCTTTAATCAGAAAAGCCAGCAATCTGGGGGAGAAGGTAGAATCATGTCCCAAGACTAACTCCAAAGATTCTACTCAGCCATGACAGTTTTTAAAGGGAAAAATGGGGGAGGGGGGAGAATATCAGTGAACCACTGAGGTAGGAGGTTGAGGTCTGCCTCATTCTCCATTGCCTGTGGACTGGCTGGCTCTGTCTTCAGATGTTATCTTGCCTGCATGATCTGCCTGCAGGATCGCTAAGGGGGCTGTGGCAGGTAGAGAGCTTAGCCATTCTTTAACTACTTAGTTCTTCATTCTTATTTATCTTATCTAGGAAAAGAATCAACAGGTTAAGCAAGGTATGGTGTGCATTCAGGAGAGTATAAGTCAAAGAGTTATTATTTAAACTGCCTAGTGATCTCATTTCTGTAATTCGGTTCTTTCAAGATCAGAAGGGGACAGAAATGGGCAAACCGGAAAGGGGCAAAAGAGCTGCTTTAAAAGTGTAGGCAAAATTCACTGCATTTTTTCAATTTTATAACAATTTTGGATGAGGATTCTTGGAAGTGTAAGTTGACATTAATGACCATATGTCACAGCATTGTTTTGTAAACACAGTTAAATAGTAGTGAACATTAATTCTTAATGTAAAAGCAGTTTTTTGGCCAGGATTCAGCAGCCTCTTAATTCATTTTTTAAAAGAAGTTGTTTTTTAATGTATAGAAAATTTTAATTGAATTGCTATATAAAAAAATGGGGTCTCTGATAGTAAACATGTGCAATCATAGTTATGGTTTCCATTTTCCTTGAGGGTGGCAAATATATACATGGTACAAGCTAATCAGAATGTTGCATTATCTTTCCATTATATATATATGTTAATCTTTTATATGTGCAAATAATACAGAAGTTGGGGTCAATACCACTCTCTTACACTTGCAGAGTATTGCAATATCTGCACCTCACCAAGAAAATTCACTTTTTTTTTTAACTCGGGTATAGTAGCTTTATGATATTGTACTAGTTTATACTGTACAGCAGAGTGAATTGGCTATATGTACACATATATACCCTCTTTTTTGGATTTCCTTCTCATTTAGGTCACCACAGAGCACTGAGTAGAGTTCCCTGTATTATACAGTAAGTTCTCATTAGTTATCTATTTTATACATAGTATCAACAGTGAATATATGTCAATCCCAATCTCCCAATTCATCCCACCTGCCTTTCCCCCTTGGTATCCATACGTTTGTTATCTACGTCTGTGTCTCTATTTCTGCCTTGTAAATAAGACAGTCTATACAAATTTTTTCAGATTCCACATATGTGTGTTAATATACAATATTCGTTTTTCTCTTTCTGAATTATTTCACTCTGTATGATGATCTCTAGGTCCACCCATGTCTCTACAAATGACCCATCTCATTCCTTTTTATGGCTAATATTCCACTGTATATATGTACCACATATTTATCCATTCCTCTGTTGATGGACATTTGGTTTGCTTCCATGTCCTGTCTGTTTTAAATAGTGCTACAATGAACATTGGGGTGCATGTGGCTTTTTGAATTATGGTTTTCTCTGGGTATATGCCCAGTAGTGGGATTGCTGGGTCATATAGTAGTTCTATTTTAGTTTTTTAAGGAATCTCCATACTGTTCTACATGGTGGCTGTATCATTTTATATTCCTACCAAAAATGCATGAGGGTTCCATTTTCTGCACACCCTCGCCAGCATTTATTGTTTGTAGATTTTTTGATGATGGCCATTCTGACCAGTGTGGGGTGATACCGCATTGTGGTTTTGATTTGCATTTCTCTAATAATTAGTGATGTTGAGCATCTTTTCATGTGTTTGTTGGCCATCTATATGTCTTCTCTGGAGAAATGTCTATTTAGGTCTTCTGCCCATTTTTGGATTGAGTTGTTTGTTTTTTTGATATTGAGCTACATGAGCTGTTTATATATTTTGGAGATTAATCCTTTGTCAGTTGCTTCATTTGCAAATATTTTCTCCCATTCTGAGGGTTGTCTTTTTGTCTTGTTTATGGTTTCCTTTGCTATGCAAAAGCTTTTGTTTATTTTTGTTTTTATTCTCATTACTCTAGGAGGTGGGTCAAAAAAGATCTTGCTGTGATTTTTGTCAAAGAGTGTTTTTCCTATGTTTTCCTCTCAGAGTTTTATAGTGTCTGGCCTTATATTTAGGTCTTTAATCCATTTTGAGTTTACTTTTGTGTATGGTGTTAGGGCGTGTTCTAATTTCCTTCTTTTACATGTAGCTGTTCAGTTTTTCTAGCACCACTTACCAAAGAGGCTATCTTTGCTCCATTGTGTATTCTGACCTCCTTTGTCATAGCTTAGGTGACCATAGGTGCATGGGTTTATCTCATGGCTTTCTATTGTGTTCTGTTGATCCATATTTCTGTTTTTGTGCCAGTACCATACTGTCCTGATTACTTTAGCTTTGTATTATAGTCAGAAGTCAGGGAGTCTGATTCCTCCAGCTCCATTTTTGTTTCTCAAGATTGCTTTTGCTATTTGAGGTATTGGTATTGTTTCCATACCAATTGTAAATTTTTTGCTCTAGTCCTCTGAAAAATGCCATTGGTAATTTGATAGGGATTGCATTGAATTTGTAGATTGCTTTGGGTAGTATAGTCATTTTCACAATGTTGATTCTTCCAATCCAAGAACATGGTATACCTTTCCATCTGTTTGTGTCGCCTTTGAATTCTTTCATCAGTATCTTATAGTTTTCTGCATACAGGTCTTTTGCCTCCTTAGGTAGGTTTATTTCTAGGTATTTTATTCTTTTCTTGAAATGGTAAATGGGATTGTTTCCTTAATTTCTCTTTCTGATCTATTGTTGTTAGTGTACAGGAATGCAAGAGATTTCTGTGTATTAATTTTTTATCCTGTGACTTTACTAAATTGTTGATTAGCTCTAGTAGTTTTCTGGTGTCATCTTCAGGATTTTCTATGTAGAGTATCATGTCATCTGCAAAAAGTGACAGTTTTATTTCTTCTTTCCAATTCTTATTTCTTTTAAATCTTTTTCTTCTCTGATTGCTGTGGCTAGGGTTTCCAAAACTATGTTGAGTAATAGTGTCAAGTGTGGGCACCCTTGTCTTGTTCCTGATTTTAGAGGAAATACTTTCAGTTTTTCACCATTGAGAATGATGTTTGCTGTGGGCTTGTCATATACAACCTTTATTATGTTGAGGTAGGTTCCTTCTATACCCACTTTCTGGAGAGTTTTTATCATAAATGGGTGCAGAATTTTTTTTTTAACATCTTTATTGGAGCATAATTGCTTTACAATGGTGTGTTACCTTCCGCTCTATAACAAAGTGAATCAGTATACATATACATATATCCCCATATCTCTTCCCTCTTGTGTCTCCCTCCCACCCTCCCTATTCTACCCCTCAAGTGGTCACAGAGAACTGAGTGGATCTCCCTGTGCTATGTGGCTGCTTCCCACTAGCTATTTATTTTACATTTGGTAGTGTATATAAGTCCATGTAACTCTCTCACTTCGTCTCAGCTTACGCTTCCCCCTCCCCGTGTCCTCAAGTCCATTCTCTACATCTGCGTCTTTATTCTCCCCCTAGGTTCTTAAGAACTTTTTTTTTTTTAAGATTCCATATATATGTGTTAGCATACGGTATTTGTTTTTCTCTTTCTGACTTACTTCACTCTGTATGACAGACTCTAGGTCCATCACCTCACTACAAATAACTCAATTTCATTTCTTTTCATGGCTGGGTAATATACCATTGTATATATGTGCCACATCTTCTTTATACATTCATCTGTCAATGGACACTTGGGTTGCTTCCATGTCCTGGCTAATGTAAATAGAACTGCAATGAACATTGTGGTACATGACTCTTTTTGAATTATGGTTTTCTCAGGGTATATGCCCAGTAGTGGGATTGCTGAGTCATATAGTAGTTAGTCTATATTTAGTTTTTTAGGAACTTCCATACTGTTCTCCATAGTGCCTGTATCAATTTTCATTCTCACCAACAGTGCAAGAGGGTTCCCTTTTCTCCACGCCATCTCCAGCATTTACCGTTTGTAGATTTTTTTGATCATGGCCATTCTTACTGGTGTGAGGTGATACCTCATTTTAGTTTTGATTTACATTTCTCTAATGATTAGTGATGTTGAGCATACTTTCATTTGTTTGTTGGCAATCTGTATATCTTCTTTGGAGAGATGTCTATATAGGTCTTCGGCCCATTTTTGGATTGGGTTGTTTTTTTTTTTTTCATATTGAGCTGCATGGGCTGCTTGTATATTTTAGAGATTAATCCTTGTCAGTTGCTTCATTTGCAAATATTTTCTCCCATTCTGAGGGTTGTTTTTTCATCTTCTTTATTGTTTCCTTTGCTGTGAAAAAGCTTTTAAGTTTTCATTGGGTCCCATTTGTTTATTTTTGTTTTTATTTCCATTTCTTTAGGAGGTGGGTCAAAAAGGATTGTACTGTGATTTATGTCATAGAGTGTTCTTCCTATGTTTTTCTCTCAGATTTTTATAGTGTCTGCCCTTACATTTAGATCTTTAGTCAATTTTGAGTTTATTTTTGTGTATGGTTTTAGGGAGTATTCTAATTTCCTTCTTTTACATGTAGCTGTCCAGTTTTCCCAGGACCACTTATTGAAGAGGCTGTCTTTTCTCCATTGTATATTCTTGCCTCCTTTATCAAAAATAAGGTGACCATATGTGCATGGGTTTATCTCTGGCTTTTTATCCTGTTCCATTGATCTATATTTCTGTTTTGGAGCCAGTACCATACTGTCTTGGTTACTGTAGCTTTGTAGTATAGTCTAAAGTCAGGGAGCCTGATTCCGCCAGCTCTGTTTTTCTTTCTCAAGATTGCTTTGGCTGTTCAGGGTCTTTTATGTTTCCATGAATACAAAAGACCATTGGTAAATTGTCTGTGAAAAACGCCATTGGTAGTTTGATAGGGATTGCACTGAATCTGTAGATTGTAGATAGAAAGTCAACTTACCTCAGTGTCTTATAGTTTTCTGCATATAGGTCTTTTGTCTCCTTAGGTAGGTTTATTCCTAGATATTTTATTCTCTTTGTTGCAATGGTAAATGGGAGTGTTTCCTTAATTTCTCTTTAGATTTGTCATCATTAGTGTATAGGAATGCCAGAGATTTCTGTGCATTAATTTTGTATACTGCTACTTTACCAGATTCATTGATTAACACTAGTAGTTTTCTGGTAGTATCTTTAGGATTCTCTATGTATAGTATCATGTCATCTGCAAAGAGTGACAGCTTTACTTCTTCTCTTCCTGTTTGGATTCATTTTATTGCTTTTTCTTCTCTGATTGCTGTGGCTAAAATTTCCAAAACTGTTGAATAATAGTGGTGAGAGTGGACAACCGTGTCTTGTTCCTGATCTTACTGGAAATGGTTTCAGTTTTTCACCATTGAGAATGATGTTGGCTGTGGGTTTGTCATACATGGCCTTTATTATGTTGAGATAAGTTCCCTCTTTGCTTACTTTTTGGAGGGTTTTTATCATAAATGGGTGTTGAATTTTGTTGAAAGCTTTTTCTGCATTTATTGAGATGATCATATGGTTTTTCTCCTTCAATTTGTTAATATGGTTCATCACATTGATTGATTTGCATATATTGAAGAATCCTTGCATTCCTGGGATAAACCCCACTTGATCATGGTGTATGATCCTTTTAATGTGCTGTTGGATTCTGTTTGCTAGTATTTTTTGGAGCATTTTTGCATCTGTGTTCATCAGTGATATTGGCCTGTAGTTTTCTTTCTTTGTGACATCTTTGTCTGGTTTTGGTATCAGGGTGATGGTGGCCTCATAGAATGAGTTTGGGAGTGGTCCTCCCTCAGCTATATTGTGGAAGAGTTTGAGAAGGATAGGTGTTGCTCTTCTCTAAGTGTTTGATAGAAGTCGCCTGTGAAGCCATCTGGTCCTGGGCTTTTGTTTGTTGAAAGATTTTTAATCACAGTCTCAATTTCATTTTTTTTTGTGATTGGTCTGTTTATATTTTCTATTTCTTCCTGATTCAGTCTCAGAAGGTTGTGCTTTTCTAAGAATTTGTCCATTTCTTCCAGGTTGTCCATTGTATTGGCATATAGTTGCTTGTTGTAATCTCTCAGTATCCTTTGTATTTCTTTTGAGGCTTGATTTGTGACCCAAGACGTGGTCTGTCCTGGAGAATGTTACGTGTGCGCTTGAGAAGAATGTGTACTCTGCTACTTTTGGATGGAATGTCCTATAAATATCAATTAAGTCTATCTGGTCTAATGTATCATTTAAGGCTTGTGTTTCCTTATTAATTTTCTGTCTGGATGGCCTATCCATTGGTGTAAGTGGAGTGTTAAAGTCCCCCACTATTATTGTGTTACTATATATTTCCCCTTTTATGGCTGTTAACATTTGCCTTATGTATTGAGGTACTCCTATATTGGGTGCAGAAATATTTAAAACTGTAATATCTTCTTCTTGGATTGATCCCTTGATCATTACATAGTGTCCTTCCTTATCTCTTGTGACAGTCTTTATTTTAAAAAGTCTATTTTGTCTTTTATGAGTATTGCTACTCCAACTTTCTTTTGATTTCCATTTACATGGGATATATTTTTCCATCCCCTCACTTTCAGTCTGTATGTGTCCGTGGGTCTGAAGTGGATCTGTTGTAGACAACATATATAAGGGGCTTGCTTTTTTATCCATTCATCCAGTCTGTGTCTTTTGGTTGGAGCATTTAATCCATTTACATTTAAGGTAATTATTGATATGTATGTTCCTATTACCATTTTCTTAATTTTGGGGGGTTTGTTTTTATATCACCAAGAAAATTCTCTTGATTTTCATCCTGTGACTGGCCAGTTATGATTTCCATGGCCTTCTAGGGTCTTGAACTGAATATTTCTAAGGTGTCTTGGAAGATGCATAGTATTTGAACCAGGGATACCTCACTTAATTGTATAAAGAATTGAGGAACGTGAAGTATTTCCTAATGGCCACATGTCTTAAAAAAGTGCAGTGGTCCTGACTATATCTAATCATTGCTTTCCTTAATTTAACTACAAATGAACCAAAGTTAATTGTAATCAATGTTATGTGGGAACCAAATATAGCAAACTTGCTCATTATCCTCAGAACAGAACACATGGTACATGCTCCATAAATAAAGAGTAAATAAAGAAAACATATAGTTTTACTAAAAAAGGGAGGAAAACTGAATATGTAGGTTAGAAAATGAGAAAATGAAAAATGACTCAAGTGAAACTGCCTTTCTCCATCTGGCTTTCCCTAAAGAGTTCTGAAGAGGAGCTGAGAATAGATTTTTTTTTCTTCCTTTATGGTAAAGATGCATTTTTCAAAGGTCAAAGAGAGCATCAAAGAAGTGCCTAAGACTGTTTTATTTTAACCATCATTAGTATGTAATAGTACCAGAGTCACCTTGGCAAGCCATATGCTAGAAAATCATATATGGAAAGTCATATTCCCTTTTAAGACAAAGATTTTTGAATATTCCCTCCATTTCAATAGTTATCATTGGTACTAGATGTTATCAATTTAAATTAAGCTTTCTTCCATTCTGATTTGAATAAATGATTGAACAAACATGCAAACAAGAATAGACAAATTTTCAATGCAGAAAAATTTCAGATTTTCAATGCAGAAAAATTCTGAATAATTTCTATAGATACTCTACCCTCAAGTAGGTGGAGCATAACTCCCAATTCCTTAAAGGTAGGCTATGCATAGTGACTTCCTTTCAAAGAGTACAGAATTAAAATAGGGAAGTATAGTAACTTTACAGTGGAGAAACCTGACAAATACTACCTAATTCAGGTGATTACAGTCAACATTAACAATGATTGATTATGTTGATAGTATTTACCCTTCATAAAACGTGATGGAAATGGCACTTTAACTCTGTGGTCTTCTTCCCAAAACTTGTAACATCATGAGGAAAACATTAAATTCCTGTTGAGGAATATTATGCAAAATGCCTCGTTAGTACTACTCAAACCTATCAAGGTCCTCTGAAACAAGGAACGTTTGAGAACAACCAAGAGGTGAATACAGAGACAGGATGACTAGTAACATAATATCCTGGATGGGATCCTGGAACAGAAAAATGACATTAGATAAAAAATAAGGGAATAGTAATAAAGTATGAACATGAATTAATAATAATGTTTCAATACTGATTCACTAATTGTGACCATACTAATGTAAGATACTGAGATATATACTAATAGATCAGTATTGATTCATTAATTGTGTACCATATTAATGGAAGATGTTAGAATGGGGGAAATTGGGTATGAGTTATGTAGGAACTCTCTATACTATCTTCAGATTTTTCTGTAAGTCTAACACTATTCTAAACTATGAAGTATATAAATATAACCAAAAAATTTCAGAATAATATAAAAAATAGATTTCTACATTTAAGAAATCAACTATTTTATAGAACTTTAAATCCAAAAATTTATTTAAGTGTTTATTCATTAATCTAGTATTGAATTAATTTGCTCCCAAATATTTATTTATTTATTTATTTATTTTTTTTTCTTTTTGCGGTATGCGGGCCTCTCACTGTTGTGGCCTCTCCCGTTGCGGAGCACAGGCTCCGGATGCGCAGGCCCAGCGACCATGGCTCACGGGCCCAGCCGCTCCGCGGCATATGGGATCCTCCCAGACCGGGGCACGAACCCGTATCCCCTGCATCGGCAGGCGGACTCTCAACCACTGCGCCACCAGGGAGGCCCCCAAATATTTATTTATGATGTTGTATATTACACTTTTTTGGGTGTTAGGGTAGAGGAAACATCATCAGGTTCATAAGTCCTGTTAAAAGGGTGGGGAAGAAAATACCAGCTAAATAGAATTTTAGGATATTAAATAGTTTTTGATATTAAAGTGTTAATTAAAGCTTTGTATGTCAATAAATTAACACTTATTAATGCCCAACTTGCTTGTTTATAGTCCATCTATTTTTGTAAGGAATTAAGTTAATTTTGCATATAATGGTAAGTAAATATGACCTTCGGTATAGGTGGTTGATTTAAACTAATATGACTTTAAATAAACAAAAATATTAAACATTCAAAATATTTAAACATATTTATTATACAAAGTAACGTTACTTTTCAGTCTAAGTATCAATAGTGTGTGAAGTGCTTTTCATTATTAAATGCAAGTTTATTTATCTTAAATACTCTGGCCAGTTAATTCCGTCATATAGTATCTATGCTGCCACATTGATAAATACCTCAAGGTGTACAATCATAGCTCCTGTGTGTTCAGATGATGAATTTGCTAAATGGGATATATCATTTTTATAGGAATTTTATATTGATAATGTGTAGTATGAAACTTTTAAAACTAAATTATCAGATTTTGAAAATACTCTTAGTGAAAATGGAAATGAAACTGACTTATGTTCAAAAAAGTGCTGAATAAATTAGAGTCTAAAAAAGTGAGTAGCACGACTTCTGACAGGCAATTTATCAATGATCAGATAATGAACACAGAAGAGCATTAAACATTGGAGCATTAGAAAAAATTGAAAAAAATAATTATAGGTAATTTATCAAATATTCTGTGGAATTATTTATCATTTCTATGTGAAAGGTAAAATTCAAATTCCAGATTTTGGGTCAAAATAGATTATTTCTTTTTGTACACATCTCTTGATAAAGAACAGAATTTGAATTGCAGCATCTTATTTACAGTCATGATCTGGGATGAGAGCAGAGTAGCCTGACATTTACAATACTTTAGTGGCAATTATAGCACAGTTAATATATCAATTTAATTAAATTCCTATAGTGATTCATGACATAAAATATCAAAATAAGTTAACTTGCACAGAAACAGACAAAAGATCAATGCAGTGGCAGTGGTATAATGAATTAAATTAAAGTATGACTTCCATCTACTTAAAGGATTGTATGCATAAGTAGATTTTTTTGTAAAGCAATCTCTTAGAAAGATGTCCTTTAGGGAAGTTAGAAAAGATAGATCCCAGAAGGTTCCAAAGATTCCTAAAGTCAGCCTTAAGACAGTATCTAAATTATTTTGTATCTTACTGTTAAGGGGGAGTCCAAGAACTATGCTTGCATTAAATAAATGCAAATGGAATTCTTTCTTACACTTTACTAAGTAAAATATGAATTTTGCACTTTCAAATGTGATTTGTCACTAATTTTACAGTGTTTTTAGACAAACTAAGTATCACTGAAATCCTTATGACAATATAAAAGTTATATGTAAAATCAAGAACCCATGTGTCAAAGAGAAAATGTGAAAATGTGAAACTGGTGGGTGAGTTGATCAGGTTCTCTAATCTTCTTCCAGTAGTGAGATCTAAGTAAAATCTGAGAGCTGAGTATGATCATGAAGTTTTATAGCAGTTGAAAAGAAGGCTGTTGGCCTTCCTACTAACAAAGACAGTGGGATCTTCAGTAATTTAAAAAAAAAAAAAAAAAAGGAAAGGAAATGTCATTCATTTAGTATTCCAAGCTGATAAAGTGGGTCTTATTGGTTACAATAAATGTGCTAGAGAATAATAATTGGTGCTTTTTTGTACCACTGCTTTATAAATAATCTTGTGATTTTGTAATTTTTACCTTGTAGCTCTGAACATCTTCATCTGAAAAGAAGAATGAGTTGAATTAGATGTTTACTAAGATATCTTCTAATTCAAACATTTTACAGTTTTATGGTGGAGACATGATACCTAGCTAACTTCCTGTGCTAGTAATCGTAGTTTAGTTACTGCTGGAGTAATTATTAACTTATAAATAAAAAAGTATTCTGCTTCACTGAATCAAGCAAAATAAGGTATTGTGTATGTGTATGCAAAGAAGAGTGTGAATTAGTTCTGAAATATTCCCGCCAGTTAAAAAATATCAGTAGCTTTGTATGGACATGTGCTCTAGAAATAGGATTACCAAATATTCCAAGAAAATTTGAGTTGCCACCCTCGCCTTCAATATTAATCTACTATCTTGAAAAACTCCATTGATAATGCTAATGGAAAATCACTTACACTAGGAAAAGAGAACAGATAAACAGATAAAATAGAGTCCTATTTCTCTAACAGTACTGCTGAGTCATTCTCAGTTAAAATTAGGTCCAATTATGAGTAACAGGAAATCTCAAATTATAGCTGCTTACTCAAGATAGAAATTTGTAGATAGAAATTTGTTTCACTCTCACAAAAATATTGGCAGACTATGATGAATATGGTGACTCTGGTCTCCTTAGGGACCCAAGCTCCTTCTGTGCTCTACCATCTTTAACGTGTGGTTTCTACCTTGCTGTGCAAGATATCTGTTCCAGTTCTAGATATTCCGTCCACATTCCAGTCTTCACAGAAGTTTTGTTACCATTTTCCTTACATTTCACTGGTTACACCTAACTGCAAAAAAAGCTAGAAAATATTATAGTTTTAGCAACCCATTTGCCCAGCTTAAGTTCATGGGGCCTATTACAAGAAGAAAGTGAGAACAGATATTGGGGGACAACTGGTAGCCTCTGCCACTAGTCTACCCTTTAGCAAAACATTCCTCCGTGGGTGCAAAGATGATTTGAAAGGATTTACATTCTCTGCATTTAGGTTCATTGTTGGGAAGGAAGAAATTCCCACACATTCTTATTCACTAGAGGCGGCATATGCAAAAGTGGAACAAAAGACTGAGAAACATGAGGAAAAACCAAGAGGAATGAATATAATTGCTCTAGTCAGGAAGCTTGTGGATTCAGTATGTAAGCATGGACCAAGCCATTGATGTTGCAAACATTATGAGGATAATTGCATCTCTTATTGCATTAAAGTTTTCATCAGAATGTTTAGCATGGGATACTTGATCCAGTGCTGCCTCTGGACTCCCTCTGCATTTAGGCATCTGTTTACACAGCCATTCCAGCTACTTTCTCTCTTCTATAATAAAGAAAACTTCCAGCTCAGAGCTTTTCTGGGCTCTTTTGTTAGTGTATACAAGGGTACTAGTTGCTTCCTGCGCTGGGTCAGAAATCTGGATGATGAACTGCATGCCATTATAGCTGAATGTTTGGTGGGAATATCAATGATGTTTCATAAAAACACAATTTCCATGTATTTAGCTTCCAAATTGGTAGAGACAATGTATTTCAAAGGCATTGAAGCAGGAAAGGTTCCCTATTTTCCCCATTCAGACACTATCATCTATTCCATCTCTACAGCAGTTTGCTTCCAGGCAGCTGTCATGGAAGTTCAGACCTTGAGACCATCTTACTGGAAGTTCCTTTTAAGGCTCACCAAGGGCAGATTTGCCGTCATGAACCGAAAAGTCCTTGATGTTTTTGGTACTGGTGCATCTAAACACTTTCAGGACTTCATCCCTAGGTTGGATCCAAGATACACAACTGTACCACCAGAATTGCCCATCGAGTTTCCTTGAAGATGACTGTAACTTGTTAATGTGACTTAATGTTTCATTATTTTTTCCTAGAGAGTTAATTATGTTGAACACAAAGAAGGGGGCCTGAGCTTGAATGTCAGTGTTATTTCAATGAGAGATGCTCTTTTTGTTGTTTGTTTTTCTTACCAATCAGAAATACAGAAGCTTTTTAGGAAAGTGTTGCTTAATAATTAAGCTTGCTCTATAGCCAGAATCTCATTCTGGATCACTGTAATGGTTGACATTATGATATATTATAGATTAAATTATGTCCACAAGCAATCTTAAGTAATTTATTTAGAAATGTAGTAACAAATAAGAGTATACTCAAATTACTCTAAAAGATGTTTTACTTCACTCCAATATAATTCTTGGTTAAAATTAAGAATATTTCTACATTTTAGGATACAAAGGATCACAGGTACATGGATTTGGTCTATTTTTTTTTTTTTAACTTCTGAATTGGTAACTATACTAGTGAAATGTTATAGGTATGGAGTAACTCTTCACAGACAATGCTGCTTTATTTAGTATAGAGCAAATTAATTGGAGAAAGTGGCCATTCTTCAGGGATGCAAAGATGGGTCATACTGTTTGGATAAATGCCATAGTATCCGTGATCTTTTGCCACTGATACTTTCATCTCTCTCCATGATCAACTGGGTTCTTTGGCAGCCCAGTGAACCTATGCATTAGTGGCAGGTTAAGAACAAATGGAAATTGATATATCTGTTAAAAGTTGAAACGTATGTTTTAATCTTTTACAGAAGCATTACACTTGAATATTCAAATGAAGTTACTTTTAAACCTCCTGTAGGTTTATTATGTTTGTTTTCATTTACAAGGACTGAATTCTTCATAGCTAAGTTTGTATGCTGTTGTCGATTTAGAAGGGATCAAATTCTATGGAACAAAAGTAGTTTGGGCAAGTTAGGCAGTTTGTTCCTCAGCTGTTTCGCCTATAGGGATGTTTGACAACTAAAAACATTCTAAAAATCCAGTGGTTGTTTAAAAGTCCATTTCATGACTAATTGGATGCAGGTTCTCTAGCTTCTTTTCAAAAAAATCATTGTCATCACTTTTACTCCTGTTAGAGCAAAGAAGTGACAAAATGTAGTCACTGCTGATTATGAGTTAGTCAGGACAGCTTTGGTTGAAATATGATCACTCTTTAGAGTTTTTCAGGGACAAGTTATTCTTTTCTAAGTTAATGAAAGGCTTAAGTTGTTGTGGTATGTTACATTACAATTAATGTAACATATAGGGATAATGGTATTTTTTTAATATAATTTTGTTGCTGAAAAGTTTTAGGCTGCTGTAAATTAATTATGCAGTAGAACTTGTGTAGCAATAAGAATTATAACCCAGACTTTTAAAATGCTTAATCCTCTGTATTCAATTTCACCAAGCCTTGTATACTTCGGTTTACATGTAATTCTAACCTTGGTTGTTATGGCAGATTGAAACCAAACAAAAAAAACAGAGTATCAGAGAGAGCCATTTTAATTAGGCCAAAATTTCGCATTGTAATTACCTTTTTAGGATCGACTTGTCTATTAGGCAATACAGTTAAAGGATCCTTTTGGCTTCAGACTTCCAAATTGATTAATAAATTCAGTTTTAAGTTTTTATTCACTGGAATCAAAATGATTAGTACTGTGTTTGCTTTTAAAAATGAAGTATTATAGCAGTGAAGAAAGCACTGCTACTTACATCTCATTTTCTCTATTCAGAAATTATAATATTTTTCCTGTCAGTTAAATAGAAAACTTTTTAATCCATAAGTTATTGTTTTCATTCAGATTAAAAGACTATGAAATTGGAAGACAAATTCTACTGAGATATGATAAGATTGTTTAGTGAAATTTTACTGGTCAGAAGGTACATTCCTATGATTTATTTTTTTTAACAGAAGCTATAGTCATCTTTCATTTTACAGAAAACATGAAATGAAATAACCATCACGAAACAGTCATATAATGAATGTATAGCTGGAAAGAACAGTTAACTAGTTTGCAGTGGTGAATAGAGAAGGATAATTTGATTTCATTGGTACAGACTGCAAAGTATTGAGCAAACACAAAGAAACTTTGTATTCCTGAAGACAATCAAAATGAATGTGTTTCTACCTCTAACTAACCAGGTATGGATTGACAACTTTCATCTTAAATAAAGTCAAATAGATGTGTCCGTTCCAAAAAAAAAAAAAAAGTGTACCTGTGTGTGGAATGCACTGACCTCACATTCTAAGTTACATTCTAAGTTATCTTCTGAATATAGTTAACCATGGACCAAAAGACAAAACATCTCTCCTAGCACAATTATAGAACTGTGGAGTAGGATCAGGATAACCTCAATAAATCTTACATTGAGAAAAGGAATACATGTGAACTATCTAGCAATTACTGCTAGTTCATTAGTAATTTTATGCACTTATTCTAGGTGATTTTCTATTAGTGGATTTTCAAAGTCAGTGGTTCTCAATTATACTGAGGAGAGCAAAGAGCTTTCTAAAATGTAGGATATGTCTATCAATAGTTGCTGCTTTAGAAATTAAAACTGACAGATTTTCAAAATACTTATTGATTTGTTGATTTAAAATAATAACAAACCTGATGTCAACATAATTTTATGAAAAATAACTGTATTTTCCAAAACAAAAAAATTAGTGAGGAGAGTGACATCATTTAAATATTTTGAGTCTTTTTAATGTCTGACAATATAAGACAGCTGACTTCTGACATCTGCTTAAGCATTCAATGTATTGTAATGTTGGTGAAGTGGATGAAAATTTGGCTTTACCCAGACAGAAACTTAGAAAAGGGGAATATTTTAGTAACTTTTACATAAAATTGTAGATGTTCCTTTTTGATGCCACACCAAAACTTGACAAGTGGAAGTTTCTTTTTTTTTTTTAAGATTTTTTTTTTTTGATGTGGACCATTTTTTAAAAAGTCTTTATTGAATTTGTTACAACACTGCTTCTGTTTTATGTTTTGGTTTTTTGGCCTCAAGGCATGCGGGATCTCGGCTCCCAGACTAGGGATCGAACCCGCACCCCTTGCATTGGAAGGCAAAGTCCCAACCTCTGGACCTGCAGGGAAGTCCCAACAAGTGGATCTTTCTTAAAGATTAGTTGCAATGTGGAATCTGAAACCAAATTAATTATTCATACTGTAACATTAAAATTTGTGTTTTACATTTTGAATGACCCTTTTACTCATGCATGGATCATTTTGAAAATATTGGTTCCCTGAGTTATTAAGTTTTCACAAATGTTGACATTTTGTTATAGAATATGAAAAAATATCACATTTGTTAATATCACCATTACAAAAGTCTTTAAGTATGGGGAAGCTGTCAAGTTTTTGGTGATATAATTTTTCAAAATTCTAATTTTTGCTTGAAAGTTCAGATTCTATTATTGGCAACAAACAGCGTCAGTTGTTTTTCTTGAAGTGACAGACTCCCTTTGTTCATTTTAGAAAAAATATCTCCCCAGTATTCAAGTGTGAATAACCATAGTTTGTCTGTCAGTCGTTCTTTCTAGTAAAAATGATGTTGCATGAGATAAGGAGCTGGTTCAACTAATATAAGAGCTTTTCCCTTAATTCAACCATCATACTTCAGTAGGCAACAGAAGTGCTTAATGTGTACCTAATTTTTCATCATATAAAATATTTTAACAAACATATACTATTAGTAGATTTTTAATAAAATTAATAATTTTTAGTGCTTCATCAGGATATTATGAGTGAAACTGTGTATGTGTGTGTGTGTGTAACTTTGTGTGCATGATGGAGAAAAATACGACTATTTGCAACATTTGTTGCCACTGCCTTTATTCTGGCTAATGTGACAGCAGTTTTACCAATCATTGCTTTTAAACTGTCAATACAAATGTTTACACAGTGAAAAAGGGCAACTGATGTCTTAGTATTGTGATGAAAACATTTGGCCTCACAAATGCCCTGAAAATATCTTGAGGACCCTTAGGGAACCTCAAACCACACATTGAGAATCACTGTGTGAAGTTAAAGAGCGTGCACATTTAAAATATTTACAGATGCTGCCTGGTTGAACAATTTTCAATTCCACCAAAATTTTTGGTGTGACTGAATTTGACATTCTGACCAATATTTGTATTATTAAAAGTACAAATCTTTGTCTATCTGAAAGATATGAAAAAGCTCATTGTTACCTTAATTTATTTCCCTTTACCATAAGTGAAGGTCAGAATCTTTCCATTTATTTATTGTTCAGTATATTACTGGTGCAGGGATAGATGGGCAGCTCCATGAGACAGAATAGAGACTTTATAAAGTGACCTAAACTCATTTGGGAATGTAATTTATGATCAAGTTTGGATTTCCTTAATAGGTGATCAGTTTGGAAAGATGTAGAAACTTTAATAAATGATATTGGGATAACTAACTGGCTGGTTACTTGAAGGAGAGGTTGATCTATAATTAATTTTCATTTTGTATCAAAAATTCTGAATGAATAAAATATCAAAATGTTCTTAAAATTCAACTCATAAAGTAAAAGAAAAGACTGGGTAACTTATTTTGTATTTTATGTTTCAAACATCTGACAAAATATAACACAGGAAAACCAGAAGAATTAAAGAAAATAAATGATATATATGACTATATAAAATTATTTAAATTTTTAAATGGAAAAAGAGCACAGAATAAATCATAAGAAAAATAATAAATGAGAAATAAATATATTTAACACATACTATTAAAAACTCATTCTACTTTCTAATATATTAAGTGCTATTATAAATGTGTAAGAAAAAGAAATAAACAGTCTCTTAGAAAAATAGGAGAGGATATGAATGTAGGATCTTGAGGTAAATCATAAAAACAATTTTATAGCTAATATATAGTCAAATCTTCCAGCTCTCTCATTTTTAGATGAGGAAACTTCAGTCTAGAGAGCCATAATAAAAGTTAAATTTCTTTTCTCTCCATTAAATGCTTTAAAAACTAGAAATTATTTATTCATTTGTTTCTACTGTGCAACTAAGTTACCCTAATCTGATTTGTTTTAAACTGTGTATAAATTTAAATATATGTCATATAAATCACTCTGTAACTACTCCATGAAAATGCAGTAGCATAGAATGACCTTTAGCTATTTGCAACGGATATAGTTAAAAAAATAGATTAACATTATTTTTTCAAAATTGACACCATCTGTTCTTATTACACAGGACTAGATATCGTGGTTAAGGTCTCAGGCTCTCAAGCCCAACTGCTCCAGCTGGAATTCTGGCTTTGTGACATACTGAGTAACCTGAACAATTTCCTGAAACTCTGTATGTCTCAGTTCCTGATTTATGTATCATCCTAGTTTCTAAGGTTATTATAGGATTAACTCATGCTTATAAAGAGCTTATGATATGGCATGATATACAGTAAATTATCATTTTCATCATCATTTATAGGTGGGGACACTTTTGGTGACCAATAACAGTTTTCTCTGTGTATTGTTGCACTGTGGATTAGAAGCATGTCTTATCTTGCTCTGTTACCACCACAGAAATGATCTGCATATAGAATTGATTTCTATACAAAGTCTGTAACCCAGTTATTTTCATAATGTATTAAGTAACACGATGAATGAATCCCAGGTGTATATTGGCAGTAAAGGTTGCAGAAAGGGTTTAGGGTCATTTAGCATAATGGAAATTGAATGAATTTATTATTGTAATCTTTTGTATGAGGAAGAACTTACAGACCCTAGTTCCAAAGTTCATATGAGTGAAGAGAGAGACTAAGTGACACAAACAGGGGATACAAATCAGCTGATTTCAAATTCAGATTATATCTACATGCCCTCTTGTTTGTCCCGCTTATATTTCTCATTGTGAGGCTACTATCAACTTGACCTTGATGTTCTTTGTTCTTTGAAAACTCTTCTGGAAACACTACAAAGGCTGAAGGGATTTATCATAAGCCTAGATATGCAGTATTCTAATGTAGCCTGGAAACTAAATTGAGCTGGAAATCATCTATGCATACTAAGGCCAATGCCTGCCCATTCTAAATGGATCACTGGTGGCTTATCACTATCTCTTAGACGCCCAATACTGAACGTAGACAGAAAATAATTCTCAGGAGCTAAAAAGGCTTTCATTTTTCAGATTTTCTTCCGTTTGTCCTTTACGGTCCTGAACTCAATCAAATTGTCAGAAGGCTACCTCCCATCACAAGGATGATGGAAATGGGAATTTGGGTCTATTTATTTCTGAAAAGAAGGAGCCGTGGGTATGAAAATCTCACCACTCAGCCCTTTAGCAACATGCAACACACAAAAGCAATCAGTTTTCTTGCGTGAAATTCTTCTCTAAAGATACCAAACACGAAACAACAAATGGACTTTCCTAAGTCAAATTGCTGCTCTCATTTTCTGTCTAGTTGCATACTTTCTGAATTTCTAAATGTTCTCCTTGTAAATAATTTAAGGGACAAAATTTGCTGAATTATACTAGTGGATGACCATGAGGTTTCAGGCTGACAAAGGATTTATGACAACTATTCATTACTCATTTAGTCCATTTTAAAAAACACATTCAGTATTTTAAAATTATTCCTCTGAGTTTTTATGTAACAATTTCTTATTGTTTGGAAAAGGTTGTTTTTTTAAATAACATTATTAATATATAATTCACATACTATAAAATTAACCAAGTTAGAGCATGTAGTTCACTGATTTTCAGTGTATGCACAGAGTAGTGCAACCATCAATGCAACTTAATTTTAGGACATTTTCTTCAGGCCAAAAAGAAATCCCCCACGTGTTAGTGTTACTCCCATTCTCATCTTCTTTTCCAACCCCCAGTTGTAGTCAGCAACTAATTTACTCTCTAGCTATAGATTTGCCAATCTTGGACATTTCATATAAATGTAATCATAAAAATATGTGATCTTTGTGGCTATATTCTTTCACATAGGATAGATTTTTCAAGGCTCATCCATGTATAGCATGCATTGGCAATCCATTCCTTTTTATTGCTGAATAATATTCCATTGTGAGGATATACCATGTTATATTTATCCATTCCCAATTGATATTTAAGTTGTTTCCATTTTGACTATTACAAATTACGCAGCTAGGAACATTTATGTACTAGTGTTTATGTAAATATATGATTTTAGTTCTCTTGGGTATATGTCTAGAGTGAGTAGAATTGTGAGGTCCCATTGTAACTCCTTGGTTAACTTTTTGAGGAACTGCCAGACTGTTTTCCAAAGCATTTGGGCCATTTTACATTCCCATCAGTAGTGTAGGAGGGTTCCATTTCTCCAAATTCTCACCAATACTTATTTCCTGCCTCTGTGATTATGACCATTCTAGTGGGTATGAAATAATATATTATTGTGGGTTTAATTTGAATCTATAACTAATTATGTTAGGGATGTTTTCATGTGCTTTCTGACCACTTTTTCATCTTTTTTGGAGAAATGTTTGTCCAGATATGTTTCTCATTTTTCAGTTGGGTTGTCTTTTATTATTAAGTTGTAAGAGTTCTTTATATACTCTTGATACAAGTCCCTTGTCAGATATATGATTTACAAATATTTTCTTCCACTCTGTGAGTTTTCTCACTCTTGATGGTGGCCTTTGAAGCATAAATTTGTTTCTTTTTCTCTTGTCACTTATGCTTTTGGTGTCATATCTAAGATGCTTTACCAACCTAAAATCATGAAGATTTATCCTTATTTTTTTCTAAGAATTCTATAATTTTAGTCCTTACATTTAGATCTATGATTGAGTTTGACTTATTTTTTGTGTGTGGTGTGAGGTAGGAGCCAAATTCATTATTTTGCCATATGGATATCCAGTTGTCCCAGAATTATTTGTTGAAAAAAATATTCTTTGCCAACTGAATTGTCTTGGCAATCTAATCAACTATCAATTGACTGAAAATGTAAGAGTTCATTTCTGGACTCTCAGTTCGATTCCATTTATCTATATGCCTATCTTCATACCAATACCACACTGTCTTGATGTTGTAGCTTTGTAGGAAGTTTAAAAATTGGGAAGTATAAACTGTCCAACTCTATTCTTTTTTTCCTTTCAGTGTCTGGTTTATTTCACTTAGCATAATACCTTCCAGGTTCATCCATGTTGTTGTAAATGACAGAATTACCTTCTTTTTTAAGGTTAAATAATATTCCATTGTATGTTTATATACATTTTCTTTTTAAACTATTTTTTTAATTGAAGTATAATTTGCAATGTTGTGTTAGTTTCAGGTATACAGCAAAGTGATTCTGTTATATATATATATGATATATATTTTTTACATATATCATAATATATATATTTTAGAGTTGGTTTATATTTCCCAATTTTTAAACTTACTACAATTCTACAAAATTAAGACAGTGTGGTATTGGCATAAAAACAGGAATACAGATAAATGGAATAGAACTGAGAGTCCAGAAATGAACTCTTACATTTTTGGTCAATTGATTGATATACATTGATATATATATTCTTTTTCAGACTCTTTTCCATTATAGGTTATTACAAGATATTGAATATAGTTCCATGTGCTATACAGTAGCTCCTTGTTGTTTATCTACTTTAGATATAGTAGTGTGCATATGGTAATCCCAAACTCCTAATTTATCTCTGCCACACACACCCACCACTCCCTGCCACTATCCCCATTGGTAGCCATAAATCTGTTTTCTATGTCTGTGAGTCTATTTCCGTTTTGTAAATAAGTTCATTTATATCATTTTTTGATTACACATATAAGTGATATCATATGATATTTGTCTTTCTCTGACTTACTTCACTTAATATGATAATCTCTAGGTCCATCTATGTTGCTGCAAATGGCATTATTTTATTCTTTTTTATGGATGAATAATATTCCATTTATATATATATACCACATCTTCTTTATCATTCATCTGTTGATGGATACTTAGGTTGCTTCCATGTCTTAGCTATTGTAAATAGTGCTGCTATGAACATTGGGGTGCATGTATCTTTTTGAATTAGAGTTTTCTATGGATATATGCCCAGGAGTGGGATTGCAGGATTATATGGTACCATTATTTTTAGCTTTTTTTTTTTTTTTTGAGGTACATGGGCCTCTCACTGTTGTGGCCTCTCCCACTGCAGCGCACAGGCTCCGGACGTGTAGGCTCAGTGGCCATGGCTCACGGGCCCAGCCGCTCTGCGGCATGTGGGATCTTCCCGGACCAGGGCATGAACCCATGTCCCCTGCATTGGCAGGTGGACTCCCAACCACTGTGCCACCATGGGAGCCCTATTTTTAGCTTTTTAAGGAATCTCCATACTGTTGTCCATAGTGGCTGCATCAATTTATATTCCCACCAACAATGTAGAAGTGTTCCTTTTTCCTCCATATCCTCTCCAGCATTTATTATTTGCAGACTTTTTAATGATGGCCATTCTAACTGGTGTGAGGTAATACCTTATTGTAGTTTTTTTTTTTTTTTTTTTGCGGTACGCGGGCCTCTCACTGCCGTGGCCTCTCCCGCCGCGGAGCACAGGCTCTGGACGCGCAGGCTCAGCGGCCATGGCTCATGGGCCCAGCCGCTCCACAGCATGTGGGATCCTCCCGGACCGGGGCACGAACCCGCATCCCCCGCATCGGCAGGCAGACTCTCAACCACTGCACCACCAGGGAAGCCCTTATTGTAGTTTTGATTTGCATTTCTCTAATAATTAGCGATGTTGAGCATCTTTTCATGTGTCTTTTGGCCATTTGTATGTCTTCTTTGGAGAAATGTACATTTAGAAGACCTAAACAGACATTTCTCCAACTCTATTCTTTTAAAATATTGTTTTGGCTATTTTGGGATCCTTACATTGCCATATAGATTTTAGAACAATCTATCACTTTCTGGAAAAAAAATAGCAGTCGGGAGTTTCATATGACTTGCTTCGGATCCGTAAATCATGTTGGGGAGTATTGCCATGTAAACTATATTAAGTCTTCTGACACATGAACATGAGATGTCTTTCCATTTAGATCATTCATTTTTAAAAAGAATATTTTGTAGTTGTCAGTGTACATACTTGCACTTCTTTTATTAAATTTGTAAGCTTATTATTTTGATACCTCATAAATTGTTTTCTTAATTTCATTTTATGTTGTTTATTGCTACTGCATATAAATACAATTGACTTTTACATATTAATCTCATATCCTGCCACATAGCTGAACTCATTTATTTGTTTTATATTTTTTTAGTGGATTCCTTAGGATTTTCTATATACAAGATCATGACATTTGTAAATATAGCTTTTCTTTATTTCAACCTTATACTTTAATTTTTTTTCTTTCTTAATGGCAATGGTTAGACACTTCTGTACAAAGTTGAATAGAACTGGCAAGAGTGGACATCCTTGTCTTGTTTCTGATATTAGGAAGAAAGCATTCAGCTTCTTCATTAAGAGCGATACTACTGGGCTTCCCAGGTGGTGCAGTGGTTAAGAATCCGCCTGCCAATGCAGGGGACACGGGTTCGAGCCCTAGTCCAGGAAGATCCCACATGCCGCAGAGCAACTAAGCCCGTGTGCCACAACTACTGAGCCTGCGCTCTAGAGCCCGCGAGCCACGACTGCTGAAGCCCGCATGCGTAAAGCCCATGCTCTGCAGCCAGAGAAGCCACCACAATGAGAAGCCTGTGCACCGCAATGAAGAGTAGCCCCCGCTCGCCACAACTAGAGAAAGCTTGCACACAGCAATGAAGACCCAACACAGCCAAAAATAAAAATAAAATAAATTAAAACAAAGTGATAGTAGTATCACTAGTAGTATACTAGTAGTATCAAATTTTTGATAAAGTCCAACACACTTTCATAATAAAACCATTCAGCAAACTGAGAATACATGAGAACTTCCTCAACTTGATAAAGAGAATACATGTAGAATTTCATGCATTCTCTTTATCAAGTTGAGGAAGTTCTCATTCTCAGTTTACTGAATGGTTTTATTATGAAAGTGTATTGGATTTTATCAAAAATTTTAACCACATCTATTGAGATGAGCATTTTTTTTGTCTTTTATTCTATAAATATGATGTTGTATATTGACTGATTTTCAGATGTTAATCCAATATTTGCAGTGCTGGGATAAATCACACTTGATCCTAGTGTTTAATTCTTTTTATATGTTGTTGGTTTTGTTTGCTGGTATTTTGTTGAGTATTTTGCATATATATTTAAATGAGATACAGTTAGTCCCCTACATACCAATGAGTTCTGTTCCAAGAGTGTGTTCGTAAGTCCAGTTTGTTAATAAGTCCAACAAAGTTAGCCTAGGTACCCAACTTTTACAGATAACGCCAGATACGTGAACTAACTTACGTGATTGAACATTTGGATGCACGTTTGCATATTTGAAAGTTCGCAACTTGAAAGTTCGTATGTAGGGGACTTACTGTATTGGTCTGTAGTTTTCTTTTCTTGTTATGTCTTTGCCAATTTTTTGTATCAGGGTAATACTGTCCTCATAGAATGCATTGAGAAGTGTTCCCTATTCTATTTCTTGGAAGAGTTTATAAAGGATTTGTATTATATTGTTAAATGTTTGGTAGAATTCATCAAGAAAGTCTTCTGGGCCAGAGCATTTCTCTGTGGATTTAAATAATTAATAATCCAATCTCTATTTTTTATATGTCTGTTCAGATTTTATATTTCTTGAGTAAGTTACAATACTTCCTGGGAATTTGTCCATTTCTTCTAAGTTATCTAAATTTTGGCATATAATTTTTCTTAGCAATTCCTTATAATTATTTTTATTTCTATAAGGCTGGTAATAATGACCCCTTTTCATTTCTGATTATGGTAATTTCACTCTTCTTTTATTCTTGTTCTGTATAGCTAAAGGGTCATCGATTTTGTTGATATTTTCAAAGAACTAACTTTTAGTTTCATTGATTTTCTTTATTGATTTTGAGTTTTTTATTTCATTCATTTTTTCCCTAATCTTTATTATTTCATCCTCTATGATTGCTTTTGGTTTAGTTTACTCTTATTTTCTGTTTTCTTGAAGAAGAATGTTAGGGTATTAATTGAAGATCTTTTTTTTTTTCTTTTATACTATAGGCATTTACAGCTATAAGTTTCCCTTTAAGCGTACATTTTAGTATGTTTTATTTTGGTTTATATTCATCTCAAAGTATTTTCTAATTTCTCCTGTGATTTTTTCTTGACTCACTGTCTTTTTTAAAGAACTGCATTGTTTAAATTTTTACACATTGATGAATTTTCCTAATTTACTTCTATTTTGATTTCTAATTTTATTCCATTTTGATGGGAGAACATAGTATAATTTTAGTCTTTTAAATTTATTGAACTTATTTTATGATCTAGCATGTAATTTATTCTGTAAAATGTTTCATATGTGTTTGAGAAGAATGTGTATTATACAATTGTTGGATGAAGTGATCTATAGATATCTTTTATGTTTGGGTGGTATCTAGTGTTGTTCAAATCATATTTCCTCATTTATCTTCTGCCTTATTGTTCTATCCATGATTGAAAGTGGGTTATTGAAATCTCCAATTATTATTTGTTTAGTTGTTCATTTTCCCCTTCAATTCGAACAGTTTTTACTTTGTTTTGGGGACTCTTGTCCCAAAACTCTTGTTGTTAGGCGTATGTATATTTATAACTGTTACATCCTCCTAGTGGGTTGATATTCTTATCATTATACATGCTATTCTTTACCTCTAATAGCAATTTTTCTTAAAGTCTGTTTATATCTCATATAATAGGACATTTAGTCCAGTTTTAGACTAAAACTGGACATTTAGTCCAGTTTTTTTACTCTATGCATGGTATATCTTGTTAACCCTTTAGTTTCCCTCTATTTGTGTCTTTCAATCTAAAGCATATTTCTTATAGAATGCTTTATTTGGATCATGTATTTTTCTGTCCATTCTGCCAATCTTTGCCTTTAGAGTAAAGTATTTAATCAATTTATATTTAATGTAACTATTGATAAAGCAGGATTTTTGCTATTTGTATTCTATATGTCTTATGTTTTCTTTTTTGTCCTTCCATTCCTCAGTGTCTTCTTTGTGTTAAGAAGATATTTCCTAGTAAACCATTTTCATTTCCTTGTTGTTTATTTTGCTATATATATTTTTTAGTTATTTTCTTAGTGCTTTCCTGAAAGGGATTACAGTTTGCATCTTAATTTAAAACAATCTAGTTTGGATTAACACTAACTTAACTCTAACTTAATTTTAATAATACACAAATCTTTGCTACAATATAATTTTCTTTCTCCCCTTTCTTTGTACTGTTATTCTCATACAAATTATACATTTATACATTACAATTTTAACAACAGAATTTTATAATTATTGCCTTATGTAGTTGTCTTCTTTAAAAAAAAGAGTTATGAATAAATATATGTTTATACTGTGCTTTGTATTTACCTATTTAGTGCCCTTTACCAGTGTCTTTATTAATTCATGTGGATTTGAGTTACTATTTAGTGTCCTTTCATTTCAGCCTGAATAATTCTCTTTAGTTTCTTTTTTTTTAGTAGAGTAGGTTGTCTAGCAACAATATATATATATATATATATATATATATATATATATATATATATATATATATATATGTATACACTTATTCTTCTCCTTTCCCATGTTCTTCTTGGGCTTAGGTACAGCCTTTGAAATCCCCATGAATATGTTGCAACATTTCAAAGGTCCCTGTGGTCATCTGGTTCTTCAGGATTTCTTTGAAAAATTTTCCCTCTTCAGGAGTCCTGTTTGCTCCAACTGAACCTCAGTCTTAGGCAGTTGCGATGCTGCCAGTACATTGCTATTGTTTGATAAAGCCCTGGGGCTCCCCCTTTACCCACTGAGCTGAGCTCTGAATCAAATCAAATGGCCACAACATCCTGGGCATAGAAAATTTCCACATAGATGTAACTTCAGACAAAATATTGACTGTGCTTTTGGGGTGGTGCTTTTAACGGAGTTCCAAAAGAGGTCAAACTTCTCCCTTGTTCACAAAAGCTGGTGGCTTTTGACTACCACAACACTGTTTGGGGGAAAAAAGGGGAATGGGATTAGTGCCAGGTTAAAAATGTCACACACTATGTAGCTTCTCTTGGAGAGTTTATACTTAGTTTTTTCTGCAGCTTTAGTTAATTTCCAGACTCCTGAAATGGTTGATTTCAGTTACAGTAAGTCCCCTACATACGAACAAGTTCAGTTCCAGGAGCGCATTTGTAAGTCCAAATTGTTCATGGTCCAACAATTTCGCCTAGGTACCTAACTAACATAATTTGCTATGTAGTACTGTACTATAATAAGTGTATTATACTTTTCACACAAATAATACAAAAAAACAAACAAAAAATAAAGAAAACATTTTTAATCTTACAGTGCAGTACCTTGAAAAGTACAGTAGTACAGTACAACAACTGGGCATACAGGGGCTGGCATCAAGTGAGCAGGCAAGAAGAGTTACTAACTGGAGGAGGGAGAGGAGGTGGGAGACGGTAGAGCTGAATGATTGTCAGCAGTAGGAGACGGAAGGCAAGCTGCAATTTCATTCACACCTGACGTTGATGACACAGGTTCTGGTTCCTTTCTGGAACCAGATGCACTTTCGCATCTTTGAAAATTCTCAACTTGAAGGTTCAGATGTAGGGGATGTACTGTATTTTTGCCTGTATTTTCATGGTTTCAGTGAGAGAGTGAGTTCATGGAGGTCCTCATTCCATCATTCCCAAAGTCTTTTTGAATTACATATTTTTAGGAAAAAAGGTACACTGTGATCTTGCTTACTTTATCATTTCTATTAGCTTCTCTTCCATTTGTTCATTACTTATTTTCTTGATATCTGCATTTTCAAATAAAAATTATATTTATCATGTGATTTCCATTTTGAAGTCTGTTAGAACTAGTTCCTCCCTCTTCCTGGTAAAATATGTATTTGTGATGGGGTAAGAGATATAAGTATCATTACATATTTTATTATTTTTATGCTTTTACATATTTTGTAAGATTTTATTATTTAAGTTGTATTATTTTTGTATTTAATTAATATAGCTTTTCTCAATGTTCTTGCCTTTCAAATGCTGCTTGCCTCTATATTTAGCTTTACAAAAAGGAATTTAATTCCATGTAATTATACCCTTGCTTATCTTTGTGATTTTGAATTACAGATGGAATAAGAGGTACAACTATTTATTTTATAAAGTACATTTATATAAATTTCCTAAAATAAGATAGGATTGTTCAATTTTCTTAGAGTACATTTACTGCAGTAAGTTTACATTATATTTTTTATTTACATTATATCCTTTGCATACAATTAGTGGGTGAATCATGGCCTAAGAACACTTCTAGAAATAATTATGCAACAATAATATCCTCAATATGTATTATCATTTACAATTGTAATATGCTAGATGATACAGATGAGATGTAGCAATGAGTAACATAATTGCTCTTTTAATGCTGTGGTAGGTATACCATGGTCATTAATTATCAATTTGACTAATTATTATTGGTAGTAATTAATCTTTGCTCTAATAATTATTGCTGATGAATATACGTTTCCCCCCTTACCTTTTGCAATGACATGAAGATGATATATGTGATTACTAAAATACAGATTGTCTAAAACAGAGTTAAATAATTTGATATGGTAAATATGTCTCTGAATTCATAGATTCTCATTAAACTGTTGAACTGTAAACAGGAAAATAGTATAGTGATTTTTTTCAAAAATTAAGGGTACCCTGTTTCCCTCTCAGATTTGTTTCTTTGTATTGCTTATACTTCTGTGCAAAGCTTCTGGATGCCTCAAATAGGGGAGTTGTTAAGAAATGTGCTTATACATGAGTGAGTGTAACTTAGCGTTGGGAAAAAGGATATGAAATGATGACTCTTAAAAACACCTCATAACAAATACCATAACTCATATTTACAAATCTCTGACCATGAACAACATTTATAAGAAGAAACATGGACCTTGTATTTCCTGTATTCCCAGCATAAGAATAGTGCTTGGCATTTGTAAAATAAGTAATTGAATAGTGAAGTGAACTAAGAGTCTGGTAACAAGGAGAAGCTGGTGTAAATCAATGGGTATCAGCTAACTTTCACTGCGGATATCATTCAATATGTCTTCACTGAAATAACTTCTACCCTAACACCATTCAAAGACTCTCAGAGAAATACACTGACATTCACTGAATCAGAAATAAAAGAAACTTGAAGCTGATGATGCTGATTTTAACCAAGATTTGTTGGTTCTTAAAACAAGAGAGGTTTAAAATTGCTGTATAATTTATCAGAAATGATTGTATCATCAGAACAAACATCAATGCACTACTATTTTAAGTAATCTGAACCAGTACACCATAGGCAAATATTTTGCTATAGCAATTATATGTAGTATTTGCTCTAAAATTTTTTTTAACATCTTTATTGGAGTATAATTGCTTTACAATGGTGTGTTAGTTTCTGCTTTATAACAAAGTGAATCAGTTGTACATATACATGTTTCCCATATCTCTTCCCTCTTGCATCTCCCTCCCTCCCACCTCCATACCCCACCCCTGAAGATGGTCAGAAAGCACCGAACTGATCTCCCTGTGCTCTGCGGCTGCTTCCCACTAGCTATCTATTTTACATTTGGTAGTGTATGTATGTCCATGCCACGCTCTCACTTTGTCACAGCTTACCCTTTCCCCTCCCTATATCCTCAAGTCCATTCTCAAGTAGGTCTGTGTCTTTATTCCTGTCTTGCCCCTAGGTTCTTCATGACCTTTTTTTTCTTAGATTCCATATATATGTGTTAGCATATGGTATTTGTTTTTCTCTTTCTGACTTACTTCACTCTGTATGACAGACTCTAGGTCCATCCACCTCACTACAAATAACTCCATTTCTTTTTATGGCTGAGTAATATTCCATTGTATATATGTGCCACATCTTCTTTATCCATTCATCTGTTGATGGACACTTAGGTTGCTTCCATGTCCTGGCTATTGTAAATAGAGCTGCAATGAACATTTTGGTACATGACTCTTTTGGAATTATGGTTTTCTCAGGGTACATGCCCAGTAGTGGGATTGCTGGGTCATATGGTAGTTCTATTTTTACTTTTTTAAGGAATCTCCATACTGTTCTACATAGTGGCTGTATCAATTTACATTCTGACCAACAGTGCAAGAGTGTTCCCTTTTCTCCACAACCTTTCCAGCATTTATTGTTTCAACATTTTTTGATGATGGCCATTCTGACCGGTGTGAGATGATATCTCATTGTAGTTTTGATTTGCATTTCTCTAATGATTAATAATGTTGAGCATTCTTTCATGTGTTTGTTGGCAATCTGTATATCTTCATTGGAGAAATGTCTATTTAAGTCTTCTGCCCATCTTTGGATTGGATTTTTTGTTCTTTTGGTATTGAGCTGCATAAGCTGCTTGTAAATTTTGAAGATTAATCCTTTGTCAGTTGCTTTATTTGCGAATACTTTCTCCCATTCTGAGGGTCGTCTTTTGGTCTTGTTTATGGTTTCCTTTGCTGTGCAAAAGCTTTTAGGTTTCATTAGGTCCCATTTGTTTATTTTTGTTTTTATTTCCATTTCTCTAGGAGGTGGGTCAAAAAGGATCTTGCTGTGATTTATGTCATAGAGTGTTCTGCCTATGTTTTCCTCTAAGAGTTTGATAGTGTCTGGCCTTACATTTAGGTCTTTAATCCATTTTGAGTTTATTTTTGTGTATGGTGTTAGGGAGTGTTCTAATTTCATACTTTTACATGTACCAGTCCAGTTTTGCCAGCACCACTTATTGAAGACACTGTCTTTTCTCCATTGTATATTCTTGCCTCCTTTATCAAAGATAAGGTGACCATATGTGCGTGGGTTTATCTCTGTGCTTTCTATCCTGTTCCATTGATCTATCTTTCTGTTTTTGTGCCAGTACCATACTGTCTTGATGACTGTAGCTTTGTAGTATAGTCTGAAGTCAGGGAGCATGATTCCTCCAGCTCCGTTTTTCTTTCTCAAGGTTGCTTTGGCTATTCGGGGTCTTTTGTGTTTCCATACAAATTGTGAAACTTTTTGTTCTAGTTCTGTGAAAAATGCCAGTGGTAGTTTGATAGGGATTGCATTAAATCTGTAGATTGCTTTGGGTAGTATAGTCATTTTCACAATGTTGATTCTTCCAATCCAAGAACATGGTATGTCTCTCCATCTACTTGTCACAATGTTGATTCTTCCAATCCAAGAACATGGTATATCTCTCCATCTATTTGTATCATCTTTAATTTCTTTCATCAGTGTCATAATTTTCTGCATACAGGTCTTTTGTCTCCTTAGGTAGGTTTATTCCTAGATATTTTATTCTTTTTCTTGCAATGGTAAATGGGAGGGTTTTCTTAATTTCACTTTCAGATTATTCATCATTAGTGTATAGGAATTCCAGAGATTTCTGTGCATTAATTTTGTATCCTGCTACTTTACCAAATTCATGGATTAGCTCTAGTAGTTTTCTGGTAGCATCTTTAGTATTCTCTATGTATAGTATCATGTCAGCTTCAAACAGTGACAGCTTTACTTCTTCTTTTCCAATTTGGGTTCCTGTTATTTCTTTTTCTTCTCTGATTGCTGTGACTAGAGCTTCCAAAACTATGTTGAATAATAGTGGTGAGAGTGGGCAACCTTGTCTTGTTCCTGATCTTAGTGGACATGGTTTCAGTTTTTCACCATTGAGGACAATGTTGGCTGTGGGTTTGTCATATATGGCCTTTATTATGTTGAGGAAAGTTCCCTCTATGCCTACTTTCTGCAGGGTTTTTCTCATAATTGGGTGTTGAATTTTGTCAAAAGCTTTCTCTGCATCGATTGAGATGATCATATGGTTTTTCTCCTTCAATTTGTTAATATGGGGTATCACATTGATTGATATGTGTATGTTGAAGAATCCTTGCATTCCTGGGATAAACCCCACTTGATCATGGTGTATGATCCTTTTTATGTGATGTTGGATTCTGTTTGCTAGTATTTGTTGGGGATTTTTGCATCTATGTTCATAAGTGATATTGGCCTGTAGTTTTCTTTCTTTGTGACATCTTTGTCTGGTTTTGGTATCAGGGTGATGGTGGCCTCATAGAATGAGTTTGCGAGTGTTCCCTCCTTGCTATTTTTTGGAAGAGTTTGAGAAGGATAGGTGTTATCTCTTCTCTAAATGTTTGATAGAATTCGCCTGTGAAGCCATCTGGTCCTGGGCTTTTGTTTGTTGGAAGATTTTTAACCAGAGTTTCAATTTCAGTGCTTGTGATTGGTCTGTTCATATTTTCTATTTCTTCCTGGTTCAGTCTTGGCAGGTTGTGCATTTCTAAGAATTTGTCCATTTCTTTCAGGCTGTCTATTTTATTGGCATAGAGTTGCTTGTAGTAATCTCTCATGATCCTTTGTATTTCTGCAGTGTCAGTTGTTACTTCTCCTTTTTCATTTCTAATTCTATTGATTTGTGACTTCTCCTTTTTTTTCCTTGATGAATCTGGCTAATGGTTTATCAATTTTGTTTATCTTCTCAAAGAACCAGCTTTTAGTTTTATTGATGTTTGCTGTCATTTCCTTCATTTCTTTTTCATTTATTTCTGATATGATCTTTATTATTTCTTTCCTTCTGCTAACTTTGGGGGTTTTTTGTTCTTCTTTCTCTAATTGCTTTAGGTGCAAGGTTAGGTTGTTTATTTGAGATGTTTCCTGTTTCTTAATGTAGGATTGTATTGCTATAAACTTCCCTCTTAGAACTGCTTTTGCTGCATCCCATAGGTTTTGGGTCATCGTGTCTCCATTGTCATTTGTTTCTAGATATTTTTTGATTTACTCCTTGATTTCTTCAGTGATCTCTTGGATATTAAGTAGTGTATTGTTTACCCTCCATGTGTTTGTATTTTTTACAGATCTTTTCCTGTAATTGATATCTAGTCTCATAGCATTGTTGTCAGAAAAGGTACTTGATACAATTTCAATTTTCTTAAATTTACCAAGGCTTGATTTGTGAACCAAGATATGATCTATCCTGGAGAATGTTCCATGAGCACCTGAGAAGAATGTGTATTCTGTTGTTTTTGGATGGAATGTCCAATAAATATCAATTAAGTCCATCTTCTTTAATATATCATTTGAAGCTTGTGTTTCCTTATTTATTTTCATTTTGGATGATCTGTCCATTGTTGAAAGTGGGGTGTTAATGTCCCCTACTATGAGTGTGTTACTGTCGATTTCCCCTTTTATGGCTGTTAGTATTTGCCTTATGTATTGAGGTGCTCCTATGTTGGGTGCATAAATATTTACAATTGTTATATCTTCTTCCTGGATTGATCCCTTGATCATTATGTAGTGTCCTTCTTTGTCTCTTATAATAGTCTTTATTTTAAAGTCTATTTTGTCTGATACGAGAATTGCTACTCTAGCTTTCTTTTGATTTCCATTTGCATGGACTATCTTTTTCCATCCCCTTACTTTCAGTCTGTATGTGTCTCTAGGTCTGAAGTGGGTCTCTTGTAGACAGCATATATATGGGTCTTGTTTTTGTATCCATTCAGCCAATCTGTGTCTTTCGGTGGGAGCATTTAGTCCATTTACATTTAAGGTAATTATCAATATGTATGTTCCTATGCCCATTTTCTTAATTGTTTTAGGTTTGTTATTGTAGGTGTTTTCCTTCTCTTGGGTTTCCTGCCTAGAGAAGTTCCTTTACCATTTGTTGTAAAGCTGGCTTGGTGGTGCTGAAGTCTCTCAGCTTTTGCTTGTCTGTAAAGGTTTTAATTTCTCCATCAAATCTGAGGATCTGAGATCATTGCTGGGTAGAGTAATCTTGGTTCTAGGTTTTTCTCCTTCATCACTTTAAATATGTCCTGCCACTCCCTTCTGGCTTGCAGAGTTTCTGCTGAAAGATCAGCTCTTAACCTTATGGGGATTCCCTTGTGTGTTATTTGTTGTTTTTCCCTTGCTGCTTTTAATATGTTTTCTTTGTATTTAATTTTTGATAGTTTGATTAGTATGTGTCTTGGCATGTTTCTCCTTGGATTTATTCTGTATGGGACTCTCTGTGCTTCCTGGACTTGATTAACTATTTCCTTTCCCTTATTAGGGAAGTTTTGAACTGTAACCTCTTCAAATATTTTCTCAGTCCCTTTCTTTTTCTCTTCTTCTTCTGGGACCCCTATAATTCGAATGTTGGTGCATTTAATGTTGTCCAAGAGGTCTCTGAGACTATCCTCAGTTCTTTTCATTCTTTTTTCTTTATTCTGCTCTGCAGTAGTTATTTCCACTATTTTATCTTCCAGGTCACTTATCCGTTCTTCTGCCTTACTTATTCTGCTATTGATCCCTTCTAGAGAATTTTTTATTTTTTTTGATACGCGGGCCTCTCACTGTTGTGGCCTCTCCCGTTGCGGAGCACAGGCTCTGGACGCGCAGGCTCAGTGGCCATGGCTCACGGTCCTAGCTGCTCCGCGGCATGTGGGATCTTCCCAGGCCAGGGCACGAACCCATGTCCCCTGCATTGGAAGGCGGACTCTCAACCACTACGCCACCAAGGAAGCCCTTCTAGAGAATTTTTAATTTCATTTATTGTGTTGTTTATCATTGTTTGTTTGCTCTTTAGTCCTTCTAGGTCCTTGTTTTACATTTCTTGTATTTTGTCTTTTCTATTTCCATGATTTTGGATCATCTTTACTATCATTATTCTGCATTCTTTTTCAGGTAGACTGCCTGTTTCCTCTTCATTCATTAGGTCTGGTAGGTTTTTACCTTGCTCCTTCATCTGCTGTGTGTTTTTCTGTCTTCTCATTTTTCTTAAATTACTGTGTTTGGGGTCTCCTTTTCGCAGGCCACAGGTTCGTAGTTCCCGTTGTTTTTGGTGTCTGTCCCCAGTGGCTAAGGTTTGTTCTGTGGGTTTTGTAGGCTTCCTGGTGGAGGGGACTAGTGCCTGTGTTCTGGTGGATGAGGCTGTATCTTGTCTTTTTGGTGGGCATGTCCACATCTGATGTTGTGTTTTGTGGTGTCTGTGGCCTTATTATGATTTTAGGCAGCCTCTCTGCTAATGGATGGGGCTGTGTTCCTGTCTTGCTAGTTGTTTGGCATAGGGTGTCCAGCACTGTAGCTTGGTGGTAGTTTAGTGGAGCTGGGTCTTGGCACTGAGATGGAGATATCTGGGAGATTTTCGCTGCTTGATATTATGTGGAGCTGGGAGGTCTCTTGTGGACCAGTGTCCTGAACTTCACTCTCCCACCTCAGAGGCATAGCACTGATGCCTGGCTGGAGCACCAAGAGCCTTTCATCCACATGGCTCAGAATAAAAGGGAGAAAAAATAGAAAGAAAGAGGATAAACTAAAATAAAATAAAGTAGAGTAAAATAAAGCTATTAAATTAAAAAATAATTATTAAGGAAAAAACATATTAAAACGTAAAGAGAAATAAGGGACGGACAGACCCCTAGGTCAAATAGTGAAAGCAAAGCTATACAGATGAAATCATACACAGAAGCATACACATACACACTCACAAAAAAGAGAAAAAGGGGAAAAAATAATATATCTTTGTTTTTAAAAAGAGATATTTGTGTGTTATTTTACTCACTTAATTTAGTGAGAGAATTTAAATATGTTTTATGGTTCAAAATGGGATTCTAGTATTGCAACTTTTATATATATAATATTGTGACTATGAGAAATAAGGATTTAACTTGTGGAGACTTGATTTATGACTGAATGACTGACTGTTGTCCTAGAAATAATTAAATAATATGTTGGTGGTTCCTCTGAGAGAGTACGTGGAATGTGCCTGTGTGTATGTGGGGGGGGGTGTGTATGGTGAATGGTGAGTTCCTATAAACAATACAGGAGAAATACTTAAGCACTCATTTGTCTGCCTGAATAAAACTATGGCTATAATACAGCCCCTTAGCTTTTCTTATGATCGATTTTTTCCTGGAAAATGCCACTATTTAAACAATATACAGGATAAAGAGATGGAGAGCAGCATGGTTAAGAGCAGGAGTTCTGAGCTCAGGACATCCTGGATTAGAGTCTTGCCTCATTATTTACTGTGAGTCTTACTGCAAGTTACTTATTCATTCTTAACCTAGTTTCATTATCTTTAAAACACTCGCTGTGAAAATAAGATTGTGTCATGGGATTATTATGGGGATTTCATGGAGGTAAAGATCTTATTATGGTTATGATGATAGTACCTGCTTCAAAAATTGTTGAGAGGATTATATGTAGGAAAATTACTTACATAGCAAGAGCTAAGTAAATATTATTTTATCATTATTATTATCAGTGAGTAAATACAATTTGAATACTACAAAAGCATTTTAAAATCACATGTGAAGATGAATATAAGTACTAATACAATTTTTGAGACAAAATATTTTCAAAACCAACTATATAATATTTATTGAATAATTTGTCTCAAATAATTCATCAGTAAACCGATGGAAGAGCATTTCTTTCTTTTGTGAGATATTCTTTTTAGCCTAATTGATATTCTCTGCCCTGTGGTGTAAGGAAGTATGTGATCAGAAAGATGGTTCATAGCCAGTCACCTTACTCTTCCAGACCATTCTAGAGAGAATTCTAATGTGAATTTCACATTGCATCATTGGTATGAGTGGTTTACTTGGTCTGACTTTTTCTAAATAGATCCATACCAATAAATTATTTGAATTGTGATGTCCTTCAACACTTGATGAAGAATAACTTCCCAGATTGGGGAAAAGTCTATAGTGGTGACAATATTAAAAAATTTTATATTCTAGTCCTTCCCCCAAGACATGCTCTGCTTTTCGCTATACTGAGTACAAGCTCATGACTTGGGAAGTGTTAAAGATTTATCTATTTATTAACATTTTACTCACAAGGATAAAACTCTTAAAATATTACAGCTCATTTTCAAGAATGTCCTTGGGATGGAAAGCAGATATATTCTTTGTCACATTATATTTTCAGACCATGTAGGTCACTGTCATAAAGCAGGCACCAGAAAAGTTAAATGAAACTGCATTATGCAATAGAATTTTTTCATGTTTTGGATACATATACATTTATATAATACCTGGTTGTAAATTTTGATGGTAGGGCTAAAAACTTTATGGAGTGATTGCCAAGCTCTTAAGTAGGTAAACAGTTTTTGGAATAGGTAGAATTGTATTTTTTGCTGAAATGTGGCAAAATTTTCATGTCTACCTTTATGAAGAAATTAGCCTTTTTTATTATGGTTAAAAATTAAGTGACAAATAGAGTAGAGTTTCTTGCCATCCTGTCCTTTCTGACTGTTTTGCACTCATTATGCATAGAATAGAATTAGGATTGGGGAATGTCAATGTGTTGAACAGGCAGTATCATCAGTTTTCCAACCTAATTGGCTTCAGAATTTTTGCTAGCTGTACTCAGCTGCTTTTGTGAGGAATGTATTGGACACTGGTGTGCGTTATAGCATGGGGGTTAAGACTGTAGAAATTGCAACTGACCAAAGCTGAGTTTGTGTCCAATCCCACTACTCAACCTTGTTCTTTAGGCTTCTTGTCTCTGCAAGGGATGTGATAATAGTGTAAGTATTATTGGGTAGTTGTGAGGAAAAATATATATAATGTTAAGCATAAGCCCTAGAACAAATAGGCATTTATAAAATGAAGACTATTATAATTATTTACTCTTATCGTTGTTAATTTTATGTGTCAACTTGACAAGCTAAAGGATGCCCAGATAGCTATTAAAATATTATATTTCTGGGTGTGTCTGTTAAGGTGTTCCCAAAAGAGATTAGTATTTGAATCAGTAGACTGAGTAAAGAACATCTCCCCTCACCAGTGTAGGTGGGCATTATCCAATCTATTGAGGGCCTGAATAGAATAAAAAGGCAGAGAGTGGTGAATTTGCTCGCTTTGCTTGAGCTGGGACATCCATCTCCTATTGCCCTTAGACAGCCGCACTTCTGGTTTTCAGGCCTTTGGACTCAGACGAGGACATACACCATCAGCTCCCCTGGTTCTTAGGCCTTTATACTTGGACTGAATTGTACAACCAGCTTTCCTGGTTCTCCAGCTAACCAGGAGATGGCAGCTTGTGGGACTTCTTATAAATCTCCTCTTATATATATAGCTATATATATCCTGTTGGTTCTGTTTCTCTGGAAAATCCTAATATGCCCCTTAAATTATATTTTTCCTTCAATAAATTGTTACAATTTTTTAAGAACTTAATTTATCCATTTATTTTCCTTTCTTTAATTTATTTTTCAGCCTGAGCCACTTCTTACCTAGAAGAGTAAATTACATAAGCATACTTCCCATTACTAAGTTAATGCTTCTTTTTATTTGTTATGTTTGAGATTCATTGCAGCTTTAGGTGAGTTTCTTTCTTAAGTGTGTAAGGATTCATTCAATAGGTCATTTCACACTGAACACACCCTAGGTGCCAGTTATTGCAGTAGGAGCTGGGATCAAAAAAATTTGTAAGATAAATAGGAGCACTGCCTTCATAGAGTTTCCAGTTCAGTGGCAATGATAAACCTGCAAACAGGCAATTGCCTTGTCATATAAGTGTCCTAACGGGAAGAGTACATGTTGCTATGGGAGCCCATAGTTGGTATTGAAGAAATAATGTTTAAACACAGACCTGAGTATTGAGTAGGAGCTAACCAAGAAAAATGTGAAAGGAGAATTATTCCACACAGAAGAATCTCTAATGAAGAGTGAGTATTATGTGTTCAAGAAACTGAAATAAGGTATTTTTATTTTGGATAAGAAGGCAGAATAGACTTTCAAAGGTAGCGAGAAATGAAGCTAGAAAAGTAAATAAAGGCAAGATCATGAGTAGCATTTTATAAAATTTTGAATAATGTTTATTTTATTCTATAGGAGAAAGGAAGCCACTGAAGGATATCAAGTAAGGTAAGGAATGATTGCTACTTGTTTAAGAAGTGTGATTTGGGGACCGGGGGAACCAAGGGAAGGGGGTCAAGACTAAAGGCAAGGGAACAATGTAGAGGATTATGTAGTAATACAGGTAGAAAGGCATGGACATTAGACCAAAGTGATGGCAGAACAGATGGGGAGAAGGAAATGAACTTGTCAGATGACTACAAAGTTTACTGATCCAAATTTCACAAAAAGTTTGGATGGTATCTGTAGTAACAAAAACAATATTGGGTTCACTTCTTCAAGGCTGTCAAAATTAGGAGAAAAAAATCAAAAGAAAAAATCATAGTATTACCTTATTATCACTTTAATGGATACAGGATGTGCAATGATATCTCCTACTTCATTCCTGATTTTGGTGATTTGTGTCTCCTCTCCTTTTATTTTTGTCTGTGTCATTAGGGTTTCTTTTAAGTTCATTGATTTGGGAAGAAAAAAACGCTTTTTCTCCCCCAATAACTTTTTCTACTGTATTTTTATTTTCATTTTCACTGATTTCTGCTCTTGTCTTTTTTTGTTTGTTTCCTTCTTTCTACTTGCTTTGGGTTTCTTTTGCTCTTTCTTTTTCTAGTTTCCTAAGGTAGAAACATAGGTTGTTGATTTAGGATCTTTTAAAATTTCTCATGTAAGTAGGTTGTGCTATAAATTTCCCTTTCAGTACTGCTGTAGCTATATCTAATATAATCAGTACTGCTTTAGCTATATCTAATATAATTTAATAAGTTGTATTTTTGTTTTTATTTTGTTATATATATTTTTAATTTCCTTTGAGACTTCCTCTTTGATGCATGTATTATTTAGAAGTGATTCCATTGTTTAATTTCCAGATGTCTGTTTTCTTTCTGTTATTGATTTCTAATTTTATTCCGTTATGGTCATATTCTGTATGCTGGCAATTCTTTTAAATTTGCTGAGGTTTGTTTTACGGCTCAGGATATGGTCTGTCTTGATGAGTGTTTCATGGGTGTGTGAAAAAAGTGTATTGTACTATTATTAAATGGATCATTCTAAATATGTGAATTAGCTCCTGTTGATTGGTTATGTCATTCGGATCTTCTTTTTCGCTACTGATCTTCTGTCTGGTAATTTTATCTATTCCTGAGAAAGAGGTGTGGAAGTCCCTAACTATAATTGTGGATTAGTTTCTCCTTTCAACTCTATAAGTTTTTGCTTCCTGTATTTTAAGACTCTTGTTTGATGCATTCCAGCAGATTGATATTTTTCATTATATTATTATTATTATATATTTCTGTATATATTAGTCCATATTTGTCTGCAGTAATTCTCCTTGCTCTAAGTCTACTTTATCAGATATTAATATAGCCACTATTGCCTTTTGTTGATTAATGTTTACCCATGTAGCTTTTTCCATCTTTTTACTTTTTACTTACCTATGTTAAATTTGAAGAGTTCTTATAAGCAGCATAAGATGGAATTGTGTTTATTTATCCACTCTGCCAATATCTGTGTTTAGATTGGTGTCTTAATCCATCTACTTGTAAAATAATTATTGCTATGTTGAAACTTAGGGCTGTTATTTTAATATTTGTTTTCTATTTATTCCCTTTGGTTCTCATTCATTTTCCTTTATTTCTCTTTCTTGCCTTCCCATTGGTTATTTGAACATTTTTAAAGATTCAATCTTGATTTATCTGTAGCATTTTTAAGTGTATCTCTTTGTAAAGTTTTTATTGGAGTTGTCTTGAGCATTGCTATACACACACACACACACATGACTTATCATAATCTACTGGTATAAACTTTTAACCACTTCTAATGAAGGGTGGAAGTCTTTTTTCCAAATAAGTGTCTTTATTTTCCCAGTTTTAAATAACAATGTCCTGAGTACCAGATGATATCATAATTTTTTAAAATATTTATTTATTATTTATTTATTGTATTTATTTTTGGGTGTGTTGCATCTTCCTTGAGGCATTTGGGATCTTTCGTTGCAGCACGTGAACTCTTTGTTGTGGCATGCAGGCTTCTCTCTAGTTGTGGCGTGCAGATTTTTTCTTCTCTAGTTGTGGTGCACAGGCTCCAGGGCGCATAGGCTCTGTAGTTGTGGTGCATGGTTTCCAGAGTGCATGGGCTCTGTAGTTTGTGGCATGCGGGCTATAGTTGAGGTGCATGAGCACAGTAGTTGTGGCATGTGGCCTTAGTTGCCCCGCAGCATGTGGGATCTTAGTTCCCCAACCAGGGATTGAACCCGCATCCTCTGCATTGTAAGGCGGATTCTTTACCACGGGACCACCAGGGAAGTCCCTGTAATTTTTTGAAAATTTCAAATATAATTTATAAAACTCATGAGGAAAGGATTGTCCATTGTATGTATCTTTCTTCTCTTTGCATTGATCTTTCTTCCTTCTTGATACTCCAAAATTCTTTATTTTTTTCATTTTGTTTATCCTTGAAGAAATTCTGTTGGCCAAACTTTAAGGGAGGTTTTCCAGTGATAAATTCTTTAGTTTCCTTTTGTGTGAGAATGTCTTTATTTCTTTTTCATTCCTGCAGGATAATTTTTCCATATATAGAATTTGTAGTTGACAGCTTTTTTTTTTCAGTACTTAAAAAATATTGTACCACTTCCTTTTGGCCTCTAAAATTTCAGATAAGAAATTTACTATCATCTGAATTGGTATTCCTGTATAGTTAATTTTGCATATCTTTCTCTTTGCTTTCAATATTTTTGTCTTTATTTTTTAAAGTTTAAGTTATGTCTTGGCATGAATTTCTTTGGATTTGTTTTGTTGGAGTTTGCTCAGTTTCTTGGATCTGTAGGTTTGCATCTTTTCCCAGACTTGGGAAGTTTTTAGTCATTACTTTTTCAAATACTCTTTTAGACTGATTCTCTTTCTCTTCTCCTTCTAGGACTCTGATGATATGAATATTGGATCTTTTGTTATTGTCCCACAGATGTCTGCAGCTCTGCTCAACTTTTTCAGTCTGTTTTTGCTTTGTTGTTCAGATTGGGTGAATTCTTTGATCTGTCCTCAATTCACTGTTTCTAATCTCCTTTATCTCCACTTTACTGTTGTACCCATCTAGTGAAGGTTTTCTTTTAATATTATAATATTTTTTATTTCTATAGTTCCCATTTGGTTCTTTTTTATAAGTTCTCTTTCTCTCCTTTTTTTTTGTTGTGATATTTTATCTTGCCGTTTGTTTCAAGATAATTTGTCATTGAGTACTGAAGCATAGTTAACCATGACTGACTGAAAATCCCTATCAGATAATTTCAACATCTTATTCATCTTAACATTTACATCAGTTGATTGTCTTTCTCATTCAAACTGTGATGGTCTTGTTTCTTCATACAACACATGATATTTTATTGTATCCTGAAAAATTTGCCTATTATGTTAGGAAACTCTGGGTTCTATAGTATATATATATATACTTATATATTATATTATTATGACTTATATGTTATATATAAAAGGCCTTATATATTATCCACCAATTTTAAATTGTTATCATTAGTATTTTCCCCTTTGATTTACCAGTAGTAGGTATTTGATCCAAAATATCTTCATCTTTGACTCTGATATACTTACTATGTCAAGCAGATTTTCTCTCTGTCTCTTTTTTTTTTCCTTTAAGATATCTAGAGCTAAAAGGATTTTAATCTGAACATTTATTCTGAAAAATGTAATTCACTTCTCCTACTGCTCACGATTAGTCTATTGGCGGCTATGGAAGCCCTGGAGGAGACATTCACTCTCTCAGTCTAGTGTGCAGAACAAATTAGTACTTTCCAAAATAATATCAATTAAGCCAACATTTAAAAAAAAGTAAGTATCTATATTAATCTCCAGCCACAAGTTACAATATCTCTCCAAAAGAGCTGTACACAGGGACAATGTTTTGTCAGTTGCATAATTATACTTCTTTTATATTAAACTCCTATGGTCTGCTTTTGCTAGATGTCACCTACTATTACTACTTCTACTACTACTACCACTACCACTACTATTGCTGCTGCTGCCACTGAGCATGCACAAACACATATTCACTGGCACATGTATATGCATTCACCACATACATTTTTTTACCTATAAATTTTGGCATTTCATTTTGACAGCTGTCCTGGGTAGGAGTCCAAAAGACTTGTATTATTTTTCTAGTTCTTTTATAAGTACTATGTGACCTTGGCAATTTACTTCACTATTGTATCACAGTTTCCATATTTGAAAAATGGAAGATATTGGACTAGGTCATAGGTTAGCAAACTGAGGCCCTTGGACCTGTTTTGGTAAATAAGGTTTTATTGAAACACATCCACGCTCATTCATTTATGCATGGTCTACAACTTCATTTACACTGTATCATCAGATTTGAGTAGCTGTGACGGAGACCATCTAGCCTGCATGCATATATATTTACTGTCTGCACCTTTAAGAAAATGTTTGTCAATCCTGAACTGGATGTCCTATAAGCCTTTTCCAGGTATACATATTTATCACTCAAGAGGATTCTGATATAAAAAAATCTTAGTCTGCCTACCAAGGATGATGATAAAAATTTTTAATTATTTTGTTTTCTATTATAAAATTCTTCTTCATGAATCCAAATGACAAAACTTAGCTTGGTTCATTTAAATAGTGGAATTGTCTCAAGTGATAGTCCATTGAATAAAGACAGAGTGCTAAACCCAGTAGTAGTCATATTTTTCGTAATTTGTCCCATTTTTCCAATGCTTCAATCTTGTCATCTTAATTACAAGAGGTGCAGCCTAATCTTAAATCAGTCTGCATTTGTTAGGAGACTTTTATTCATAAAGTCAATTTTGATCCATTTTGGTGAGTTTAAAACATAGCCGCACCTTTCAAATAATCAGAAATCAAATAGGAGAAAAAATAAAATGAAAATATAAGTAACTAGATTTCATAAACTCAGAGGAAACAAAATATAGATACATATAGAGATGTGTGTGTGTGTGTACATTCATTGGAAGAGGGTATTAGCAGTGAAAGCTTGAGTTTTATTATATATCAGGGAGGAAGATTGGCATTCATATTGGATTTATGCTTCAATCATGTGTTTTATTTTTCTGTGACTTTAAAAGCAGTAAAATGACAATATGTCAATTAAGTGGCCATGGGGAAGAGATGAACTGTCAATTTTCAAATTAGTGAAAGACCTTAAAATCTGTGATCAGAAGCTTAAATTTCACAAAGAGGCAAATTGGGAATCACTTTAGCATTGAGAGGAAGAGAATAAAAGCCTCAATTTATCATAAAACTTTTGAACTGAAAAATGAAAATGCATTAAGGAGCACAATATAAGTCACACAGGAGAAACCGAGCACAGTTGTATAAACTAACAATTGGATCTCCCTTTTTTTTTTTTTTTTTGCGGTACGCGGGCCTCTCACTGTTGTGGCCTCTCCTGTTGCGGAGCACAGGCTCCGGACGCGCAGGCTCAGCGGCCATGGCTCACGGGCCCAGCCGCTCCACGGCATGCGGGATCTTCCCGGACCAGGGCACGAACCTGTGTCCCCTGCCTCAGCAGGCAGACTCTCAACCACTGCGCCACCAGGGAAGCCCAAGCAAAACTTTTAATTGTGAGAATCAAAAAGACGCAGACCTACTTGAGAATGGACTTGAGGATATGGGGAGGGGGAAGGGTAAGCTGTGACAAAGCGAAAGAGAGGCACGGACATATATACACTACCAAACGTAAGGTAGATAGATAGTGGGAAGCAGCCGCAGAGCACAGGGAGATCAGCTCGGTGCTTTGTGACCGCCTGGAGGGGTGGGATGGGGAGGGTGGGAGGGAGGGAGATGCATGAGGGAAGGGATGTGGGAACAGATGTATATGTATGACTGATTCACTTTGTTATAAAGCAGAAACTAATTAAAAAAATACTAAATAAAAAAAATTAGCATATATTTAGAGACTTTCTCAGTGATATCATGGCACATATGAGAAGAATAAAAAGATGTTGAATGTCAAAAAAAAAAAAAAAAGCTTATTTTCCTTTACTCATTTTATGTTTTCATAGCACTTACTACCTTCTTACATACTATAAGATGTTTATTATATATTTCTCTTCATGGGAATGTAAGCTTCATAAAGGTAAATGTTTTTGTCTTTTTACTGTGTGTCCGCAATACTTAGACTAATGACTGAAACAAAGTAAGTGACCAATATTATTTGTAGCATAAATTTTTATAATATCAAAATACTGGGAACTACCTAAATGTTCATTAACAGGAGAATGGTTAAATAATGTATAGCATAATCAGATCATGTACCAGTTAAATAGAGTGACATAGTCACTGTACTATTGAATGCAAAGTCACAAAACCCATCTGTAAGCATGCAGATGTCTAAAAAAGGAACTGATACGGTATAGTCTAAAATACTAACTTTAACTGCCAAGTGGGGCTGAGAAGTGGATGGTCAATCAATAGTCAATCAAAAAGTGTTTCATAAAACTTATTTTGTGCCAGGTAATATTCTGAAATTGGGTTATAACTGTAAGCAGGTTCTTACCATGATGGTAATTACATCTTCATGGGTGAGGGATAATAACATACTAGCATAAATAATATAATTTCAGGAACTGAGAAGTGCTGCAAAGAAGATACATAAAGTTGTACGCTGGAGACTAACTTTGAAGATGTTGGTTGCCTTGCGTTAGCTGGTCAAGGGCAGAGTCTCTGAAAGGGTAATATTTAAGTTGAAACCTGGATATGAGAAGGAGGGTGGCATAAAGATCATGAAGATTTATAAATTAAGCATTGGAAACAGAAACAGGAAAAAAAGAAAAAAAGCAATCACCAAATGCAAAAGACCTGTAATGGACATGGGCATGGTAATGACTGAAGGAGAAATTGAAGACCAAAATATGTGGAGCATGGCAAATGAGGGGGAAATGGCCCAGGTAGGAGGAGTAGGGGGAGATGACAAGGTAAAACAAGTAGCCTAGGGTCTTTGTCAGCCATGTGACCTAAACATTGGGATGTAAGTGTAATAGCAGAGCATCAATGCAATTTAAGAAAGAGTCGTGATCCAATTTATGCTTTACAAAGAAGTGGTAGCATGGAAAGAATGATTAGCAGAGAATCAAGAGTGATGTCCAGAGAAAGTTAGAAGCTGATAGAATAAACCAGGTGTCTCCAAACAGTGTGGTGAGCACTAGGACTTCTACTTGTCAACATACATTCTTCTGTGTGTTTTTTTCTTTTTTCTTTTCCTTCCTCCCTTCCTCTCTCCTTTCTTTCCTTCCTTTCTTCCTTCCTTCCTTCCTGTAATGGGCATGTAAATTGTGTCATGCTGGCTGTACACAAATACCTCAAAACTTCACATCATTCTAGATAAGGTCCCAGAGATAGAGAAGTAACACTGATTGGCAACAGTTCTAACGGTTGCAGACCATTGGTTTGAAAATAATCAGAGATTTATTTCATCCTATTTATACTGCTTTAGGGTATATTTGGAAGTCCAAGTGGGTGGTGCCTTCTTTGCCCTATATCACTTATAATCCATCACATGTACTATAGTGGGAAGGGCCGACTGCATTTGTTGTGTGTTCAATGGCTCGGAAAAAGGAGCTGACCCAAGAGACACATCCACAATATTTGAAGAAATACTTGTTACGCTCTAAAGTGTTTTCAAATAACAGTTTCCTGGCTCAGGGTAGAATTGGAAATGTCCTGAGATGTTTAGAATCTCTCTTAACTACAGGAATTTTGCTATTTGTATATAGTAGGAAATAGCTGTTCTACAGGCACAAATTTGGGAGTAAATATTTGAAAGTAAACTCTAAAATCTAGTTAGCTAACATCCACCAAGGAAGCAGTACAGGTTACTAAACTAGAATTTTACACTGTGGATTGTATAATAATTTCTTATATCCCATAGGAGAAAAGATTTGGCTGACCCATTCCGTGCAAATAGTTAAAAGAAGGAGTGTGGTTTCACTTCTAGTTGGATTTCTAACATAATCACTTTATTAGCACTTGGTGTGCATGTCATTTCAGGGCATATACACTTGTCAGTTCATATTTGATCCACTCATGGAGGGCCAGTGTGCCAATATGGCCAAAAGCTGAAGAGGGCTGGTAGAGTATTACGGCGCTGCTACTTATGATGCCACCAATCTATTGCTTGGTTTGCTTTTGTTCATCTCTCACTAAGGTGTATTTCTTCTCTAGAGTAGAAAGGATCACTATGTGGATTAAATTGCTGAATATTAGAAGTAACAATACTTACTAGCACTGCAGTATTAGCATAGAAGACAGTAAATGAAAATAAAATACATCCATTTGAGAAACTTATCACACGAAAAGTGCCACTTACCTACTGCTCTGAGAACAGAAGGTGAATAAACTGCTCTGTGGTCAACGAAGGCATCTAGAAGTGAATAGGAAATACTTGTGATAGTTTTAATCCCAGATCAACCCTTACTGTAATTTCGAGCATGTTCTTGACCATTCTAAACTGTGTCTTAATTACTAAGATGACTATGATAATAATACTCCCTGTAATGGAAGATATTTATTGTTAACTCAGTACAGAAAGTAGGGGAATCATGTATCCTCCTTTGCATGGGATAAATTCAGTTTATGTTTGTTATAATGGCTTTCTGTCCAGTTTGGCATTTGTCACTCTCAAAAGTATCCTAGTGCTGACGACAAATAACATGGTTGCCACAGCTCTTAAGCCCTTCTTACTGATTTTGTTCAGGTCTCACCATGTCCCTAGGCAAAGGGGACAAAGGATTTAGGGAAAGGTGACTCTACAGCCCTCTCTAGGACTGGTTTAACCCAGTAATTGATTTAGGGACTCATGCTATGCTTTAATCTAATCAGCACATGACATTCTCCTGGAGACATTTTAAACCCAATTGTGAGCACAGAATCTGAGTTAAGTGACTCAAAATAAAAGGAAAGGTTTATTTCACCATTCTGGAAGGGAGGAAGATTTTTCTCTTTGAAAGTTAACATGGATGGATATTGTCTCAATGGTTAATGGCAGTTTTCTTGCAACCATGAGGGCAGGAAGCTTGAAGATAAAGCTGACCCAGAGGCAAATTAAGAAAATCCCTTGAGCCCTGTTCATAACACACCTGACAACACTCCACCTTTATACAGTTTACTCCTTCAGATAATAAATGGCTTTCTTGTTTGTGCCAGTTGAGGTAGTATTTTTTGGAAATAAATTACAGCTAAAATAAATATACTCTCTTATGGGGTTTCTCTAAGGATTAAATAAGATTAAAATGCTTGATACAGTGCTGGGAATAATAAACAGTAACTTATTTATTTATTTTTAATATAACTGAGAGAATGCTGTCACAAGTGAATCTAAATACACTCAGATATATAGAATTTTGTAGCTTAGACCTGTGACATTCTTCTTAAAATCAAACATAGCTTACTATTTTTAGACAGATAAGATACCCTTCTCATTTTATAGATCAGCCAATCAAATTTAGACAGAAACTAGTAAGCACTGGGTTTTTCTTTCTCAGAATCTAACTCCTCTTTAAGATATCACACAGTCTTACTGGAGTGGATAGAATATGAGGTTAAACATCAATCTGACTGGAGTAACTAATCATAGTGGACATTTGTGTGTGAGTGTGTGTGAGTGTCTGTGTGCATACATGCGTGTGTGTCTAGACTTTTTGTATGTAGTCATCCCACTTCCAGTAATAACACTCAAAATTTGTGGGGAGAGAAACTGTTTCTCTCCATTCTCAACCCAGGTGGTTTGGGGAGGGCTCCACGCACCATCCCTAAGGTAGAGCATGTGTTCAAAGACCAGATGGAATCAGGACATAACTTTCTCCCCAGTCAGGAATGAACATGTGATTCAAGCCATGTTACTAAGAACCAATCACGTTGGAGTCACAAGGCTTTTGCTAAAGTGATGAAGAAATGAAGAGCAGTGCACTCTCTCAGGCTACTCTTGAGTTTGAGAGCATGTACGGCTAAAGCTGCTCCACTGTGAGGAAGCTGGTGTTTCATAGCACTTGTTTAGCTATCTCAATCAAGAACTTCAGTGGCTGTTTCTCTCCTCCCTACTTTGCTACATACTCATTGTTCAGGGTTTCATAACTCCCCAATGTAATTATTTCATGGAAAAAGTGAATTTTGAGTCGGGAATCATATATATTAGGCTCAGTGCTGGGATAGAGTGAGCAAAGGCTTTGCCCTTGAGGAGCCCTAGTCAAAAGTTTGCAAAGCATGTTGCAAGACAGTTAAAGTAGCATGGCCCCTGAATATCTGCATTGCAAATTTTTCAAATATTAGGCACTGTATCCAGGGCCCCCTTTTACAATGCATTCAAAGAGAGTTGCTGCATAATTCTTTTTGGCTATAGAAAAAGTTATTTATTTGGTAATTGAATTATAAAACTATTTTAAAAGCTAGTATTAAATTCATAGCCTCTCCTCTACTTTTTCACACTGCACAACTAGTTTGGAAATAAAAAAGGAGTTTCAAGATTTCTAAGACTACAGATAAAAATCAAGCTATCCAGCTCCATGAAACTGAAGAATGTGTCCCCAGAAGGAGGAAGGAGGCTTGCATGCATTTTCTCAATGAAACTATCCATGAAGACCAATATCTAAGAGGAAACCAGCAGACTTTGAGCTTATGAAGACTTTAGCAGTTTAGTCAGAGATGGAATTGCTGAATTAATACATATTTTGAGATTCTGATAAACACACACACACACACACACACACACACACAAATAGCAAAAACCTGAAAACCTTTTTCCCTAACCTTATTCCCCATTTATTAGGGAAGGAAAATCAGAGAGTCATTAGCAGAAGGTAGTCTGAATCAGTTCTGTGCTATCATAACAGGATGTCTGACAACTCTACAGAGAAAAGATAATAATATGTTAAGAGCTGGCCAAGAAGCTTTGCCCGCCAATCTCAACCCTTTAGAAATGTTAATTTTCACAGCAAGAATAGCAGGACTGTTTTATTTCTAGCAGGCTGGTGATGGGTAGTCTATTTTGATTTTAAGTATATAAGGTAGGGTGTCATGTGTCCCTGAACTCTCAGTGGAAATGAGCTCTTGATTGGACTGTAGCTGCCTTGCCTACAGTAGGGAAAACGCTGAAAGATGAGAAAATGGCAGGAATTAATCCTGGAGATTTTGCCAGAGGGAAGGCAGAGAGAGAAAGAGATAATCTGATTATACTTTCAGGGATGACAGGTGAACCTCTAAAAGTTCAGAGGTTCAGTTCAGATATCCATCTCAACATTTAGCTGCTCATTTGAAGTTTTGCCAAGCACAAGGGAATATATTCTGTTTCAAAAACTGTTGACAATCTCTCAAGATCAGTGGGGCTCATCATAAGGCCTCTGGCTTGTTCTTGCATTTCTCCTCACTCCATCTCAAGAAAAAAAGTCACCAAAACTGTGTACTGTAGTTGAAATTTTCTTTTACTTCATATTTTGCTATTGCTGCTACTCTTGGGGCTTCCAAACGAGAACAGAATTTTACTACGTAAAGAACATTACTCTTTCAAAACTTCTCAGCACCAAATCAGTGGAATCCTAAAAGAAAGGGAAGTTAAAAGTATCAGTATCAATATCTTAATTTTGTCCTTTAATTTTGTAGAAGTTTTTATTAGCTTTCTTTTTTTTTTCAAAAACATGTTTGGCAAATTAGTGAATGATTATATCATCTCCTTTAAACTAGTCCTTTGGCTCTTCTGCCTAATTATAGTTGAAGAATAAACTTTTTCTTGTTGTTTGACAGTACAAGTTAATTTTAACATCACAGGCTACATGATTCTTCCCACTGCCAGGCATTCAGCTAAGGATTTTATAGTCACTATCTCATTTAATTGTCATAGAGTTTGGTAGATTTTTTTGGTCTAAATTGTGTAGGATAAGTTAAATTGGGCTCTAATAACCAATATGAGTGTATTTCTGTAAGTATACTTATGTTGAAATTAAGTTTTAAAGAGCAAAAAAAAAAAAAAAAAGAAAAAAGAAAAAAAGCAATAAACAAAGCCAAACAAAATTCTCACACAAAATAAAATTCCAACAGAAACAGATCTAACTCTGCCTGCTGCCAAAATTAATAATTATCTGTATATGCTTGTTATATAAGTTGTGGTCTTCAGATCTGTAGCATCGCTTGGAAACTTGTTAGAAATACAGAATCTCAGGGCTCACCTCAAATACATTTCATGAGAGTCTGTATTTTAGCAATTTCCTGGGTGATTCCTGTGCACATTAAGTTTGAGAAGAAATTTTTTTTTTTTTTTGCAGTACGCAGGCCTCTCACTGTTGTGGCCTCTCCCGTTGCGGAGCACAGGCTCCGGACGCGCAGGCTCAGCGGCCATGGCTCACGGCCCCTGCTGCTCCGCGGTATGTGGGATCTTCCCAGACCAGGGCACAAACCCGTGTCCCTTATATCGGCAGGCGGACTCTCAACCACTGCGCCACCAGGGAAGCCCGAGAAGAAATACTTTATACAACATTGTCATTTTTTCTTGATAATGAAATTTTGTTGTCACATCTCAGTTTTTAAGAGCACAAACCTATTTCTTTTTAATTCAAAATTAATAGATGTTATTTTTTTCTGATTAGGGGAGCATATATGCTCATTTAAAGACAAAAATTAAAACATTCATGAATTTATAAAGAAGAAAATAAAATATCTCATGATCTCATCCCTTGAAAATGATCTCTATTAATAGCATAAAATAAACAATCCAGGGGATAACTCTTCTTTGACTTCCAAATAAAACAAAACATAATTAAATTATTTATTTAATATAGCTAACCTAGGAGAAATTATAAGCCCATTCATAACAGTTAGGTTATTGTTTAAATTTTAAAAAAAATTTAACACCTGAGCCTTCTCCTAAATGAGATTTCAGTAAAGAAGATATTGAAAGCTTGAAGGGGATGAGGAGGATAATTCTAATCCTTTGAATTTCTGTTCTCAAATATTATATACTTACATGTTATTCAACATGCTGCTCTTTCTTTTCCATGTACTGTAATAAAATATCCTTATTTACCTCCCCCTTACATAAACTATTGAAATTTAGCACAGGTAGGAATCATGAAGTGAAAACTTAATAGAATTTGCTACATAAAATTTGGTATATTAAAGCATAACAAAAGCAAATATCAGATGTCAAAAACTGCAATGTTTATGAAAAATAAAACAATACTATTTTATGTAGTAATACAAAGAAAAACATGAATATTATGATGGGCAAAGTATATAAACTTATTTTTAAATACAAACGGTAAGCATATGAAAACCATACTTGACCATAAAAAAATCAAACGATTACAGTACCATTTTTCATGTCTTAGAGAAGATTTTAAAATATTAAATGGAAGAAGTACGAGGAAATGTTACTGTCTTACACTTACAATTAGTTATAAATTGATTCATTTCTAAAGTGTAGTTGGGTGATATGTATCAAAACCCTTATAGTATGTGCACATATTATATATTTCATTTCTAAAATTCATGCCAAGAATTATGGTTTGTGAAAATTTTATAAAGTTGTTTATAAAGCAGCTTTTATAATAATACACAATTAAAAGACAATGTAGATGTCCAACAATTTAGGATTTCTTAAACAAATTGTAATATTTTCATACAATAGAATAAGGGAAGTCATTAAAATTATACTTTAAAAAGATATTATTTTCTAAGAATATCCATGGGGAAAAAATCAAGACATTTTTTAGTTAAAATATGTAGTATCATTTTGAACAGCCTTCTTCTTTGTAAACTTTGAAATTTGGCATTTTATAGTTAGTATTTCTAACCATCCATCTTTTTCCAATTGAAAAAAAAGGTGATTTCATGTGGAATGAAATGTCCACCTCGGTATATATTCTATCAAGGTAACAGTGTTATGTCAAACATAGTGTTTTAACAATATTAGAGGGAAGGGGACAGAGGAGTTCCACTTCTTAATGATACTGGGGAATGTGTCTATTCATATCCATGTCAGCCTCTCTGAGGTCATGGTCTGGTTTCAAGTCAACTGTCATCAATGCTCCAAACCCTGAGAAGACTGGAATACTCATAATCAAAACCTCATAATCCATGATATTTCATGGTATTCCAGGGAAGGCTATAATCTCTGTTTCACCTGTTATTAATCCTTTCTCTTTGTACATGTGTACAAGTGAATTCACTAACGATAAGATATAGAGTAAACAAGCAATCTTTTTGTCCTCAACAATCTATCATAACAGATGGCTTTAACTTCTTGGTTCATCATTTATTACATCCTTCAATGTCTCTAAGTTAAGCCACAAAGCTGAGAAAATGGGGTATAAATGTGTGCATATTTTAAAGTGGGGTTCTAGACATATCATGGCAGTATAGTAAGCACTGTCTATTGCTACCTCATAAAAGAGGATGTTAAGGGGCTTTTTGGAGAGAAGCGTTCTTTAGCAGGAGTTGGTCGGAGTAAGTTTTCCACCAAGACAATTTGGTCAGCAAGAGAATCTCTTGGCTGGGGAGAGACATACAAAAAGAGAAGAGTGGCATCACATACCTAGATTTAATGCCTGCTAACCTGCAGAAAATTTTAGGTCTGTATGATGCTGTTAACAGAAATCTAAGTAAAAAAGTTATTGAAAGAATTTGACATGTGATAAGGGGCGGATTGAGGCAGTCAGTAAGGAAGCATTTGGAAAGAGGGAAACGAAGAGAGGAGTTTTTTACATATGCTTTCACCATTTGGTTGGGAAGGTGAATGAGAGAGAGGAGAGAGGCTAAAGAGGTGAACAGTTGTGAGTCACCTGAAAGACTCCACACAAGAGATCTCCCCCTGGGTGGGGGGAGCTGGGCAGAGAGTCAGCAGCTATGGGGAAGCCCTGGGAAGTAACAAGACTGCATCCCCTGCAACAGGGAGCTCCCATCCTCTAGGCTTCCTCTAGGTTGTGAAGAACCTGCTAGAGCACCTTCTATGACAGACAGTGTTTTACAATCAAGAAATACTCACCAGGGCTTCCCTGGTGGCGCAGTGGTTGAGAGTCCGCCTGCCGATGCAGGGGACACGGGTTCGCATCCCGGTCTGGGAAGATCCCACATGCCGCGGAGCGGCTGGGGCCGTGAGCCATGGCCGCTGAGCCTGCGTGTCCAGAGCCTGTGCTCCGCAGCAGGAGAGGCCACAGAAGTGAGAGGCCCGCGTACCGCAAAAAAAAAAAAAAAAAGAAAGAAAGAAATACTCACCAGCTTAGTAAACAAGTCCGTAACTTTGAACCTCTAATCTCTCCTCCCCTTTATCTGACCCTAAGAAGAAAGACAGTGAAGATGGAGAGTGAAATACAGACCAAATACCTCCTTCTACAATGCTGGCCATTGAACTACTACTCATTTTAGATATGAAGGGCAGGAAAAAATTTTAATTTGGTTGTGAGATTAAAATTTTTATTTAGATTACACTGAACTTCTGAACACCCTGAAAATGAAACTGTTCAAAGACTCTTCTAAGTGGTGAGAAGCACTAAAATCTATGGGATCAAACAAGTTGTGTCTGCAGCAAGGAAAAATCTAATAAATCATATTGAAGATATTGGTAAGAGGGAGAGAAAGAAATTCCACTATTTCTTGACTGCACCCTAATGAGTTCAGCCAACTCAAAAAAACTGCTTATACATACATTAACTATACAGGGTCATTCATTGGAAATATGCTTTACACAAATTACCTGTTTTTGAAGTAAATTATGCCCAAACCCTCCAAGTATATACCATACATCAGGATGCAAAATAAGGTACTTCCTGTCAAATTTAAATTTCAGGACTTCAAACACACTAATCCATCAACAAGTAGGTATTGCACATTCATTCATTCAAATATATATTCTGAGTACTGCAAATTGGCACTAGGGCTATAAATATGAGTCTAGAAAGTCTAACATTTCATGTTTCATACAAACCTTAATACAAAAAAAATGAAAATGAGCATTTTCCAGTTTTAAACATTGTATTAGTTGTTTAGACTGGTAAAGATTATTAAAGTGCTCTTGTTAACCTCACTATTAGAGTAAGGTGAGAAGTTGGACTTAACTATAATAAAAGGTGGAATATGATTGATTTACTAAGAGAAGTACAGATAAAGTACCGTGGATTTCAAAAGAGGAATTATGTGAAAATTAGAGGCTTTTCAGGCACAGGGAATTAACAAAGATATTCAGTTAGATTAAGTCACAGTACTGATCAGGGAGTCATTATGTAACAATCTAGCTTTCCAGACTTACCCCCAGCTTTATATCTCCTACACTTTAGCAACAGCTAACACCCCCATGTATGAGGTCCTTCTGAGGTCTCTGCACTGCCCCCCAAAATTACCACATCGTTGTAACTACTCTCCTGTTAGGATCTATTGTCCCCTTTACAGAGAGAAGGAAATTAAGGTTGTTTTTCTTCTTTCTCCATTCTACAGAGCTTTGATCCCACATTCTCTCTACTATCATTCCCTTCAATCCTGTGCATCCCTCCTTCAACATTAGGTTCAAATGTCATAATAAAGAAAAGGGCAGAGGCTCTGAAGCCAGAAGTCTAAGGTCTGTGCCCTGTATCTGCTTCTTACTCATCATATATATTAGTTATTCATTTAAAATCTCTGAACCTCATTTTACTTTTCATATGGAGCTTCTCTAGAAGTTGTTGTGAGTCTAAAGTATAATTTAAAAAATACTTTATAGGCTATAATGTACCAGTGCTGAAACTTGTATAAACATTCACTATTAAATTGGTCACTTCTCTACAACACGTTGGATCTAGGTGTCCTTTAGCACTTTACAGCATTTTGTTTTAATCTCTTTTTCTCCCTCACTAGATAATAAATTCCTAAAGAGGTCAACTTGCTCTCATTCATCTTTGTAGCCCAGAGTACAGCATGGCCCATAATGGGTACAAGGAGTTTAGTTAAGGAATATTTGAGGGATAAGGCTAAGATTAATTCAATCACAGCCACGTTAATTAGAAGTTGAAAATAAATGTGAATATAATTTTTTCTATTTTCATTTCAATATATGAATTTAAAATTTTATAATGATTTACACATTATAGTGATGTAGGAATAGGAACTACTAACCTGTTTACAGGGATGCTTAAGATACTTAAAAAATATGGGTAAGCATGGAGCCAATGTTATAACACATGGTATCATTTGAACTTTTATTTTTATTTTATTTTTTGTGGTACGCGGGGCTCTCACTGTTGTGGCCTCTCCTGTTGCAGAGCACAGGCTCCGGACGCGCAGGCTCAGCGGCCATGGCTCATGGGCCCAGCTGCTCCGTGGCATGTGGGATCTTCCCGGTCTGGGGCACGAACTCGTGTCCCCTGCATCAGCAGGTGGACTCTCAACCACTGCGCCACCAGGGAAGCCCTCATTTGATCTTTTAAATAAGTGAGATTGAAGGTCTGTATAAAAAAGAAAGCATGAATTCCCCTCCTTCTCAAATACCAAGAGACTGTATTTCTAGAAGGGAATTGAATGACTTGAACAGTTTGATTCATTTCTCCAGGATGCTCTCTTCACCTAAAATGGTGGTAAAACCTCCTTTGACCCATTTCATAGGATGCTCAAGATAAAGAAAATTACACCTATGAAAAGCTTGGAGCTTTTTTTAGAAAGGTCTTCTAATTTTCAATTCTATTCTCTTTCCAGATCTGTGACACTTGAGTTATTGTTTTAATTTGCGTTTCCTTGAGGGCACTGGCCCATGGGTGATCCTGACAGAGGAAATTTGTTTTCTGCATGGTTTCTCTCTAGTTTTGATGGAGCTGCTGAGCTGGGTGCCAGTCCCATACTGCTGGGCATCTGTCCCAGAGTAGGAAGACCAGTGCTTCTCTTGGGGATGGATTTGTCAGCTGTCTTTTCAATGAAGAATTGCTCTCCATGTTGAAACCGCTTGTCCCAGATGCTTCCCATCCCGCTCCCTCTCTCAGTGCCATGGTGGCTGTCACTGCCAGTCTCTAAGTGTGGCAGCTCCTCCCAGCGGTTCTCCTAGACTAATTACCCTAGACAAGAACTGTTCACCTTCTTGAGGACAGGTCTACCATTCTGCTCTTCCAGGTTGACTGAAGCCTTAGTCCTTGCCTTCCTTGTACTGCCAGGAGGAAGAACAGTGGAGACTCCCTGTAAGAGAACTTTGCTGCTGCAGCCTCAGCCTGCCTGTTTTCTGCTTATTTCAGTAGCTTGTTAACACTGCCTGAGTCCTATCTAATCAATAACCAAAGGAATTTCAAAAGGCTCTCATTCTGTGGGTCTCATTGACCTTGTTTTTTTGTTTTTTTGTTTTTTTTTTGGCTACATTGGGTCTTCGTTGCTGCGTGCGGGCTTTCTCTAGTTGTGGCGAGCGGGGGCTACTCTTCGTTGTGGTGCACAGGCTTCTCATTGTGGTAGCTTCTCTTGTTGCAGAACACGGGCTCGAGGCGCGCAGGCTTCAGTAGATGCAGCAGGCGGTCTCAGTAGTTGCAGCAGGCGGGCCCTAGAGTTTGTGGGCTTCAGTAGTTGTGGTGCATGGGCTCAGTAGTTGCAGCACACAGGCTTCGGTAGTTGTGGCGTGCAGACTCAGTAGTTGTGGCGCATGGGCTTAGTTGCTCCGCAGCAGGTGGGATCCTTCCAGACCAGGGATCGAACCCCTGTCCCCTGCATTGGCAAGTGGATGCTCAACCACTGTGCCACCAGGGAAGTCCCAAACTTGTTCTTGTTTATCTTTTTCTGTTGCTTTCCACTCCATGATTCTCCAAACTCAGTGTGTTCCTGGAATCCAGAATTATTCCCAGTACTTCTGCTGAGGACTGGCTATTCCTCCCAGAAAGTGCTGGATGACTCAGCCTGGGTATTGGTCTATACTTGTATTGAAACCAGCAGATATCCCACAACATTTCTGGCATTTTGATGGCTCTTGGAACTTATTTCCAAGACAGATTCAAAAGTCCTTCTATTGTATTGTTTACAGAAATGATGAGAAGCTCATGGCAGGCCATCAAGAGTTTGTCCTCAAGCCTCCATCTCTTCCTCATAAACAAATCTTGTCATTTAAAAAATTGAAAACTCCTGCTTGCATCTCATTTCTTTTCAGTGTGTTTGGAAAGATTGCCTTTTATAGCATCCCGCTATCATGCTGCATCTGCACACTAACTACTTCAGAAACTGTCCTGTTGCTCTATATGTCCCTTAATAAGCTAACTGAAACCTCACTTGCGTTTGCAACAATGAAAACTCACCAGGGACGTCACCATGCCCAGACTCAAAATAAACATGATCAACTTCTCTTGTGAAGTTTGTTGTCTCGTATACCAGCTTGAATAAGTCCTACAAGACTCTGTCACATGTTCTTTAATTTACTTGATATAAGCAAGGCTACTTTCTTTCAATTTCTTGTCAATTTAAAGAATATATCAGAAGGAAATTTTTTCTTTGAAATTGTAGTTACAAATCAAAAGCAAGCTTATCATTGGAGGAATCTCTGGTTCCTTAACAATAGGAGATATGGTCACATGTACAAAGAATATATATATGGATGGAAGATTTTTTTTCCCTTATGTAGAAAAATTCTTTTCTAATTTCTCTTGACCTTCTCTCCTGGCAGTGCTTTTAGAAAAAATTAATGAGATATGGCCTGGAAACCACTTTGTGCTCCTTAGAGAGGTGCTATGCAAATTCAAGAAAATAGTATAAGGAGTCATTATATTAAGAATCAGCTAATTATTTGAAGGACTGGGAAACTTAACTTTAACTTAGAGTGACTGAAGTATTTGTTGAAATTTTGAAATGATGGAAGTCCAGTTCTAACTGAGAATCAGCACTGTTGTCAATAGCCTTGGAAAGCATCATCAAACAATGTTTCTTGTGCTGAGTTAAGTGTCTTATAAACCTACTCATAGTCATTTTCCCACAGGAGAAAAATATAAAGTAGCTTGCTTCAGGCACTGCTGAAGCATTTCCATGGAGAGCTTTTATTTTCCTTTACAATTCAGAGAGGTGTTTTACTACAATGCACAGTCCACAGCCTACTTAACTAGCTTTTCAGTGTCATAAACCTAAGGTTATGTTAGGTTAATTTTTCTCTTTGTCCACCTGATCTGCCAGCCTTTTTTTCCCCTTAAAACTGACAGCAAGATGACTGATTATAGCCAGCAACAACACCCCTTTTTCAATGCATGACCTTTTCTGGAATCAAGTTAGAAATTCAGAGGACATGAAGAAATCATTGTAAATTAATAAAGGAAAATAGTTCAACACCCACTGACCAGTTGAGCAAATCAGCTTCATGTTCACTTGCCCCTAGAAATCATTCACAATGGATATTCTTTGAATTACAGAGAAAATTAACTACCTCCAAGAACTAAATTAAGAAGTCCAGTGCAATGAGCTGGGAAGGTCTTTATGAATGGTATGGCCACCTGATGAGTGACAATTTCACATTTAATTATAATGGTGTATAATTTATAACTCTCCCTCTCTTCTTTTAAATTATGCCACATTGGTAGGGTTTCCAGCTGAGAGAGTTATATACTGGGAGAAAGGGCTGCCTAAGACAATTTATCACATCTCTGTGATATAGACAATAGCACTACAACAAGTGGCACTGGATTTAACTTTCCTCTGAGAAGAAAACATGTATTTATAGCAGGATTTTTCAACTAGAGCTCCAAGCCTGTGGTTTTGATTACATGCCCTACTTCAGGAGACTCTATGGGTCTAGCAAGTAAAGCAGAACAAACTAAGTGGAGAATGTTTCTTATTTTCTCCTCTACTTACTCACACTGGATAACAGGTTATCTTTCTTTATGGTCAAACACATTATCACTAGGACAATTTGAATCTTGGTGGAGTAGGGGAGCCAGAGGTAATGCAGGAGAAGAAATAAGAACTGTTAGCTTTAAGAGACTTGTAGGGCTAGACATAACTGTGGGATGCTTTATAGTGTGCCTGATAGGCACAAGTCTATATCTGTGCTCTAGGCTATTCTTACCATAATGTGGAATCTTAAGGGATCAAATTTAGAATATCTTCTATAAGAGTTTGAATAGTTCTGGCATGTATTTTGAGACATGAAATATGAAACATGAAATAACAATAACACTGGAAAAGAGATATGTGCAGATATAAAAGTGCCACAGCCTCTGCCTGCATCCATCACACTACATTATTGTTTATACCATCCTCAACTCTATCAGACAGTTTTTTATTCTTGAAATAGAAAAGTGTGTCACAATTCAGAGAAGTTATATATCACAGTGGGAAAACAATTTTAAGAGTTAAACATGAATTTCTGTTTTAAAATACAATAACTTTTAATGGCCTGTAATTCAATTTGCATGTTAATGCAATTGAAAAATGTGTTTTAAGACAAGGCCAGCATAATATTTAATGAAGAAACACTGAATATGTTAAGAGTCTGGAAAAATATAAAATATCCAACAACAACACAATTATTTAACACCATACAGGGAATACTAAAACTACAAGACATTGCAATTAGAAAAGAAAAGGAAATAGTGTATAAATTGTAAGAAAAAAGAAGGAAAACTTAATTTTTATGCAGATTATATAATTGCAGTGATTTCCCTTTACAAAAGAATCATCCTTCAAGAGGTCCAAGTCTCACACTATTCTGGGGGTTAAATAGTGTCCACACTAAAAGGGTTAAGTAGTGTGAGTGACAGGGTATACAGGGTCTTGGGATGTGAGGAGTTCACTCTACCTCACACATTCAGTCAGGTTAATGGACTGAGAATTATTCTTTGGAAGTCAGCAAGAAAGCTTTCCAGGTATGAGGTCACTGTGTCAGAGAATACCCAGCTCCCTGATACTACCACTAAACATACTTTCTTTAATCTATGTCAGGTACCATGCACTCTATCGCAATCCCCTCTCTTGCCACACTCATCACTGACTCTTCTTGCTGTCTGGAACCTTTATATAGTCTTTCCACTGCCTGGTAACCTACCATTCTCTCCCCACCCTTCCCTTATTTAGAATTTTTCATGATGTCACTTCCCCGGGGAATCTTTCCTTAATTCCCAAAACAAGGTAAGGTGCTACAGTTAACATCTTCATAGCATTATGAAGTTCTTCTTCATAACAGTTATTTGAATTATACTTCAATTATAGTGTAATTAGTTGTCCAGTGTCTGTTGCCATTGCTCCCTACTTTCTCCATCTTCGTGTATTCAATAAAAATATTGGTTGCCATTGAAAACCCAGACCTTGACCATCAGCTTTATTATCAAAGGCATATTTGGTGAATGAATGTTTTCCCTGGACCTCTCTTATTTTAATTAATTAATTAATTAATTTTAAACATCTTTATTGGAGTATAATTGCTTTACAATGGTGTGTTAGTTTCTGCTATATAACAAAGTGAATCAGCTATACATATACATATATCCCCATATCTCTTCCCTCTTGCGTCTCCCTCTCTCCCACCCTCCCTATCCCACCCCTCTAGGTGGTCACAAAGCACTGAGCTGATCTCCCTGTGCTATGCGGCTGCTTCCCACTAGCTATCTATTTTATATTTGGTAGTATATATATAAATCCATGCCACTCTCTGACTTCGTCCCAGCTTACCCTTCCCCCTCCCCATATCCTCAAGTCCATTCTCTACGTCTGTGTCTTTATTCCTGTTCTGCCACTAGGTTCTTCAGAAACTTTTTTTTTTTTTTTTAGATTCCATATATATGTGTTAGCATACGGTATTTATTTTTCTCTTTCTGATTTAGTTCACTCTGTATGACAGTCTCCATGTCCATTCACCTCACTAGAAATAACTCAATTTCATTTCTTTTTATGGCTGAGTAATATTCCCTTGTATATATGTGCCACATCTTCTTTATCCATTCATCTGGATGGACACTTAGGTTGCTTCCATGTCCTGGCTATTGTAAATAGTGCTGCAATGAACATTGTGGTGCGTGACTCTCTTTGAATTATGGTTTTCTCAGGGTATATGCCGAGGAGTGGGATTGTTGGGTTGTATGGTAGTTCTATTTTTAGTTTTTTAAGGAACCTCCATACTGTTCTCCATAGTGGCTGTATCAATTTACATTCCCACCAACAGTGCAAGAGGGTTCCCTTTTCTCCACACCTTCTCCAGCTCCAGCATTTATTGTTTGTAGATTTTTTGATTATGGCCATTCTGACTGGTATGAGGTGATAACTCATTGTAGTTTTGATTTGCATTTCTCTAGTGATTAGTGATGTTGAGCATCCTTTAAAGTGTTTTTAGAAAGCTATTCTTCTCCCCAAAGAAAACAAACAAAAAGAGTTTCTCATCTTAATAATTTCCTTGTCTTTAATTCATTTAAATTAAAGTAACCCTTTAATTTATTTGAATAAGTCTGCCGCTTCTTTCACAAAACAAGCTTCTAAATTTTTGAAGTTTTGAAAATGTCCTCAACGTTTTCTCTTCTGACTGAAAATCATTTACTCATTCACGAGAAAAGGATTTACTGAACATCTGCTTGGACTGGGTATGGAGTCACAGGCTTTTCCTCACTCCTCATGTGACACTGTACTTTCCAGGACTTTCATCTCAAAGCCAATTTGGAGAAGTTTTCAGAACACTATGTTGCTACTCCTTTCCCTCCAGGCCATTTTCCATTGACCCTATTTTTTCTCTTCTTGAGTCTGCACTTTATCTAGTTGTTACAGAAACTCACTCTTCAGGGTGCCTCTTGATCTCTTTATCTCAGTAGTCCCCAAATTCAATTCTACTTCCCCAGTGCATATCTGATGTTTATTAGTGGGCAGCTGGTGGTGATAATGAAAAGGCTCAGAGGGTTCAGTTGTAAGAATTATGTAAATTTTGGATGTGGGATGAAGTATAAAACAAATATGTTACTACTTAGAAATATTTTCTCACACTTTTACTCCCAAAAGAAAGTGAAAAAACCATTGGAAGCTCTAAAGAAGGTGTTCTCTTTCAAAATGAATATTCTGAAGGAACTATTTTTTTCTATAGTAAAAAAAGGTAAAAATTGAATGGGGAAATCACTCTACATATAACATGGGAAAATAATTAAATAGCTTGAAAAATCAATAGGAAATGTGCAGGACCAACATGAAGAAAACTTTCAATGGACTATAAAAATTTAAAATAAACATAATGAACAAAACATAGGATAACAAAGTAAAAGTGAAAATGACAGGCAGGAAAAAGGCCTAAGCTGATTTCAAAACTTAAGAGCAGATTTTGGGCAAAACTGAGACTGAAACCTAATGTTGATGCATACATAATTATAGCAAATAATCTTTAGTCAGATGTAGAAATTAGTATCTCTAAAACTTTGTGGAAGTTGCTCTCCCCCAGATCTTATGCACCTTTTGATCAGTTCACAGAACATCAAAAAGTCCTTGTGTGCCATGCCCCCAGGGTTACATCAAAACCATTGACTTAAAAGACTGTATTAGAGGGCCTCCCTGGTGGCGCAGTGGTTGAGAGTCCGCCTGCCGATGCAGGGGATACGGGTTCGTGCCCCGGTCTGGGAGGATCCCATATGCCGCGGAGCGGCTGGGCCCGTGAGCCATGGCCGCTGGGCCTGCGCATCCGGAGCCTGTGCTCCGCAACGGGGGAGGCCACAGCAGTGAGAGGCCCGCATACCGCAAAAAGAAAAAAAAAAAAAAAAAAAAAAAAAGACTGTATTAGAGACAAGGTAACTTGAAGGATGTTTCTGCCTTAGACTTCTTCTAGGACAGAAGGGGGCTGGAAGATAAAACGTTTGCTCGGACAGGGCCTTCCTTTTTTTTTTTTATCTTGGAACATCTTGGGGTACTCTTGGAGAGAGGGAAAAACAGGTAACATTTGTCTTAAGGGATGTTAAAAAGCTATCACACCGTGCAGTAGGCTGAATGCTTTACCCCCAATTCTGACTTGGAGCACAGAGCATGCTAAGGGAGGGGGCTTCATCAAGGGCACACTTTTGAAGATATCTGTATCAGCAGCAAGAAGTAAGGCTATCCAGTATGGAAAAGAAAAGAAAAGAGGAGAAAGAAGAGAAGAGAATGAACAGAAGAGGAGGGAAAGGAAAGAAAGAACAACAACAAAAAATTCACAACTTCTTTAAGAACTTACTCATATTAATCAACTTACATATTAACTTTTAATGATCTAAACACAGCAGGAAGTAAACTGCTTTGTTTTTTCTACATTGTCTTTTAATTTCATTTTAAGTAGACTGTTCTTCCTATGGTCCAGAATGAAATGTTGGATATGTCCCATAGCTTTTCTGATCTATTTTAGCTAAAAAACCTTCTGCAGTTCTGTAAATAAATTACAATTTCAGTAATAAAGTTCTTCTCTCTTCATACTACTATCTCCATTCTTTTTTAGAGTGGAAATGAGAAATCACTACTGCTTGTATTACCTGGCCCAATGGGGTAATTCACACCAACCTTTATAATGTGACTGTCCTTAATTCCTGTTTTAGTTTTATTTTTTATTTTTTGAAAGAAGACGGAGAGAAATTTATCAGTTAAACACTGATTTTACAGCCATTTCACCTTAAGACAATGTTAACGATTTTGTAGGTCAGGGCAGGTATATGAAGGTGAACTTCATGGAAGAAAACAATGTAAATCATGATTAAAAGAGAACCTTGGTTTAAAGATATTCTCTGCTATAGCCAGTAGGATTTTTTTTTTTTTTTTTTTTTTTTTTTTTTTTGTGGTACGCGGGCCTCTCACTGTTGTGGCCTCTCCCGTTGCGGAGCACAGGCTCTGGATGCGCAGGCTTAGCAGCCATGGCTCATGGGCCCAGCCGCTCCGCGGCATGTGGGATCTTCCCGGACTGCGGCACGAACCTGTGTCCCCTGCATTGGCAGGCGGACTCTCAACCACTGCGCCACCAGGGAAGCCCCACCAGTAGGATTTTTGGGTGGGGAGGAGGGTGTCTGTGGTAGACCATGGTAAGGCCACAGTCAGCGACAGCTCTGTTGGTATCAAGAACAAGGAAGGAGGAGTCTTTGTTTACCCCAGCATCACGGGCAGAAACAGCAATGTGGAGAGAAAGCCAATTCCAGGACAGCTCAGAGATGGGAATCCCACAAGGCTCACCCTCGGTGGCTTCTCTTATTTGTTGTCATCTTCGTTTCCATGAGATTTGTTGTGCTGTGTTTGTTTTGAATTTATGTTGCAAAATCCCTAGCTTTTTGCCTCCTGGAGAAAGGACGCAGGTGCAGGTGCTCCGCAGCCTTTGGACTTGGTCTCCTGACTGACCAAGAGGCACATCTCTGTAGATCAATAGCAGCATCAGCAAGATCCAAGTGCAAGTGAGCCAGAATCCATGGAAAAGCCCCTACCTCTGTATAGCGCTAGCCCAGCCCGAGTACTGTCCACTTGACATTCTCTGTAGAAAGATCTCAAGACTTAGATGAGTGTTTGTCAAACTAGCTTTAGCAGCAGAACCTTTTTGTTCTTACTCAGAAGCCCCTGGTGTGTAATGGGGTAGGTGGAGGGTTTGGGGGGGGTAGGCTTCAGGGAGCTGCTGCTTGGCTAAACTGCCAAGCTCTTCTTTTTCTGAGAGAGAATCATGTTCAAGATGAAGGCAGAGCTGACTCTCTCAGAACAGTAAAGGGATTTATATTTTAAGAGGCTTTGGAAGTGAAGAGAACTAGCAGAGGGATCAGGCCTTTAGCAGGGGAAAGGAACTCAGGGGAGGCGAAGTCTTTTGGTCCTCAGCATAAACTGAGGCATCATGATGCATCTACATTTGTTAACAGAAAAAATTAAGAGAAACTTGCTTTCCCTTTTTGAGGAAAATCATTTGGAGCAAATGGCTCCTATTGAAACACAATACATGTGGAAGGGAATTTTTAAAGTTCTCATTAGCATTTCCAATGAGATATGAGCATTAATAAAAAGGATGGTGCAATTAAAAATGTAAAACTGTAAAGGAGATAGTTCTTAAATATTAAAAAAATCCCACAAAACTCTCAAAATATGATTTTTGGAAATGAACAAATCTCAATAGAGAAGCAGAATTTTAAAAAATGGTTAGAGTTGAACACACAGCATTTAAAATTAGATGAAGAAATAGGGAGTTTCTTTAAGAATCCAGTGGAAAATATAAAAGAGAAATAAATTATAAATGACATGAATATACATGAGATCCAATAATCTTAAAATAAGAGGTACAGATGGGAAAAAATGGTAGCAGAGTAGTTTGGAAAAAACAAAATTAGGAATAATAAAATAAAGCTTTCCTGTTCTAAAGAATGACTTGGGCTTCCATATTCCAAAGACTTTTTCTGTTCAAAGCATGTTCATTATTCATTAGTTCACTCATTTATGTAATAATTGATTTAATCAACATTGACTGAGCAATAATGCTTAAGGGAACTAGGCATATACAATTTTAAAAAGGACAGTTCTTGTCTCCAGGAAGTTCATGATGTTGTGAGCATACCACACAATTATATATGTGAATGTGTGCAGCTCAGAGATAGGCACCTATCTCAATAAATGTTAATTTTCTTCCTTACTTCCTTACCATATCCTATATGATCTCTCCATTATACTGAAGATGTGATAAGTATGTTTTATTCCTTTATTAGTTTTTATGTGATTGAGGTTGATCTGCAGTGTGTTGGTATCATTGTACCTTATTTTACTCCATTTTCCCTTTTCAATGTATGAACATATTTCTATTTGAAATAAATTTACATTGAAAAAATAGGTTCCTCCTTTCTTATTAATTAAAAAATAAATGTCTTCAATTGTCATGATACTTTAGCATATATTTAAAATAATTTTTTTTAGTTTATATGGGAACTAGAATTGGATGAATAGCAGCAGCTCAAGTGTCTCTATATATTTGTTGCTCTGTTAGTTCTTCCTGAAATTATTTGATGTATGTGCATTTGTCTACTTTCTCAAGAACTGAAAGATTTCCAGAATAGGGACCATGACACTTTTTTCCTTAGTAGGTTATCCAGGGCTTAGTAATCAGTGTGAGCAGATCTCAAATATTAATAGTGACTGCCTGACTTTATAATATGCCTGTATGTCCAATCTGTGTTAATCTACATTCTGCAGAGTACAGGTCATTTAGAAGTAAACATTTTCATATGTTATTATCAAAGTCCTTCAAGAATGAATTCTTCTCTGAAAATTTCCAGTTAGACCCTTCTTAGCATTTTGGAAATTAGTGCAAGATGTCAAAAAATGAAGAGGAAGCAAATAATTAACTTCCATCAGTATCTCTACCCACTACAAGTTTGTATCATAAAATTGATATTGTGTAAATACAAACTTTTTAATACACATTTGAAAATTGCTATACTTATATATGAATAACAGTTAAAAATATTTCTAAATGTGCCTGAAAATTGACAAACATAGATTTTAATTGCCAAACACATATTTGAATTTCCAAAAATGTCATTCTATTTTATGAGTTTTTTTTAATCCCATGGACATAAGTTTCTATTTATGACAATATACAGTCTCTTCCTAAAGAGGCTACTATCCCAGATTTGGTTAGAATTGTAATAAATATAATATAAACATGAAGTACTGCCTATTTTCAGTAGTAACTGAAGGAAATGTTGGGATTTTCCAGGATATGGTGACAGCTGTCAAATGGAACTAACACATATCAGTGATGTCATTCTGAACAGAAGACATGATGATTAAGGCTGAAGGTGGGAGGAGAGTGTCGATGGATACAGAAATAGAACTTAGCTGATCTTGAGCAGTAAGTGTAGAATGTAGTGAAATAAATTTTAATAATTTTTATTTATATGGATAAATAGGTTAGCCATGATGATAATAACTTAGAATTTATTACATATTAATAGTCACTGAAAAAGGAGATCAAAATAAATGGTTGAATTTATAAGTGGGGAAAAAATTACCATATCATTAATCTGTCAAAATAAAGCTTCAACAGAACTACTTATTGAGTAAGATAACTTAATCTTGAGGTTAAGTGTATGAATTCAAGGCAACATGACTGTGGTTCAAATACTGGCTCCTTTGTACAGGATCCTGATCTTTGGTATCCACTTAAAGAAAAGCACAGGGGCTTCCCCGGTGGTGCAGTGGTTGAGAGTCTGCTTGCCAATGCACGGGACACAGGTTCGTGCCCCGGTCCGAGAAGATCCCACATGCCGCGGAGCGGCTAGGCCCATGAGCCATGGCCGCTGAGCCTGCGCATCCAGAGCCTGTGCTCCGCAACGGGAGAGGCCACAACAGTGAGAGGCCCGCCTACCGCAAAAAAAAAAAAAAAAAAAAAAAAAAGAAAAGCACACAACATGAGAGTTATGAGTTTAAGTTTTATTCAGGCTCTTGCTGAGGCCTGTAGCCTGGGAGACATCCACTCAGTTAGCTCTGGGGAAATAGCTCTGAAGAGGTGAGGGAGAAGCCAAGTTATATATGATTTTTGGCTGGGAAATATGTGTAGTCAAGCATACATCTTGGTAAAAGACTACTGCTAATTACAAAGAACATATATATCAAGTTAATGATTTTAGTGCTTTTCTATATATGGGAAGATCAAGAATCTGGGATCATTGAAATTCTTCCTGAGATATACTTCCAACTATCTAATGGGCCTGCTTGTCCAAAGCACAGAGTATATCATCCTATTTTTCATCCTGAATTCCTTTCAGGGTGCACTGTTGGATGTCAGCTGCAGTGGGTTATGACTTCACCCTTGTAGAACTGGGTGGTGAGCAACACTCTCTGTCTTAGCGATGTTAATTTTCTCTGTGCCCACATTGGAATATTACTTACCTCTTTTAACCTCTATTTTCTCATAGGTAGAATGAAATATTGATAGGCTTTACCTCAAAGGGTTATGAGGATTGAAAAATAATATTATAAGATTTTTCAACCTGTGCTTGGCACATAGGTCTATATAAAGTTTTGTTACAGATAAAATGTCCACAAAGAAATAATGTGCAGGCATCCACCAAGACCAGAACATTCTAGGAAGAGTGGGATAAGACATAAAATCTAAAATGGACCATATGGTACTAACTCATCCCAGTAATTTTATAAAGTCAAGATGCTTAGGTAGACTGTGGAAAGTTGTACTGAGAAGTATTATCTTTGCAGTCAGACCAATCTGGGGTTAAATTTGGCTTTCCATTCTTTAATATTTGTGAAACCATGGGAAAATTACATATACATTTTAATCTTCCACTTCATCATCTGTAAAATAGAAATGATATTCTTATAAGGCTGTTACAAATAAGACATCAGGCCTGAAATGGAGTTATTTATATTAAGCCTTATGTCACCAAACTAGGCTTAAGTTAATTATAGTTTCAAATCTCCCAGAAATGGAATCTTGAACTAGTCAATCAGAAGTTGCTTGATCAGCATTTGTTAAGTAATCTGCCTGAAAAAGTCCAGCCATCCCTTAAAGGAAAGTAACTTTGCAATAACTGACCTGCTTTTTTGTCTAGATAACTTCCTTGTTCCTCCTCCCTTCTGCCTATAAAATCTTCCATTTGGTACAACTCCTTGGAGCTCTTTCTATATGCTAGATTGGATGCTGCCTGATTAGAATAAAATTTTGCTCAAATAAAGTCTAAAAATGTTCAATATGCCTCAGTTTATCTTTTAAAAAAAAGCTGTTGTATAAGGAGATAACTTATGTAACCTAGTTCAGTGCTTAGTATAGTTGCTTATGCCCTCAAAATTATTGTTCTTGAGAAATAACTCTTTAGGTTGTTTTTAACCCACCCTCTCACATTCAAAAATTTTAAAAGATGAACTGAATATATTTTTAAAAGCCTATTTGAAGGTATTAGAAAGCTACCAGTGTTAAAGAAAAAATATTCTGCTACTTGTTAAAAAAGGTAAGGGAGTGTTTGTTCAAGACAATTGCAAAAGGGCTAAGACCATTGCAGTAGGGAAGAGAGATTGTGCTCAACTCCAAATACAACAAAGATAAGCAGGGATTTATAACCAACAGAGAAGATGAGGGAATCAGTGAAAGAAAAATTTCTAAGGGAGACCCAAGGGTTGGTGGATTCTTGCTAAAGTGGTCTAACAGGATTCTTTTGTTGTTGTTGTTATTTTATTTTATTTTACTTTATTTATAGCTGATTTGAATTTTATTTTATTTTTATTTATTTTTTTATACAGCAGGTTAATAGGATTCTTGATAAGGCAGGACTTATACATTAAAGATGGGGGATGAGGAACTTGATCAGATATCAGAAATGATCAGATATCAAGGGTGAGGGATTGACTTAGAAGGATTCTTTGCTAAGTCAAGCTTAGGCAGGCTGAGGAAAAACAAAGCCTCCTCAAAAAGAGGGATCAGAGGAGCTTGTCTAGAATTTGGTCAAGGAGGGTCTTTGTTATTAGGCAATAAGCATATGCTGAGAAAGAAACATACAGAGGAAGACAAAAGCCAAGAGAAGTGGGACTATTATTTACTGCCATTTTTCTGTTGAGGAGATTGCCAATAAAGTAAAAGTTGAGGTGACAGAGTGAAAAGTTGAAAAGAGTTTCTAGCAGTCTCACAGGAATGTGCTGACAAAAACTGAAGTTCAATGCGTTACAATTTCAATTTCGAGGATGAGGGAACCTTGCAAATATTTCACACTTCTGCCTGAGACCTCTTATAATGTTACATCCTAGGAATAAGTACAAACTGGAATAAACCATCCTTTACCAGGATTGATGTCTAGTCTTTAAATGCATCAATTTCTGATCAGATTTGGTGATATGCCTCTGTTTTTTGAAGCAGAAATAAATCCTTTCTCTGAAAGGTAAAATCAAAGGCTTCAAGTTTCAGATCTGACATGCAAAGAGCTTAGAAGTTGTCACTCTTGTCCTTATAGCAAGAAAAAAAGCTGAACAAACTAAAATCAACTACTTTTCTTGGACTCATCAGAGAACTCAGGTTGCAGGGAAAACCACCATACCAAATCTGGAGAGACAGGAGAATCTAACAAATCACAGCCAAGATCTGCTTTGTAAGATCTGGAGGAGAATGTGCAGGAACCATAAACTGAGAGGGACACTTAAGTGGTAATTTTGATAGGTTGCTGGAGCTGAAGGGTAGACAAGCAAGAGAGTGGGAAACTACTGGGGGGTGAGGGGAAACTCAGAGGTAGGGATACCCAGTACTTTCAAAATATGTGACGCAAAAATGATAGAATTTTTCTCCAGGAACTGCACAAGATTCTGGTGAAGAGCCAAGAAAAACCTCCTCCTCGCTCTAACAGGTCCTACAGGGAAATGTAAGATTTTAAAATATACCCAGAGTGCTCTCCATAATAAAGGACTGCTAATCAGGGGACAAGACTTTACCAGGCCTTACCTCACCTAGATGGAAGGGCATTTATTAAGTTCTAGCCCTCTCTAGCCTTCTTGTATCATGCAAATGGTGGAATGGAAGCTAGAAACACTTGTCCAGACCCAGGGTCATAGGCACACTAAAAGAGGAGATGTAATCATAAGATTAGAAAATGTTTCTCCCTTCCAACACCTTACTACCATTTCAGTAGCTGAAAGAGTTGCAAAGTACAGGCTCTACTTGAGGAATAAGAAAACACAAAGACAAAAGGAGAGAGAAAAACAAAAACACTAGGACATTTTTAAAGCCTTGGGCACCTACAGTTAGCGCAAACATTAAAGAAGCCCAACTCATAGCCTGATTAACATAAAATCTCACACTAAAGAACTTTATCTGCGTTCCTATTACCTGATATATCATATCCAGATTTTAACAGAAAGCTATAAAACATTCTAAAAAATAAGATAAAAGCACAGTCTGAAGAGGCAAAGCAAGCATCAGAACTAGACTCAGATATTACACAGATTTTGGAATTATCAGACAAGGAATTTAAAATAACTCTAATTGATATGTTAAGGACCCTGTGTTAAGGTTGATTAATTAAACTTAATAAATATGTTAGAATATATGTTAAGGAAAAAGCAGACAACATGTAAGAAGAGATGCGTAATGTAAGCAGAGAGATGGAAACTCTAAGAAAGAATTACAATAAATGCTAGAAATAAAAAATATTGTAAGGAAAATGAAGGTTGTCTGTGATGGGTTCATCAATGTACTGGGCACACCAAGGAAAGACTCAGTGAGCTTGGAGACATCAATAGAAACTTCCCAAAGTGAAGTGCAAAAAGAAAAGTGATATAATTTGTTAAAAAAGAGAAGGGGGTTAGGACTTCAACAAATATTTTTGGGTGGACACAATTCAACCCATGACACTTGGTTATGAAATACCTGCATTACACATGAAGTGGCATAGTGCCATTTGAAAGTAGGTATAGATTACTTGTAAATGTGTATTGCAAGTTCTAAGGCAACAATGGAAAAAACATTTTTTAAGTGTATTTGAATAGCTAGAAAGAGACAAATCATATGAAATGCTTATTTAAAACTAAAGGCAGGAAAAGGAGAAAAAAAGATTATGAGCAAAAAATAGAGAACAGTTACAAACATAATTGATATTAATCCAACTATATTGATAATCACTTCATATGCAAATGATCTAAATACACCAATTAAAGAGATTGTCAGAGTGTAGAACAACAACAAAATACCAGACCCAACCATATACTATGAGTAGGTTACAAGAACCTATGTTGAAATTTTTTAAATTGGGTAAATTAAAATATATACTATGTTAACACTAATTAAAAAAAAAAACTGGAGTAGTTATATTAGTTTCAGACAAAGCAGACTTCAAACAAGATCAGGGATAAAGAGGGCCATTATATAATGACAAAGCAGTCAATTCCCCAAGAAGACATAAAAATCTTTAGCATGTATGTACCTAACAACACAGGGACAAGATACGTGAGGCAAAAACTGATAGAATTTTAAGGAGAAATAGACAAACCATATTATAGTTAGAGACTTCAACACTCTTCTATCGGTAATTGCAGGGTCAAGCAGGCAGAAAATCAGTAAGGATACAGTTTACCTGAACAGTGCTATCAATCAACTTGATCTAATTAACATTTATAGATTATTACATCCAACAAAAGAAGAATGCACATTCTTCTCAAGATCATGTGGGACATTCAAAGTAATAGGCTACATTCTGTTCCATAAAAATATTATAATAAGTTGGAAAGTATAAAAATCATACAAGTATGCTCTCAGAGCACAGTGGAATTAAATTAGAAATCAATAGCATAAAGATAGCTAGAAAATCCCCAAATATTTAGAGATTAAACACATTTATAAATAATACTTTGGTCAAAGAAGTTTCAAGAGAAATTATATTAGAGAAGAGAAAATTAAACATAAAGCAAGTAGGTGAAAATAATTTAAATACAGAGCACAAATAAATGTAATTAAAATTAGGAAAACAATAGAGAAAAGCAACGAAATCAAAAGATGATTCTTTGAAGAGACTGATAAAATTGGGAAACTTCTAGGCAAGAAGAAGTTTAAACCAAGAAACAGAGAGAAGAGACAAAATTAGAAATGAAAGAGCATAGATGTTAAAAAGATAATAAAGGCATACTCTGAACAACTCTATGCTAACAAATTTGATAACTTAGATGTTATGGGCCAGTTCTCTGAAGACCCAAATTATAAAACTCTCACAAGAAGAAATAGTTAATTTGGATTGGCCTATATCTATCAAAGAAATTGAATGAATAATTAATAACCTTCCAAAAGAGAAAGTGTCAGGCCCAGGTTTCACTGGTGAATTCCACTAAACATTTAGAGATGAAATGACAGTTATCTACAATCTGTTTCAGAAAATAGAAGCAGAGGGAACACTTCCTTACTCATTCAGTGTGACTAGCATTACCCTATAATCAAACACCAGATAAAGATATTACAAGAGGGCTTCCCTCGTGGTGCAGTGGTTGAGAGTCCGCCTGCCGGTGCAGGGGACACGGGTTCATGCCCCGGTCTGGGAAGATCCCACATGCCGCAGAGCGGCTAGGCCCGTGAGCCATGGCCACTGAGCCTGTGCGTCCGGAGGCTGTGCTCCGCAACAGGAGAGGCCACAACAGTGAGAGGCCCACGTACCACAAAAAAAAAAAAAAAAAAAAAAAAAGATATTACAAGAAAGGAAAACTACAGACTGATATCACTCATGAGCATAAATACAAAAATTCTTAACACAATATTAGCAAATTGAATTCAACAATGCATAAACATAACTACATACCAGAACCAAGTGAGGTTTATTCTAGATATGCAAGGCTGGTTCAATATTTGAAAATCAAATAATGTAATTCCTCACATCAATAGGCTAAAGAAGAAAATCATACAATCATCAATTGATGCAGAAAAAAATTGACAAAAATGAAACACCCATTCATGATAAACCCTCTCAGCGAACTAGGAAAAGGGAAGAATTCCTCAAATTCATAGAAAAATCTACTAAAAAGCTACAGCTAAATTAATACTTAGTGGTGAAAAACTGGATGCTTTCTCCTAAGATTAGGGAGAAGGCAGGGATGTCCCCTCTGTCCTCTCCTATTCAAGATTGTACTGGAAGTCTTAGCTAGTGCATTAAAAGAGGAAAAAGAAATGACCATAATATCTGACCAAATTATGTTTATTCCAGTAATGCAAGTTTAAAATTTGAAAATCAATAAATACAATTCACTAGATTAAGTAACAAATGCCTATGCTTATCTCAAAGCTTCAGAAAAAGCATTTGATAGAAAGGATCCGTGATAAAAATGAAGGCAAAGTGGAAAGATAAGGAAACTTCCACAGGGTCATAGATGGAATTTTAAGTATGGCCATCAATGACACTGGCTTTTATATAATACACTGTCTTTTGAATGTGGGTGGAATTTGTGAATTTGATGAGTTGTCACTCCAGGGATTCTATTACATTATATAGCAAAAAGATGGGGACTAATCTAATCCAATCACAAGGAGCCCTTTGAAAACAAAGTTTTCTCCAGTTGGTAGCAGCAAGGGAAGTCAGAGACAATCAAAGTCACCCTCACTAGGGACTGTGGTTGGCACTGAGCAAAAAAACAGAGGCCTTGGTTTTTCAATCACAGTGAATTGAATTCTGCCAACAACCTGACTGAGCCTAGAAGTGGATTCTTTCCCAGAGTCTCCAGTTAAGAGCCCACTTGGTTAACACCTTGATTTTGATCTTGTGAGACCCTAAGTAGAAAACCTAGCTGAAGCCCCCTGGACTTTGTTTTTTTTTTTAACATCTTTATTGGAGTATAATTGCTTTATAATGGTATGTTAGTTTCTGCCTTATAACAAAGTGAATCAGTTATACGTATATATATGTTCCCATATCCCTTCCCTCTTGCGTCTCCCTCCCTCCAACCCTCCCTATCCCACCCCTCTAGGTGGTCACAAAGCACCGAGCTGATCTCCCTGTGCTATGCGGCTGCTTCCCACTAGCTATCTATTTTATGTTTGGTAGTGTATATATGTCCATGCCACTCTCTCGCTTTGTCACAGCTTACCCTTCCCCCTCCCCATATCCTCAAGTCCATTCTCTAGTAGGTCTGTGTCTTTATTCCTGTCTTACCCCTAGGTTCTTCATGACATTTTTTTCCTTAAATTCCATATATATGTGTTAGCATACAGTATTTGTCTTTCTCTTTCTGACTTAACTTCACTCTGTATGACAGACCCTAGGTCCATCCAACTCATTACAAATAGTTCAATTTCGTTTCTTTTTATGGCTGAGTAATATTCCATTGTATATATGTGCCACATCTTCTATATCCATTCATCCAATGATTGGACTTCTTCTGACTTACAGAACTGTGAGCTAATAAATGAGGGGTGTTTTGAGCCACTAAATTTGTGGTAGCTTGTTATATATCAATAGAAAACAAATACATCTAGTCTGATAAACTGTGCTTCCCTCAAGCAAGTAAACAAAAAACCCCACAGCATACATCACAATTAAAGGTGAAATAGCAATAGTTTTGACTTTGAAATTAGGACCTAGACTAAAATGTCCATTATCACCACTTCTAATTAACATTTTTGCTGGAGGTCCCAGCCAGTATAATAAGTCAAGTTATCTTAAAGTTAAACAAATTGATGGAAAAAGAATAAAGTATCATTTTTCATAGATAATATGATTTTGAACATAGAATCAACAATTAAAATTAACAGATGTATTTAGCATGCTCACTGATTCAAGGACATTGTACAAAATTTAATTGTATATCTATATATTAGCAACGAACAGTCAGAAAATAGATAAAAACATACCATTTGCAATAGCTTCTCAGGCATCAAAGATTTATTATATTCAGGGGGAAAGTCTCCTTTAAACTTTCTCTTTTATTGAATGGCATTTGGGATATTGCAGAATTTTTCCAAAGTTTAGAAATTTACAATCTTGGCATCCTCAGTCATCTAGGTCTTAACTAAAGCGTCTGTCTTTCTTGCTTATTTAAAACCTTTGACTTTCCAATTAACATTTGAGCCCTGTGTTTCTGGCATCTCATAGTTAACTGAGCATGGGTAAATTTTCCCAAGGTTTTGTGAGCAGGCATGTTTTTTTTTAGCCTGTGAACAGTGACTGCCACCAACACCTTTTGTGGATTGTTTGATCCCTTGTTTTTCAAGTCTGGCTGTGGTTTAGAATCACTGAGGAAGCCGTGCAAAACTCCTCGTGTTCAGATTCCACCCTCTGGCTTTGGATCCAGGCATAGATATGTTTTAAAAGCTTTCTATGGGATTCTAATGTGCCTCCGGCATTGAGAATTTCTTGCTTACGACTATAAAACAGTAGTTCTCAACTATCGCTGCACATTAGAATCACCTGGAGAGCTTTTACAAAACACTGATGCCTAAGCCCTACCCCAAATTAATTAAATTAGAACCTCTGGGCATATGTCTGTGACAGTACTGGCTTTAAAAAGCTCTTCAGGTAACTCCAGTGTACTGTTAGTATTGAGACCTACTTATACAAAACCTGCCTCTAAGGGAGGTACTTTCACTCATCATTACATTTGTTTCAGTTGGAGAATCACCCTCTTCAGGTTCTTCAACTGAGTTGATGTTCCTAGAAACTAGCAAAGACCCATCCCACTGGTGTTTGTTCCTCAGGACATTAGCTTTCCACAGGTTTTGAACATCCTATGTGTTGGTTAGCATTTCTTTCTATTTTTTTCCTGAAGTGGTGGTATACATTGTTCCATTTAACTCTACTATTTCTATATGACTTGCAAGAAGATTCTGTAGTTTTTAATATCTCTTAAACAGTTTCTTAAATTGATCTCTCTTTTTTTCTCTTTCCTCTATTACATGTAGGTGTAGTACAGTTTCCTGGCATTGTGTGCCTTCTTTTTTCTTTGCTTTATGGCCCAGATGTTTGATTTTTCTAATATAGTTCTCTAAATTTTGTTTTGTACTCTTATTTAGTAAAAAAAAAAAAAGGGGGGTATTAAGAAGTTTTGGGTCTGATAAAATAGTTTAATCAAATCTTGTGCTCCGTCCTTTTGAATTGAATAATTCCACATAGGACACATCCTGCCATCAGAAACATTCAACCCAGGAACTGGTTATAATGTTATTGTCCTCCCTGGCTCTCTTGTCCGATGTCTCTTCTTTCTATATCATGCCTTAAGATCTAAATTTCAGGAACTTTTAAGGTAGACTAAATATCGATACCCTCACTTTACTATGGTTATATTACTTTGAAACTCAAATAATAATACTTTGTTGTTTTTCTTTTTCTTCTCCACTGATATTTCTACACTTTCCATTTAAAATCTTGCTTCGTTTTCTGCAACCACTTTGTAGAGACAAACTTGTATGAGATAGTCCCTCAATTGCTCTGACTCTAAATTCTCTTTTTGTGTCTGAGGCTACCCATGAATATTTTCTTAGATCCTGGCACACTCTGAAATATTATTTCAGATTTGACTTCTCTTGTGTTGAATTTTTCTGGTTTCCTATTAATTTCACTGATTTAGTAGCAAATAAACTCCTCTGTCCCTTATTGATATCTTAAGAGAAGCTAGAACTGAGTATTCTTTATATTTTTCTGTTTATCTATCTTGGCCTCTAAGATGTAAATTTCCTTTTCATTCATATTATCTAAGTTTTTATCCTAGTAAGTGAATTTTTCTTCTAAGGAAATTTCCCTCCTTACCTTGAGCGTAATACTCTTGTCTTCTCATATTTAGTTTTCAGCCTTCTATCTCTTTGGTCTGAGAGCAAAGCTGAGCAACATTTTATCACCTTTAAAAATATATAGACTTTTTATTTTTTTAGACAGGTTTCACATTCAAAGCAAAATTTAACAGAAGGTATAAAGATTTCCCATATACTCCCTGCTTTTACACCTGCATAGCCTCTCACATAATCAACGTCCCTCACGAGAGTAGGTACATTGTTATAGTTGATGGAGCTACATTGACACATCATTATCACCTAGAATCCATAGTTTACCTTACAATTTGCTCTGGTGTTTTACATTCTATTGGTTTGGACAAATTTATAATGACATGTGTACATACATTTATAGTATCATACAGAGTAGTTTCATTGCCCTAAAAATCCTCTCTGCTCTGCCTATCCATCCCTCCCTCCCCCAACCCCTGACAACCATTGATCTTTTTACTATCTATGACAACTATAGCCTTACAAAATATACTTTAATAAGACTTGAAAGTCAGAATAACTCCTTGATTCCTGGGCTACAGAACAGTTGTTGTGTTAGCAGGCATGAAAAACAACATTAATCTCATTGTACGTCTCCATCAGAGCTCTTGGATGACCAGGTTCCTGTCAATAAGCAGTAATATTTTGATAGGAATCTCTTGTTCTTAGCAGTAGTTTGCAACAGTGGGCTTAAAATAATCTGCAAACTATGTTGTCAACAGATGTGCTGTCATTCAGGCTTTGTTAGTCCATTTATAGGGCACAGGCAGAATAGATTTAGCATAATTCTTAAGGACCCTAGGATTTTGGGAATTGTAGATGAGCATTGACTTCAGCTTCAAGTCACCAGCTGTGTGAGCTCTTAACAAGAGAGTCAGCCTGTCCTTTGATGATTTGAAGCCAGGCATTGACTTCTGCTCTCTGGCTATGAAAGTTCTAGATGGCACCTTCTTACAATAGAAAGCTATTTCATCTACATAGAAAATCTGTTGTTTAGTGTAGCCACCTTCATTAATTTTCTTAGCTAGATCTTCTGGATAACTTCCCACAGCTTCTATATAAGCAATTGCTGCTTCACCTTATCCTTTTATGTACCCTTTTATGTTTTGAAAGATGGCTTCTTTCTTAAACCTCATGAACCAACCTCTGCTAACTTTAAACTTTTCTTCTTCAGCTTCCTCACCTCTCTCAGCCTTCATGGAATTGAAGAGAGTGAGGGCCTTTCTCTGGATTAGGCTTTGGCTTAAGGGAATGTTGTGGCTGGTTTGATCTTCTATCCAGACCACTAAAACTTTCTGAATATCAGCAATAAGACTGTTTTGCTTTCTTATCATTTGTGTGTTCACTGGGGTAGCACTTTCAATTTCTTTCAAGAACTTTGCCTTCACATTCATAACCTGGCTAACCGTTTTGTGCAAGAGGGCTAACTTTCAGCCTGTCTTGGTTTTTGACATGCTTTTGTCAATAAGCTTAATAATTTCTAGCTTTTGATTTAGAGTGAGAAAGGGGAGACCCTTCCTTTCACATGAACACTTTGAGGCCAATGTAGGGTTATTAATTGTCCTAATTTCAATATTGTTGTGTCTCAGGGAATAGGGAGACCTGAGCAGAGGGAGAGAGATGGGGGAATGGCTGGTTGGTGGAGCAGTAAGAACACTCAAAATATTTTTTCATTAAGTTCACCGTCTTATATGGGTGCGGTTCGTGGTGCCCCAAAACAATTAGAATAGTAATATCAAAGATAACTGATCACCATAACAAATGTAATAATATTGAAAAAGTTTGAAATGTTGCAAGAATTACCAAAGTGTAACACAGAAACATGAATTGAGCAAATGCTATCAGAAAAATGGTACCGATAGATTTGCTCAATGCAGGTTTGCCATAAACCTTCAATTTGTAAAAAACACAACATCTGTGAATTGCAATACAGTGGAAGGCAATAAAGTGAGGTATGCCTGTATCAGGCTAAAACCTCCAGAACAACAGAAAATTTGTGTTTTGCCTCCTAATTTCTAAGAGTTCTATGTAAGAAATGACTTTTTCCTAAATTCATTCCTTGCCCCACACCTGCTTAGCAAATGTTAGGTCAACTCAGGTCAAATAAAAGCTACAGAACCTCCTATTTAAAGCCTGTATCATCTAAAGCTTGAATTTTTGCTGATTCTGGCTGGTCTGCCTTTGTAAGGCCAGTGAGGTGTTCAATAGCTGAATTTATCTTGTTGATATCCTTGAGATCTCTTGGAATTTTCTAAACCCCAGCATGCTTGCATACAGCTAACTAGCTCCTTTAAATCAGCCACTAGCACAAGCTAGAGTTTTATCAATGAAAAATCCACGAACACCTAGGGCTTAAAGTGATTATTTCTAGGACACAGAAGTTACTACTGAACTACAATAGCTACAGGACCAAGCCAGGGTTTTTTAATTAAAAAAAAAAAAAAGAAAGAAAGAAAACATAGGTGACCTGTCACTTAAAATTTAAGACATTGAAGTTAGCAATCAACTTCAAAAAACATCCACATGGAACAATGTAAAGTGAAAACCACCAAATTTCAATTAGAATTTTTTTTTAATTAAAAAAAATTTTTTTAATTGTTGCGGAGCACGGGCTCTAGGCACTCAGGCTTTAGTAGTTGTGGCTTGCAGGCTCTAGAACGCAGGCTCAGTAGTTGTGGTGCATGGGCTTAGTTGCTCCGCGGCACGTGGGATCTTCCCGGACCAGGGCTTGAACCCGTGTCTCCTGAATTGGCAGGAGGATTCTTAACCACTGTGCCACCAGGGAAGTCCTCAATTAGAATTTAAGTATTATTGTGATTCCCAAATTCCACTTCTTTAGCAAATCTGTTTTAAATCCAATATGCCAGATCCTTTCATTTTCCTGATATGAAATTACCTCTACATCCCTTACCCACTGCTTCCTGCAGGGATAGGCCGAACCATTCAGAACATGAGACACAAAGGAAGAAAGCAGAATGCGTGCTCTCTGATTTCTGTTGGTTTCTAAAAGCAAGAGTCATAAGTGACTGCACTAGACGAGTCCCCAACCTTACTTCTTCCCTGAAGCAGGGAGGTGAGGGAGTAAAGACTGACCAGGCACTTTACTGTAATAATGGGACTCCCTCCACAAGGAGGACATAGAGGAAAAGGGAAGGAGAGTTTACTCTCTGCGTTATACTCCTCAAAACAAAACATAACATAACAAGCTAAAGGAAATCTTGGAAGTTTCCTAGGAATTTTGCTTCACATCGTCACTGATTTAATTGTCAGGTTAAACAGTTAGCTACTAAGGTTTTGACCAAAGAAAGGAAAGTAAATTAAAAATAAATATGTAGGTAAATCTGAGACCAGCTCATATCCAAGAGAAGCTGTTTCTCTGAAAATTTTAGGCCTGTTTTTTTACTAAGCTGAAAGACATGTCTCCTGAGATCAGAAAGCTCAGTTTAGATCTGAGAGTAGAACTAGGGCGGCCTAACAAGAAGGAACATGGTTCCCGGACTAAGGTTTTATAGGTGAGAGAATAACAATAGAGAATCTCTAGAAAAATTTACATAATTCTTTCAACGTGTCCTAACCAGAGAACTTTGTCCGTGGACAGGTTTTATTTTCAGACCTCTGAGGAGTAAGTTTTTTTTCTAATTCAACTGCCTCCAATTTTCTCACTGATTCACCAAAGTTTGAGAGACTCTGTCTACCTTGTGTGGGTGCTGAGGAACACAGTCGCTCCATGCTATCTCTTTAAATTTATCTCTTGTAATCAATATGCACCTGACTTTTGTTGGGGTTTTACTGCTTTATTGTTTAATCAATTTGAACAGGAAAAGAAAAATAATGACTCATCCAAGAGGACTCAGTAACCTGAAAAGGGCAGATTAGGCATAACATTTAGACTGTGGACTTCCACGGAAGTAGAGCTGATGGAAAAGAAAAAAGTTTGGATACAAAAGTAAGAGCAAAGATATCCAGGCAAATGTAAACAAATTGAAAGCAAAATATGACACTACTAATATAAGACAGAACAGAATTCAAGGACAGCATCATTAAACAGGACAAAGCTTTTTATTATATAATGATAAAAGGTGCAAGCTGAGAATAATCTATAGTTATAAAACTTTATGCACCAAACATACCAGACAAATCTATAAACTCCTAAGAACACAGGAAAGACTGTATAAAAAATGTAATTTATAGTGGGTGATATTAATATAATGCCTCTTTCAGAATTTGACAGATCAAGTTGATAAAAGAACTAGAATAATAATGTAATCAATAATTTTGTTTTAATAGATGTACATAGATGTTTATATTCTAGAAACTGGATTTGCTTTTGTTTTGGAATATTTAACAAAATTTGATTGTATGTATTTGCCAGAAAAAAATCATAAAAATCATGAGAGATTATTTTGTGAAACTCTATGGAGCACATTTGGAATAAAACAGATATATACTGGTAAAATAAACAGAAATTTGTGCAAGAAAAGGAAACAAACTGTGAGAGAATAATAACTATGGAGAGGATTACAAAACAAAGAGAAACAGGAATTTAAAGCTAAATTCTATTTAAATTTTTAAAAATAATACTCTGTATATTATTTAACTAGTTCAGGTTTTAGAAAAATATGGAAAATGCCTTAATTTATGTTAGAATTCCTAGATAACCTTAATACCAAAGTATGATAGATTATATATAAAACTCTTAATAGAGATGGAACAAATATTCTTTATAAAACAAGTGCAAAGCAAATCCAGAAGCGTGTTAAGGAAACTAAGACACAATAACCAACAATGAAACTGCAAGTATGGTTCATCATTATGAAGATTATCAAAATAACTCATGGCATCAATGTGTCAAAGAAGAAAAATATATATGAGTGTAATAACAGATGCTGAGAAGACATTGGTAGAATATAACTACCATTTCTTTTATTTTTATTTTTTTATTGTATTATACAATTTTTAAAGGTTACTTTCCATTTACAGATTTTACAAAATATTGACTATATTCCCCATGTTATACAATATATCCTTGAGCCTATCTTACACCCAACAGTTTGTACCTCCCACTCCCCCACTCTTCTATTCTCCCCCCCAACTCATAAGCACTAGTTTGTGCTCTGTATCTGTGAGTCTGCTTCTTTTTTGTTATATTCACTAGTTTGTTGTATTTTTAGATTCCACATGTAAGCAATATCATAAAGTATTTGTCTTTCTCTGTCTGACTTATTTCACTTAGCATAATACCCTCCAAGTCCATCCATGTTGCCACAAATGGCAAAATTCTTTCTTTCTTTTTTTTTTTTTTTTTTGCGGTACACGGGCTTCTCACTGCTGTGGTCTCTCCCGTTGCGGAGCACAGGCTCTGGATGCGCAGGCTCAGCGGCCATGGCCCACGGGCCCAGCCGCTCCGTGGCACGTGGGATCCTCCTGGACCGGGGCACAAACCCACGTCCCCTGCATCGGCAGGCGGACTCTCAACCATTGCGCCACCAGGGAAGCTCCTGTTCTTTCTTATGGCTGAGTAGTATTCCATTGCATATGTATAGCACATCCTCTTTATCAATTCATCTGTTGATGGACACTTAGGTTGCTTCTATATCTTGGTAATTGTAAATAATGCTGCTGTGAATATTGGGGTGCATGTATCTTTTTGAATTAGTGTTTTTGGGTTTTTTTGGATATATATCCAGGAGTGGAATTTCTGGGTCATAAGGTAGTTCTATTTTTAATTTTTTGAGAAACCTCCATACTGTTTTCCACAGTGGCTGCACCAATTTACATTCCTACCAACAGTGTAGGTGGGCTCCCTTTTTTCCACATCTTCACCAGCATTTGTTAGTTGTGTTCTTTTTGATGATAGCCATTCTGACAGGTGTGAGGTGGTATATCATTGTGGTTTTGATTTGCATATCCGTGATGATTAATGATGTTGGGCATCTTTTCATGTGCCCGTTGGTCATCTGCATTTCCTCTTTGGAAAAATGTCTATTCAGTTCTTCTGCCCATTTTTAAATTGGGTTGTTCATTTTTTTGGTGTTGAGTTGTATGAGCTGTTTGTATATGTGGGATATTAATCCCTTATCAGTCATATCATTCACAAATATTTTCTCCCATTCAGTAAGTTGTCTTTTCATTTTGTTGATCGTTATTTTTTTGGTCAACTACCATTTCTAATTGAAGCTCTACATAAAGTAGGAATAGAAGAAAACTACTTAAAGATTTTCTAACAAAAATCAAGAGCAAATATATTAAATTATGAAATGCTAAAACTACTTCTATTAAAATTAGGAATATGACAGTAACACCCTTATGACTAATATTATTCATCATTATAGTAGAGGTCTTATGTAACAAAAAGTATAAAAATTAAATTTAAAAATTAATTAAATAGTATAAATATTGGATAAACAGAATATAATTTTAGTTCCAAATTATATATTTGATTCTGCCAAAAGAGACTATACTAAAATATTTTAGAATTAGAATAACTGTGTTTCCTTCATAAAAAAAATATATATATTTATATAACTATTTCTATAGCTATTTAGTAGCTATCTTCTATACTAGCATTAATCACTTAGAAATAGAAACAAGAAAAATATTCATTCACAATAGTATTTAAAAGTATTTGAATTAAGTTAACTAAAAAAGCATAGAAATTATAAATTCCCATAGTAGGAAATACGTAGAATTTCCACAACAGAGAGATATAACATACTATCTCTAGAAAGGTAAGTTGTGAAACCTTCATAAACTGATGTAGAGTTAATGCAATTCCAGTCAGTATCCTAGTAGTATATTTCATATGTGAACATCTAAGTTGTTGTAATAACCAAGAATAGTTAAAAATTTTATAGTGAGAGTGATTTACAAAATATTATAACTTACTACACAGCTACTCTATTATAAACAGTGTATTGGAACAAAATAACTTCCATTAGTAGGGCCAATACTCCATGGGAACCTAGGGAGTCATGTTGATTTGGTGGGAGTGAATGATTTCTGGTTACAACAGTGTCAGACTTTTTGTCTACAACAAAGACATAAACAAACAACAAATACATAAAATATAGCAAGGGAAAACTCAGGAGACGTGGTTTTGCTCAAAACTAAACAAATATATCTATTAGAAACTGAAGAAAAAATAATCCTGTTTATCAGCATGGGAGCTGGGAAAGGAGGTGGGAAGTTTCTGATGGGAGCATTTGTTGCTTTGTGGAGGAGATGCTTCCGCCACACTATCCATCACAGTGAGTCTGCTAGCTCTTATTAAAGAAAAGGTGGGCTGCCTTTGCAGGCCTGGGGATATGGAAGGACTGTAGAGTGAACATCCTCAGATGCATCCTTCTAGATGTGTCCATTCCTATTTCCAGGATTCCAGGATGTTCTCTAGCAGTGTATTGATATTGGCATAAGAGACCTGCTCTGACTGAGAGTTCAACTATCTATGCAGCTCTGCAACTCTCAAAATTAGATCTTCAGGCTGCCTTTTGTTATGTCTACCCTTCAAATAAGGTGATAAGGGTCTCTTTATAAGCTACTACTTGGGCTTTCTGCTTTTCAAACTTAGCAATTGACTGCTAGTTAGCAACTCTCATTGTCTCTTGATCCTTGCAGAGCATCAATACAACCTAGTGGTAGTTGGCCAACTCTACTGTCTTGGTCGGCATGTTTCTCCCCATATTTTCCTGTCTAAGCACAGCATTCCCCTTATGTTGATGGACAGGATTATGTCTTAGCACAACACCACAGGTGACATGCTTGCATTGATAAAGGAGAAAAGAGACTAAACATCTAAACAATTATAATTACTAGCTGGCATGTACCTACAGGAGCCAGGAAAGTACTCTGAGACTGGATGTTAAGAGTACTTGACCAAGGGACTGGATTGTTAGGCTGGACAGGAAAATTCATTGACTTGGGGACACTTTCTCTGACAAGAGATTTAATACTCTGGCCAAAACTGCAAGTGGTCAGTTAAATTCACTGCTGGGCGGCTCTTAGAAACCTGGAATAAATAATTGCCAACTCTCAGTGAAACAGAAATGCCTGAATTTCCCTACCAGAGCCTATAGGAAGGAAAATAAAAGCTGAAGGAAGTAAGTGGTAATGCTTACTTATTTGGTTCAGCCAGATTTAATAGATGAGGCCAGAAGATCCACTAGAGGACTGTGCTCCATCAGAAGACTCATCTAGAACATGGTGATGAGAAGGTCATCAACATCAGTAATAAGTTCAGTGGTGGCTCTTCTCTGCAGGCCAGGCATGAGGATAGGAGAGGCATTCACACAACTGAGCTCATGAACATCTGTGGGGATGAAAGGCCCTGAAGAAGTCACAGAGGCCAAATGGCAGTGCTTAATCACTAGAAGCTAGGATACTGCAGTTACCATATATGGGCAAGGTAGAAGAAGAAGCCAAAAGAGTTTGACCTTTCAGAAGGTCAAAAGGAAGTTGTAGGAAGTTGTAGAGATAGATAATAGAACATAGGTCCTTAGAGGTAAAACAGATGGGCAACCCAAAAGGGTTAAATTGCTGCTTAAAATCTGTAACACCAAAATAAGAATGTTGAAGCAGGGGGATAAAAATGGTCAACCAAAGAAAAAGTCACTATCCTTTGCTCAGTTCCAAGATCTGAGGCAATGTTCTGATCCAGAACCAGACATTTTGAGGACTATTGGATACAGGGTCTGGGTTGACGTTGATACTTTAAGACCCAAACCTTGTCATAATCTTCTTGTCAGAGTGGGAAGCTTTAGCAATCAGGTCATAGGGGGGTCCTGGCTAATGTCTGGCTCCCAGTGGGCCCACCTGCCCCAGACACATTGGATAATCAATTTCCCAGTCACTGGGTACATAACTGGCAGTTGAAATAACTCCCACATTGGGTCTTTGGTATGTAGAATAAGAACTATCAGTGGTGAAGGCCAAATGGAAGCTTCTGAGAGCTACCCTGCCCTGCTTGCCCTATACTCAGGATAGTAAATCAAAACAAATACCACATCCCTGGAGAAATAGTGGAGATTAGTGCCACCATTAGAGGCATCAAAAATGTAAGGGGTGGTGGATATTATCATATCTGTTTAATTTCTGGCTTCTACAGAAGTCAAAGGGATCCTGGAGACTGACTGAAGACCACACTTCAGGTATAGCCAGGTCACAGCCCCAGTCACAGCTGCTGTGGTGGGCATGGTATCACAATTAGAGTAAATTAATAAAACCTCAGATACATAGTATACAGTCATTCTATCTCATTCCAGTCAGAAGGGAGGATTAAGAACAGTTTGCATTCACATGGGCAGACAAAAATATTCTTTAAAATTTTACATCAGGTTATGATGTTGACATCATGCTGACTGAAAAGCACAAGGAAGAGGTGGCTACCATACCGAAAACATCAGTGAGAAACATGTGCTCCTGAGGGTTGAATATAAATCCTACAAAGATTCAGTAACCAGCCAAGTCAGTGAGGTTTTTAGGGGTCCAGGCTAAGGGGCGTACACGATATCCCCTCCAAGGTAACAAATGGCTGCATTATTGCATCCCCAACTTCAAAGAAAGCAGCACATTGTTTGGTAGCCATTTTAGGCTCTTGAGGCAACACTTTTCAGACCTATATACCTATATACCAGGTGACTGCCAGCTGGAGGGCTGCCAGCTTTGAGTTGGGCAGGAGCAGGAAAGGGTAGTGCAGTAGATCCAATCTGGGTACAATTAGCCCTGCTGCTTGGACCTTATCTTCTATCATGTAGACCCTATGGTGTTGGAGGTATCAACAGGAGGACTTGATGCAATGTGCAGTTTATGGCAAGTTCCAGGGAGAAAACCATGATGCAGTCCCCTAGGGAATCAGAAACAAGGTCATGCCAGTCAACAAGAGAGGATTACACTTCCTTTGAGAAACAAAAGCCTGTTACCTGACCCTGGCAGAGATAAAATTAACCCCAGGCCACCAAGTTATCATGCATCTAAAACCACCCATTCGGACTGGGTTCAGTTAGACAAGCCAAATCATAATTTGGACAGGCTCTATATCTTTCTGCATATGCATAGGCATTTTCTTAATAACATTCTTGCATATTTAGTCTCATCTTGATATCTGCTTCTCAGAGGACCTGGAATAACACACCTACTTGATAAATTTTTTTCCAAACGTTTATAGAAAATTGTCTGATCCCAGAATGCAGCTGCCCAGAACATAAACTCTATGAAGAGAGGGATTCATGTCTGTTTACCTGTTTCTGGAGCAGGACTGGCTTGTATTGGCACTCAACAGAGAGGTGTTCAGTGAATGAAGGCACCACATGGGGCAATAAAATAAATATGATAAGGGTCTCAAACCCACATATGTTCTCTGACTGAGCAGTAGAGTACTGAGGTGTGAGAGAGTAAAGAGAAGAGGCTGAGTAGAACTGGAAATGTGCTACCTAAAAGCGTTTGAGTTTTAATGTTTTAATAACACTTTGCTGACCAATTAAAACAAGTCCAGTGGTCACATCTAGTTAGTGGACTACTGGTTTGTAACCTCTGAGTGGTGTAAAGTAAAAAGTGATTCCTCATGGTAATAACGCATAAGATGATGAGATTTTCAGAGTGAATAATAAGGGCAGCTGATGACATACAGGACACAATTAGCCAGCATTTATTGAAAATGTACAGCCAAGGTCTGACAAAAGGCTGAATCAAATTTGCCTTAGCCTCGAGGAATTTAGATAAGAAGGCAAAACATGTGCCTAAGAAATAGCATGAGAATAATTACAATGTTTTACATAGTTAAATGCAAGGTATATCAAGATAGGTTCAAAATATATGTGTCAGAGGTGCCCTGAGTCAGGCAGTGATTAGAGAATTGGATGCCTTAAGGTTAGAAAACAGAACTTTGTCCTGTATGATTCACTAAGGTCTGAATCTAGGGACTGAACAAGTAAAGTTCCAAGTTATAACTTTTAATTATTTTCGATTAGGCTTGGCAAGGCACCAATTAAAATAAATTTAAGAAGCATCGCAGGTATTAACAAGAAAAAAAAAAAAAGAATTGGCACCTTTGCCTCTAAGGACACCGTTTTTTCACTATCAGAAAGTGAACACATGATGTCCAGCCACCTCCCTACAGGACAAGCCAGCTGTGGTTTGGGAATCGTTCTCTGCAGTATAAACTTTGCTTAAAATGCTTTTAAGTGTCTTATAAAAGGCTAGCTACACCGACAGTGTGATTTAGGCTGAAATTTTTCCTTAAAGTCAGAGGTGATTCATTCCCATTGTCCACTAGCTAACAATAACATATTTGTAAAACAAACAAACAATAACAACAATTAAAAACTTTAAAATAAGATGAAAATATGAAGAGGAAAGTAAAGAATTAGGTTTTAAAAAAAACTACAAAGGAATTTACCTGATTTAATAGTACCTGAGCAATACTTATTTTTAATAAGTTGAGAGTTTTGCTTTTCTTTTCAAAAAAGGATTCAAAAGATACCTGGAAGGTGTTTTGTTCAAATATGAGAGAAGATAACAAAAGTCAGTTGATGTGACTATTAAGAGCAGAAATAATAGATCTAAAAAATTCTTATATATCCAGAACATCAATAAATAAGACCCTTGTTTTCACAAGTGCCTCCAAAATAAGGCATGAAAAATGAAACATCCTTTTATACCTTAAAATGTATGACAAATGCTGATTAAATTCACCCTGAGAGCATGTCAATTTGAAAGGAAGATTATAAATGTACATGGCACCATGTGCTCTCTTTTGCAAGGTGTGTGTGTGCGGAGGAGGGGGGGGTCGGGGGCTGGGGGGAGGGTATCCATTTAAGTACTGTGTTAGCTTTGGCACATTTAGAACAAGAGCAAAACTGGATGAAAATTGGAATAACATTGGCCTTCTGGAGGGTCAGGGGGGATGTCCCTGCAGCAGGTTGGCAATTTGTCACATCAGCTCCTTCATGAACTATCAACCTCATTACCATGGTTCACTGCACAGTTGGCCCTTGGGAGTCTAACACTAATAGCATGTAGAGGGTGATGAGACTTGTGGTCTCAACTACTTCATTATTGATTCACTTAAAAACATGCCACCTACATATTCGAATAAAATAGGTAACACATTAGAGACGGAGAAGCACCAAAAAACATCTAAAATCAATGGAAGTAGGGGGAACAAAAAACAAGAAAGGGATGTAGGCAGTAATAGCACTGTGAAAGCAAGTCTTCTTGGAAGGATAGAGGGTGAATAATTTTGTGTGACAGCTACCATTTGTCTATTCTGTGTGTGAGGCCATGTATCAGCAAGTAACAGCTATAACTGTACATTAAGTAGGGCTACTAAAGGAAATAGGTCTTGGGAATATTTTTAAGACCCTGAAAAGACACACAGAGCAAGGGTGTTTGAAGTACATATATTTAACCAACCAACCAAACAAACAAACAAAATAAAATCAAAATATTGAGAATCTTTTCAAAGACTTTAGCCAGAAAAGAGGAGAATGGTTCATTTCTAAAGCTCCAAGCTGACAGGGAATGTGTGGAAATATATTGATTCATTAGTAAGTATTAAGTAATTTCCTTTTGTATAGATTCTCCAAATCAAACATTTACTAGGGACCCATCTATGGAGAAAAAATAAAAAACTTAACTGTTAGTAGTGACCATCTGGTCACTTAAGATTCTCTTCTTACCCAGCAGCAATGGATTTTTACTACATGGATTGCTTTAAGCTTTGAAATAACATATATATATTTATATATATATATATAAATATATATATAAATATATATATATTTATGTATATATAACAAATAATAACAAATATATATATTTATGGGTTATAATACTAGGTTTCCTCTGTGTTTTATATTTACTGATTCATTGATAAAACAAAAAATACACAAGCAACAATACTTGTCAAAAGGTTGATATACACTAGCATATTTCAACTACTTGCAGACTTTAGATAGTACTGTCCAATATAGCAGTCACTAGCTTCATGAGGTTATTTAACTTTAACTTTAAATTAATTAAAATTAAATAAAATTTAAGCAGCTTCCCTGGTGGTGCAGTAGTTAAGAATCCGCCTGCCAACGCAGGGGACATGGGTTCGAGCCCTGGTCCAGGAAGATCCCATATGCCGTGGAGCAACTAAGCCTGTGTGCCACAACTACTGAGCCTGCACTCTAGAGCCCGTGAGTTACAACTACTGAAGCCTGTGTGTCACAACTACTGAAGCCCGCACAGCTAGAGCCCGTGCTCCGCAACAAGAGAGAAGCCACCATGATGAGAAACCCGTGCACCACAACAAAGAGTAGCCCCCGCTTGCCGCAACTAGAGAGAGCCAGCATGCAGCAACGAAGACCCAACACAGCCAAAATTAAATAAATTAAAAAATTTTAAAAAGGGGCTTCCCTGGTGGCACAGTGGTTGAGAGTCCGCCTGCCGATACAGGGGACACGGGTTCGTGCCCCGGTCCGGGAAGATTCCACATGCCACAGAGCGGCTGGGCCCGTGAGCCATGGCCGCTGAGCCTGCGCTTCCGGAGCCTGTGCTCCGCAACGGGAGAGGCCACAACAGTGAGAGGTCCGCGTACGGCAAAAAAAAAAAAAAATTTAAAATTCAGTTTCTCAGCCACTCAAGCCATATCAAATGGTCATACATGTGACCTGTGGCAACTGAATCACATAGCACAAATATTAAGAATATTTCCCTCAAAAGGCCTCAAATAACATATCTGAAAAGAAATTCAAAGTAGATTAAAATACATAGAAAATTAACATTTTCATAAAGTTATATTTTTTCTGGCATCAGTCACTCACTGATGTGAGATGATGGTATTTTTGACACCATCATCTAAAAATATTTTTCATTTAACACATATATTTAAACTGCTCTTGGTGAACATTTGTAAAATGACTAAAATATGGTTCTCAGATTTGATCATGCAAATGTCCTTTTTCACATGGAAATGTGAATTAAGGCAGCTAAAAATTTTGGTAGGAGTAGGGAATCTTTTGTTGTAATTGCAATTATAAATAGTTTTATTACCAGTCATCAGGAATGTGACTATTTAAATAATGCAGGATGGAATTTCTAGTTGTAAAGTGCCAGCTGCTGAAAAATCATTAGACTTTCTATACTTTAAGGTATACACAAAAAAATCTGAAAATGGTTAAAAGCAGAGCCATCCTAAATTTAGGAAGTGAATTAAAATGTATTTGAGCAAAGAGCTTTATAACATGTTCCTGTTTCTAAGGTCATTTCTATGGAAGAACAAACTAGTGAGAGAGTGTGAATGAGGCACCCACACCAGGATGTGAAGCTAATCTTTTCTGATATGCTTAGAGATTTCTGCAACTTTTCCATAGACTTTTTGTCATGTGGAGCGTGTATGCAGGCATGCATGCACGCGTGTTTTAAGATAACGCAAACCTGTATTTTAGGCATAAAAGGAATGGAAGTTTTGAAACCATGTGAAAAGTGGTTCAGCATAGCTGGAGGCTACTTGAAATCTTAGGAGGATTTTGATAAAAATATTTCCAGCTCAGCTTGACAGAATTCTGAAGATGGAAATTGCATCAGAACTTTTGAACCCGAGGCTTTGTTCCCTCTGGCTGCCCAGTTTGGGGCTGTGATAGGCTTAAAGAAAAAGTATTCACCACATCCAAAGTAGCTTGTTTTTGTATGTCACGTATTTTTCTCATCCTTAATTATTGCTCCTTCTGATTTCTTGGGGTCTCTTTTCCTTGATAATTCCTTAGGTTGAAATATCTTAATTTCCTTTTCTAACATCACTGCAGAAAGAGATCTAGAAGGCCTGCTGTTTATGGTTACTGTTTCATAGTCTTCCATTTCCTCTATTGCTTCCCATTATTTTCAAGGCAAAAAAATAAAGTCTTTAGGTTAGCATTCATGATTTTCCCCAATCTTTGTGCAAGTTGTGATTCTCCTTTATTAACCCTCTGCTTCAGTCAGACTAGTCTTATCATTGTTTCTCTAAAGTCCAGAACTCTTCCCACCACTATCCCATTAGAGGAACTCTGTCTGGAATGTTCTTCACTCTCAAAATACCACATCATCCTTAAAAATTCCATAAAACTACATGACTATTATCATATTTGACATTCCTTTCTAAGTTCTCAGAGGGCTGTGTAAAAATGTTTAAGAAGATTCTAGGTCAGACTGCCCACACTCTTAACCAAACTGGGCTAGGCTTTAGCTGTATGACTTAGGCCTGTGCTTCAACCTCTTTAGGGCCTCAGATTCATCAACAACATAATTTCAAACTGTAACTCAAAGGATTATTGTGAAGATTAGTAATAATCTGTGTAAAACTCACCAGCACATTGTGAACACTCAATAAATATTAACTAGCTTGATTCTTTAGTATTTTTTCACAGGCTCCCTGTGACAGCTCTCTTGCCTAACCAACTGGAATGGAAACTACTTGAAAGCAACATTTTTTTTGTTATTAGTAAGTTCATTTTTTCTCTCATAACACCTAGTGCAATAACTAATAGTTGAATCATATCCAGTGAGTGTGTTTCAAAGTATATTGTATATTTCAAAAACTCTTTTAATTATGGAGCTCTAAAAAAATAAAGTAAATAAGGAAAATATAACTGATTTCCAAATGTCAAAAGATCACTTATACATGTGGTAGCAAATCAGAGCCTAAGAAGTAATTTTAAAACTTTAAGAACAATAGAAGTAAAAATGTCTAAAAGTTAAGTCCAAGACTCATTTTTACAGTAAGGAAAAGTAGCAATGCTTGTAGATGCTCTAATTAAATACAATGTGAAGCAGAAGCAGTGGTATAACTTTGTTAAAGGAGACAGAATTTTAATTATTTATAGACAATATGATTGTCTACTTGGCATCCTCAAAGAATAAAGAGATGTAATAAAAGAGTTCAATAAAGTGCATAGATATAAAATAAAAATCCCTAACCAAATAGTTTTCACATGTACAACAGTAACCAATTAGAAAATATAATGTGAGAAAAAAATTAAAAGAGAATAATGCATCTGTTATGCATCAGAAGTTATTTCAATCTATTGAAATTATGATGCTCTATTTTCTACCATGAAAAAAAAAGAAATTTACCGAAAATATCATGAGTATATTTTATTCTATTAATATAAAATAATGGTGGCTTAAAAAAAAAAAAGGAAGGTAGAGTCACTATTGATCATTCATAGGAGTAATAGTTGATTCTGTAACTTCTGCATCATTCTCATGCTCCAAAGCATGATTCTCCAACAGGCTCAGAGTGATCTGATATATAATGGGAATGGTCGATTTTGCTTAAAACTAAAAATTCAAAATTTTACATAATATCTCTCTGCACACATTATTAAATCACACATTTTCAAACACTGTTACTTCCTTACATGCGTTCACCTCCCACATCTGTAATAGTAGTCATGGACTTTTTTTCTTCCCAAAAACAAAGTAAACTTTTGTGTTGTTATTTATCTGTATGTCCAATTCCACCTCCTATACTCTTTCTGTGATGCTGAGGCTGGGTCTCTACAAGTTCTTTTTCTTGGACTCTTTCTCAGCTGACTTCTAATTAGGTGGGGAATAGGGAAGCATAGGCTGTAGGATGAGAGTGGGAAGGTACTTTCTTCATAGTCCAGCTTCTGTCCGTGGCTCTTCTGCAGCAAAAGACAGCTATGATACAAACCTCTAATGTCTTTGGTACTCCCAGCCATGGCCACCCAGACATACCAGCAACCAGCTATCTGTACCCACCTTGATAACTCAGGCACCAATTGCACTACACCCCATTTATGTTTAATAAATATGTCTCAGAAAAATTACAAGTTACTTTAGTCCATGGACTTTAGTGATCACTTGGATAATAAAATAGAGCTGTTAAAATTGCAAGCATCTATGGTATTCCAAAAGAAGTTTGAATTATGATTGCCATGTTTCCTTCCACTTTTAGGAAGCAAATATAATACATTTAACTAATATTCCTAGTAGGTTCATAAAATGTCAAATAGAAGTAACTCAATTAACAACTGGAATATATAACCAGAAATACATTTTTACCAAAGTTTTAGAATGTCTTTGAACTACATTTGAAAAGTTAGAAATAGCAAATAATCACATAAATATCATCATTTACATATTTCTAAGTAAAGAATATACTTGTGAATCCTCACAGACTTTCAGCTATATGTCAACTTTGCTTTTGGAGACTTGACTTTCTCTCTGTTTTGTATTTTGTATTTCACCTAAGACTAGAAACCTCATCAATCTTTCTCTCATTCATCATTTTTGCTTTCTAATTTACCTCAAACTCTTAGCCTCCCAACTATTTATGTATCCTTTCTCTCTTCATGGAATTACTAATAATGATAAATTATTCAAAATAACTTGAAATACTTTATATGTTGTACTTTCCCTGTTTATATACAAAAGATGGAATTGCTGCTCCACCCATAAAAACACTTTTACTAAAATAAAACTGATTTAAAGATGTTTTGTCTTTGATTAAGGTAGATAATAAGAGTTTACATAATGCAAAATAGCAGATAATTTCCCAAAATATATATATTTTGGCCTGTGGGTGAATTTTCTGTTTGTCTTAAAATATGAATGTATCTGCTGTTCCGCTAATATATAATCTTCCAAAAATGAAAAGCATAAAAACAATATTATGAAAAGCCAATTTAGAAAAAACTGGAAAGTTATCTCTATCTTGCTTAACTCATTTCTATCTTTTCACTCCATAATGCATATAGAGAAAAGATGTTGTATTTGTAACCTGGAAGACTCACATTAGCATTTGCGTTTTTCCTGCATTTCCTCAGGGAGTAGAGAATTTACCGGGGAAGAAGTCAAAATGGGAGAAGATAAAAAAGCACTCTCTTTAATCCTTCCTATCTTATGCCTTTTTGGATAGAGACCTTCTCTTAGAATTAGAGTAACATGAATCTTTAAGTAAAACAAAATTTTTTTTTCTTTGAGAGTTTAAGATTTTGCTTGGAATTATGAATTTAAGATGCATTGTCTATTTATATACAATTGAGAAAGAGCTGGAATTTCAATCATGGTTCATTTCAGAGTGATCAAAGCCAATTGAGGTAAATACATAATAACAAAGAACAGTTTTGATAGTGATATATAGGATTGTCTTTACCACTGAGATGTTAAAGCGTAATAGGACTTTTGGAGGTCTCTAATATTAGTTTTTTTTATCTGTGTTTCAAGCTTATGGATGTTCCCAAATGAATAGTCTATTGTTTAGCTACACAAAGGGGACTCTTCTATCCGACCCCTCAGGTGATCAGTCAGAGCCTCAAGAGGGAGAGTTTATTACCTGAAGCTTGGCATGAATAATAATGAATGCCATTATTCATCATAAAATTTTCCAACAGCTTTCAAAATTCTAGCCACAGTATTTGATTCAGTGACCTCCTGTGACAATCAGCCCCACAGGCTGTATACTGTGTAATGAAAGATTTTTTTCATTTATTCTATATGAATATACCACTAATTTCACATGCATTAGAGAACAATATACACATAACACAAACTGTTAGAACTATCCAGGTATTTTCTGGATATACAGTCTTGATGGAATATAAGACGGTATCATTGTATCTTGAAACATTTTTTAATAGGAAGATTATTTTATTACCTATGGGCCAGGACCAGGTTTCCTTCCCTTTCAAAATAGTTCTTACGTTCACACTATATTCATGTTACACTAAGACTCCATTTTATGAGTTGCAGATTGATATAAAGTTACAAGGGTTATCATTTTCACAGAATATGAGCAAAAATTTTGCAACCAAGACATGATAATGTCGACTATATTTGGCAAGTATTGTCTTTTCTTGTCCTACTGTGAAGTGTACTTCCCTGATCCACTGAAATTAGGCTTGGCCATATGACTTGCTTTGGCCAATGGGATGATTGTCAGAGGTGACATAAGCATCATCCTTAAATCAGCCTGTCCAGTGTGGCTTGTTTTTTGCACTCCAGTGATCTACCATAAGAAGAGCAGGCCCCAGGGAGCAACTACCCTTCATTTGTGGCTCAGAGAAACACATGTGAAACTGAGCTGAACTGAGCTGCACTGAGCCAAACCGAGCTGATCTTCAGCCTAAACTCGTTACCTAAACTACCCTGTCTAGGTGAGTTAAAGTGCTATCAAGATGCAGACCCCTAAACATGAGAACAAATGCTTGTTGTTTGTTGTAAGCCACTGAGTTTTGGGGTGCTTTGTTACACAGCATTATTGAAGCAAGAAACTGACAGATAAACTGTGGAGAACTAAGTATTTTAGATTTAACAGAGATCCTGAAGTTATTCTAAATTTACTTGCCAGAGCTGTCTTAGAAGGGAAACATAATTAGGAACTGGGCATTTCCAGTTTTAGTTGTTTACTCAGGATGAATTTCAATCATTTTTTTTTTCTGGAAACAACAGGTTAGAAAATGATATCGTTGTTGCATGAATTGCACTTTAAAATATTTGATATTTGTGAGAGAGGAAATGAGATAAATAGGAACAACAAAATAATGCATATCTACCTGCTGTTAGACATTTTTGGTCTTCTAGATTTTTTTCCAAGTTAATCCTCTGTTTTTTTTTTAAATTTCTGATTATCTGATCAAAGTAATATATTATTTCCCAAATTCCTTGCAGTTTAAAAAAAAATCACTGACTTTTCTCTCTCTGCTTAGGCAAACTGTACTAGACTATGCTAAATTTGTCATTTGCAAAGAAATATACATATATCCATAAGCATTTTCCCATAGGTTTTTTGTTTGTTTTTTTAAAATCACATAGACAGTATTTGTCATGAAGGGGAAAAGAAGGTAGGAATGGCATGGTGGAGAACATGATAATAGCAATGCTGATTATAACTAAATCATATAGCACTGAGAGTTTATAAGGCATTGTGAATGAAGTTCATTCAGTTTTCACAGAAACACTGTGAGAATGTTGGAACAGGTAATATAAGCACCTTCTTAATCTTTTTTTTTTTTTGGTAGAACAAGGCTCAGGAAATTTAAGTGGAGTTTTTAAATAGCAGAGCATTTTCTTGAACTTGGGTCCTCTGACCTTCTTATTTTCAATTATAAAAACCATTTTTTAAAATAAGTATGAGCACACTTTTCCTGACATATTATAGAATTTTCACTGTATAGGAGTTAAGCAAGTCCCCATTCAAGTCTGGTTCAGAGAGAAATTTTCACACATATTTTGTGCGCTCTTATATTTAAAATATCTTCCCATATCCATCCATATCAATTCCATTCCCCTTCCAAATTACTGTCAGAAATGGGGTGAGGCTTCCCTGGTGGCGCAGTGGTTGAGAGTCCGCCTGCCAATGCAGGGGACACGGGTTCGTGCCCCGGTCCAGGAAGATCCCACATGCCGTGGAGTGGCTGGGCCTGTGAGCCATGGTTGCTGAGCCTGCGCGTCCGGAGCCTGTGCTCCGCAACCATAGAGGCCACAACAGTGAGAGGCCCGCGTATGGCAAAAAAAAAAAAAAAAAAAAAAAGGAAATAAGAAATGGGGTGGTCCTCTTGTCCCTTGCTGATTTCTTGTTTTATAATATTCAAAGAGAGGTAGAAAATTAACAAAATGTGAAACAGCTCACAAACTCAATAAATGAGTGAAGCGATTTCTGAAGTGATGAAAAAAAAAGGTAAATGATTGAAATAGCCATGGTTTAAGCTCCTCAGGAGGTTATGAAACAAAACCTTTCGATTAATAAAGAACAAGTTGAAATAAAAACTAAGCAATTAAACATATATGTATATGTATGTATATATATATATACTCATGCATATATCCTTAACATGTTCCAAAGAGTATTAAGTAAACTGAAAGACATACTTACTGTAACAATGGATAAATCACAAAATATAGAAGATGCTATAGAGGTTCACATAATTTGAAGGATAGATTAATATTCTTGACCTCATAAAAATTCTAGAGGTAGCTCTGGGAATAATAATTTTTTTATTGTGCAAAATACACATAACATGAAAAATACCATTTTAACCATTTTTTAAAGTGTACAGTTCAGTGATATTAATTATATTCACATTGTTTTCCAACCATCATCACCTTCCATCTCCAGAACTTTCTCTTCTTCCCAAACTGAAATTCTGTACTCATTGAACGTAACTTCCATTCTTTTCCTCCCTTAACTCCCAGCAACCACCATTCTATTTTCTGTTTCTATGAATCTGCCTATTCTACATAATTAATATAAGTGGAATTATACAATATTTGTCCTTTTGTGTCTGGTTTAATATCCGTAGCATAATGTATTCAAGGCTCATCCATGTTGTAGCATGTTTCAGAGTTTCTTTCCTTTTTAAGACTGAAAACTATTCCACTCCATGTACAAATCACATTTCGTTTATCTATTTATACATCTCAGTAGACTTTTGGGTTGTTTCTATCTTTCAGCCATTGTGAATAATGAAGCTATGAACATTGGTATACAAATATCCTGTTTGAGTCCCTGCTTTCATTTTTTGTGGTGTATACCCAGAAGTGGAATTGCAGGATCATAGTGTAATTCTATGTTTAATTTTTTGAGGAACTGCTGTACTATTCTCCACAGTGGCTAAACCATTTTACATTCCCACCAACAGTGCACAAGGGTTCCAATAGCCCTACGTCCTTATCAACACTTTTTTTTCCTGGATGTCAGCCATCCTAATAGGTATGTGATGGTATCTTGTGATCTTGATTCGTATTTCCTAATAATTTAACGATGTTGAACATCGTTAATGTGTTTATTAGCCATCTGTATATCTTCTTTGGAGAAATGTCTATTCAAGTGCTTTGTCATTTAAAACTTGAATTCTTTTTGTTTGTTTTTTGTTAAGTGGGGAAAATATTTTAAAATTTAATCAGATTATGTTGCTCCGTTGATTGAAACCCTAGCATGGCTCCCCACAGAAATAGAATAAAAGCCTTACATTGCCTGGCATGGCATTGCTGCACGATCTGGCTTTGCTGGTTTCCAAATCTCCTTTCACATTCCATGTCCCCTGCACAAGCCTTCTTTCTCAGCCTGCAAACCGTCAAGCTCCTGTCACCTCAAGGCATCTACAACTGTTCCCTCTTAGGTTAAGGATCTTCAGTTCACATTCAAATGACTGATTTTGTTTCATGCTTCAGACCTCAGCTTAAATGCCATACTGTTTGGAGATGTCTTCCACAAATAATCTAAAGTAGGAACCCCACACGAATAGCTCTTCTCTCTTTCTTTTTCCTTAAGAGAACTCACCAGTATTTTAACTTATATGTTCATCTATTAATTTATTTGTTTAACTCCTGTCTCCTCTTCTAGACCACATACTCACTAAGTGCTGGGTCGTAGCAAGTTAACACTGAGGACTTAGAGTAGTACTTGGCATCTTGTAGGTATTAATGAAATGCTTCTGAATATTTAATTAAATATTAAATCAAATATTCTAACTAACTACTAATATTAACTACTTCTGATTCCATGAATCCATATGATGAGGTATGAGTCTGTGCTGTGGGCAGGGAGGAGTGGGTGACAGGATCTGAAGTGTCTCTCATCAGGTGTATAGATGACACTGCAGTCACTGTCTGTATTGTAAGAGATCTGATCTCGTTTTCTAATAATCCACACAGGCCATGACTGGACTCCTTTATACATTGTAACAAACCTCAAAAAACCCCAAATCAGATTTTTCAGTAGCAGATAGGGAAAAAGACATTCCTCATGTTTCATAGACTTCCATTCAGAGGATTGTAACTTCCTCCCAGCTTGAGGCCTGTTTTTAAACCTAGTGATTCTAACAGAGTAACTGGGGAATAAAAGGGAAAAGGGAGCCACTGAGCAGATGGTGGGCCACAGGAAGCCATGCAACTTCGAGCCACGCCTTCACGTGAATGGCAGAAACTGCAGTTTGAACACTTTCTGTATCCCTCAAAATTCACCATTACTTTATTACTAATAATATTATACCACAACATATTACAGCAGGTGCTTCTCAAAATCTGTGATTCAATCTAAAAGTGTAATCGTTTTCTTATTCTATAGACCAGTACACTAGGCCCTAAAACTATACTATAAATAACGTTGCTTCTGCCTATCGCAGTTTTTTGTTTTTCAGTTTTAAATGAGAAAATAACACTAGTCTACTTGACATAATTTATTTTCAGATATGACTAATAAAGTGATTGCAAGGTACTTTTCAAGAGTTTAAAAGATGTAAAATATGTACAATAACAGCAAGTTTCCCTAGAAACCAGCTCTATCACACAAGAGCTTAAAGAAACTTTATTTTTTACTCTCCATTAGAACAACAAAAAAGTGTCTATCTTAATTTTAAAGTACACAAAATAAAATTATTAAGTACCCAACAAAGCAGGTGGAACAGATCTTAGCAAACTTTACTTTAGTATTATGAAGTTTAAGTTCTTTTGCTGTAGATATAAGTTCCTTTTTGTCAACAGCTTACAACTCCCAGCAAAGTAGATCTGGTTCAGTATTTTAAATCTCACTGTTGCTCCTCCTAGAAGTGTTTAATGGAATGATTCCATATCTTGCTTTTGAAGACGTTGCCACTGGTGAAGTTAATTATGCTGGCTCTCATATTACTGTCTGGTTTCTCTTTAGATTGGATTCAAAGTGATGTAAGAAAAAGAGTGATTGACTACATTGACTAATCAAAGCTTCCCAGAGAGAAGGTGGAAACATAATAATGGCTATTTCTGCCCTCCATTCAGTCCTCTCTCATTCTTTCCCACTTTCATGCCCTTTTGCTTATTTACACAGCTGGTTTGAAATGACCCCTATCTCCACTGTCTTAGTCTAACCCATTCCTCTGACCTTCTAGTAAATGGTATTATTCTCATGGAGCATTCTGTGAGCCCCCATCCCATGAAATTCTCTGCTTCCACTGTCTGCCCTTGGACAGCTCCTAGTTATTTCACAATATTGCATTTGACTGACAGAGCATTTGTCTTATGATCTCAAATACTTCACATCTCTTATACCATATAGTATACTTTAAAAAAAACTAAAGTATAGTCGATTTTCAATGTTGTGTTAGTTTCAGGTATACAGAAAAGTAATGCATATATATATGAATATACATATAATATACATATATTCTTTTTCAGATTCATTTCCATTATAGGTTATTACAAGATAGTGAATATAGTTCCCTATGCTATACAGTAGGGCCTTGTTGTTTATTTATTTTATATATAGTAGTGTATATAAGTTCACGCAGAACCCCTAATTTATCCCTTCTTCTCCCCCTTTCCCATTTGGTAACCATAATTTTGTTTTCTATGTCTGTGAATTTGTTTCTGTTTTGTAAATAAGTTCATATGTATCATTTTTTTAGACTCAAGATATAAGTGATATCATATGTTATTTGCCTTTCTCTGTCTAACTTACTTCACTTGGTATGATGATCTCTAGGTCCATCCATATTGCTGCAAATGGCATTATTTCATTCTTTTTAATGGTTGAGTAATATTCCATTGTGTATATATACCATAAAATTGAATGTTGTTCAGTGCTTACCATTTGCTACAAAATAAAGACTTTATAGTGATGATTATGATTAATTCATACTTTACAATAAGAAAATAATATGGATGATTAAGAGAGGAGCTCTTATTGACCTTTCCTACTTTGCACGCCCATAAGCAAAAAGTTTCCCTTATTTACCTCTACCATATTTTCCAACTGTGACTTCTTAATGCAAGTGTGAAAGTCTACAGTATACAGTTGGTCTTCCATATCCATGGGTTCTGAGTCCATAGATTCAACCACCCAGCGATAAAAATATTCAGAAAAAAAATTCTAGAAAGTTCCAAAAAGAAAAACTTGAACTTGCTCTGTGCTGGCAAGTATTCACATAACAATTTACATTATTTAAATATACATTTACATTATATTTACAACTATTTACATGGCTTTTACACTGTATTAGGTATCATAAGTAATCTAGGCATGACAATGTTATAGGAGGATGTGTATGGTTTATATGCAAATACCATGCCATTTTATATAAGGGACTTGAGTATTCTCTGATTTTAGCATCCCCTGGGATCCTGGAACAAATTCCCCATGATAGAGAGGAACGACTGTATCTATAAGAATTGATGTTTAATTGAAATATAAAATGTCTTTCTAAAGAAACAACACTGGGGGGGATAGAGTACAACAGTAACATTGCTTTCTCCTTGTAGCAGCTGTCTTTAAGTAGATGTTTGTAGTAAGTAATGTGAGGGTTATTTATATAGTCATAATGGGCTAAAAATGGCCTTGCATTTTGCATCTTTCATTTGTGTCAGAAGGGGGTCACACAGACTTTTGAAGTCTTTCTTCAGAAAATCAATTTTGAGAAAAGATTATTCTAATGTGCCATTTTTACAGCATATTTGTTCCATATTCTTAACAAATAGGGATGAGAAAATATCCATCAGTGACCACAAACTTTGTTCTACCCTGAAGGCTAATGCTGCTCTTGAAAGATTTGTACAGTGACTGGAGGATAAAATCCTAAACAATGAGACAATGTCTAGCTTTGTAATCAAATTGTAAAACATTCCCCCCAGAATGTAGGGGCCACTATGGAGTTGTTTAATCTGTCTGATAATAGTTATTCCAGGTCCGATTACCTAGGAAGCAGACTCTGAAAGAGAGATCAGCCTGCAGAAGGCTATTGAGGAGTTCTCTCAGGATGAGCACCTGTTCAGGAAGTGGAGGAAGCTGACTTGGGTAGAGGGAGATGTTGAACTGAGGTGCAGACACAACAAAGGCCCCAGTGAGCCAAGACAGCAGGAGCTCTGGAGCTGGGGTTTTTCTGCAGAGGTATCACAAGTTGGTGCAAAGAGGTCGGGCCTTTATTCCTCTGTGGTGATCAGTCATTGGGTTTGGGCTGTCCCTGGAAAGGAGGCATAAACTTGGGCAAAATGACTCTCTTCAGACAAAGGCTGAGAGCTGTTAGATGTTAATATTCCCAGAAGCTGGGAAACGGAGTGCTTCAGTCCTGAAGGTGGGGAGCTGTGTGGTACACTATAGACCCATGAAAATTGTCTTATAAAAGGAAAAAATACATAAAATAAGAATATATTAATAATATATATTAATATAATGTATAACATATTGATATAATTGTCTATGTACTAATTTTATATTTTTTCCAATTATGAGAAAATTTTGTGTTTAGAAAGAACTCCTGAAATCATAAGTGATAAATTAAACTTATTATCAAACTAAAAGGTCCAAATAGAGAATCATAGTCATTGGTATTTCCAAATTCATGAATTTGAACTTAAATAATACATTGATAACAATAGGACCCACATCTAATCTACTTTATGTTTTCATCAATGTTCTAAAAGTTTATTGTTGATCTTTGAATTTAGAACTAATAATTTCTTATATTTATGGAGTTTTAATATTTAGAAAACACAACTTTCTAGTTGTGTATAAACTTGAGCCCAAGGTAATTTATATCCTCATAACATCATTTATAAAATGAAAATATTGACAATCTTTTTTAAAAAAGACCAAATATCAGTGAATGTCTGTTGCCTAAAAACTACCAGGAGGACATATTGCAGGGAGCAGGGTGAGGTAAGATGTGAAGAGCTATTAATCTGAACAGAAATATGTATATACACATATATCTGTGTATAAGCAGTTACATGTATGTATATGTGCATATAAAAGTAAAAGGAATTTCTCTAAAATGTTCACTATTATACCAAAAAAAAAAAATCTCTGGCCAAAGACATGGTGATTTTTATTTTCTATATTTCTTTTATTTTCTACAAAATTATCTATATCTATCTATCAAGCTATCTATCTATCTATCTAACCATTCATCAAGTGGATACACATCAGATGTGTTCCTTAGGTCACATTATATAGGAAAGCTAGCAAAGTATCAAGTTATTTTTCATTTCTCTTAGCCTATGTACACTGGAGCATGAGGTAGAAGGAACTCTGGACAGTTCTGTTAACTTGAGCCAAGGGAAAGGAATAAATCCCTTACAGAAAGTAATGAAGACCACAATGTTTTCTTTTTAATCGCCTGTCGCATTTCTCTTATAGAAGATGCTTTAATGACAAAGGTGAGTGACTGAAGGACACCCCAGTAATAGCTTTATCTCCTCTCCAACCCAGATGAACAGTCGCTTGGTTTCAGGCTTTTGCTGTTGTTGGTGTTACAAAGAATGGTTTCCGTTTTTGGTTTTTCCTTTTGAAATAATGTTATTCCTTATTTACATTTTTTGAACTTCAGTTTATATATCTCCATTTTTACTGACTCAGTTATATTTGAATTGTGAATTTTTAATTTGATCTTGTCTTTACATACATTATTATCAAAACATTTATCATAAGAGATGTGCTAAAGAACAGAATCTCCAAATAGTTCAGAGAGAGCTGAATTTTCTTTTTTCACTTTTCAGATCTTTTGTTACTTGTCACCTAAGGAGTTACCAAACAGAGATTTGAACCTTCTGTTTTCCTCTCACTCAGCACTCCTTACTTCTTTTACTGATAACACTTTACCGATTGGCTTTTCAGATGGTGGGATACAGTCAACACTGATGTTTTTTCTGGTCGGTCAAACCAGCTTCCTTTCTTGCTTACTGGTGACAGGGTTAGTGATTTTGCTCCCATCACTGTCAGACATATTATTGAAGTTTTTAAAAATGTATTTTCAACTATTTTTTAGGCCAATTTAGAGATTGAGGGAAAGCTATAGATATGCAATCATTTTGCAAAACTTCCTGCCCTAAAAGATTAGACATTAAGGTGAGGTTTTTTTTCCTATTACTTCAGGAAGTTACTTGATAATTTGATGAATTTTTTTGTAACAAAGTTTGTGGTTGTAAAGCAGAGGGATGTCTCTTGGTAAACACAAAAGCTCATTCTGTGCTGAGAGCCCAAACTTGAGATTTACTACAATGAGAGCTCTAGTCCTCAGCTTTTCAGGCCTAAGAACTCAACTTGACTATTTCCTAAATTCAGTTAGATTCTGGGCGTCTCATATTTATCAAGGTCATAGGAAATCTACTATATACATTATAAATATTTGTGTCTAACTTACACTGATCATTTTATGAAGTGGGAGGACTACTCACATCAGTTCAACATGAGGACTTTCTCCCTGTAGTATGCTAAAGTCAGTGGATTATTGCTTGATCATAGATCAGAACACCATAGGGAACAGAATTTTCAGTGGTATCAGGTTAAGATAGCTTACAGATAGTTCATTCTCCCAAAAGGTGTGTCCTTACCAATATAATTCTAGCTTTTGATATTCCTGGTAAACATTTCCTCTTTCCTGCATAGTTCTTGAAACAATGCTATGGTTTCTATGAATCTTTATTTTCTGTTCATCCATTAACCATTAGCACTTTTTCTAGTAGGTATATGCTTTCTCTAGAGATATTAATGGCTTCTTTAAGATACAGTCACCTCTTGACCCCAATACATTATGTGTCCATTTGTAGTTTAACTTCGAGCAGATAATATTCTATTGCAAATCCCAATCATCACCTTACTTTTGTTTCCCCATTACCTGCTTAATAATGCCAATAATTTTTAACCTGCTAGTTTTACCATGGTTTGTCAATCCTGTATACACATGGGAATCACATGTAGAAAATTGTAAAATACAGATACTTGGGACTCATGTCATTCCAACTAAATTTGAATCTCAAAGTGAAGTGGGGGAGTATATTTTTAAAATATCCCCCAGTTACTGTGATGAACCACCATGGTTTAAAACCACTAGTTTATACACTTGACTCAACTGCGAAGGTATATGATTTTCTGCAAGGATAAGAGGAAATCTGCTACAGTACCCAACCCACTGCTACATTTGATATATTCCTCTCCTGACCTAAGCAATTTCCACTTCTGATGGTTGAGAGTGAAAGAGTCATCATTGGGTTCCTTCTCTATCATACACTGAAATATATCAATAGTGATGAAAGTTGCTGGCTGTAGAGATAGTTTTCAATGCTAACAACAAGGGCTCACCTTTACCATGAGCAGACTATGTGCCACATACCAGGTAGTTTACCTCTGTGAACCTCTCTATTCATTTTTTTTGTTTCATTTGACAGTTGTATTTCAAGTAATAGGTATGTAACTGTACTTCACGAAATAAATGATATAATTAATTCAGAATTAAATATATATATATATATATTCACTTAAAAGAAAAATGGGAAAAAAAAAGCTTCAAGACAGAGTGTGCTGCCCTGCTAAGAATATGCATTCAAAGTATTCATCTGTCTCGTCTCAACATCCCCATTTTACAGTAAAGTGAATGGAAACACAGAGAGATCAAATAACTGACCAAAGTACCAAAGCTCATAAATGATGAACAGATTGAAATCCTCTTAGTCTAACTCCAGAGTCTTCTATTTTTTTTAAAGAAAGAAAAATAATTCATTCATTATTTCAAACAATGGACATTATAACTCAACAATGTACATTACTGGAAAAACACAACTGCAACTATAGTTCCCATATTAAGATAAAGAACTGCTAATCACACTTAACACATTACAGAAATAAAAATTAATTTAATACATATTATAAATTAAAACATTAAATATTAACATTTCAGTTCAAACATATACAACTGTCAGAGTAAAAAGTTCTAAAAAAATCATGTTTGTTATAGTAAAAACAATAAAAATTTTAAGTTTTCAGTAAGTCATTACTCTAGGAAGAGGGGTTACTTTGCAGGACTCTGTGTGTGTGTGTGTGTGTGTGTGTGTGTGTACAGATCACTAGATCATTCAGAAAGCCTGGTAAAATCAGTGACTAGAGATAACAAAATCTTATGTCAGAGCATTAACCACTATTTTTTATTATTTTCCATTCACTCAAGAGGCATACTGGGTAAAACAAAGCAAAACAAAAACAAACATGAAACAAAACAGAAGAGCTGGGCAACAAAATTGAAAAATGAACAGGGAGTACATCAAACTGAAAAGCTTCTGCACAGCAAAGGAAACGATCAATAAAGTGAAAAAAAAACTCTACAGAATGGGAAAAATATTTGCAAATCATATATCTGATGAGGGGTTAATATTCAAAATATATTAAGAACTCAAAAAACTCAATTGCAAAATCCCCCAAATAACCAGTTGAAAAGTGGCCAAAGGACCTGAATAGACATTTCTCCAAAGAGGACACATGAAAGGCCAACAGGTACATGAAAAGATGCTCAACATCAAGAGTCGTTAGGGAAATGCAAATTAAAATAACAATGAGATATCATCTCACACCTATTAGAATGGATATCATCAAACACACAAGAGCTGACAAATGCTGGTGAGGGCACACTTGTCCCCTGCTGGTAGGATTGTATTTTGGTACAGCTACTATGGAGAATGGTATGAAGGATCCTCAAAAAATTAAAAATAGCACTACTATATGATCCTGCAATTCTACTTCTGGGAATATGTTTAAAGGAAATGAAAACATTAACAGGAAAAGATATCTGCACCTCCAGGTTCATAGCAGCATTATTTATAATAGCCAAGAAGATGGAAACAACTTAAGTGTCCATCAAAGGATGAATGGGTAAAGAAGGTGTGGTGTATACAATGGAATATTATTCAGCAGTAAAAAGAATGAAATCCTGCCATTTACAACAACATGGATGGACCTTGAAGGCATTATGCTAAGTAAAATAAGTCAGAGAGAGAAAGACAAAGATTATATGATCTCACTTACCTGTGGAATCTAAACAAACAAACAAAATCATAGAAAAAGAGATCAGACTTGTTACCAGAGGCAGAGAGTGGGGGGAGAGGAAATTGGAGGAAGGTGGTCAAAAGGTACTAACTTCCAGTTGTAAGATACATAAGTACTCGAGTTGTAACGTACAATGTGATGAACTTAGCTAGCACTGCTGTATATATATAGGAGAATTGTTAAGAAAGTAAATCCAAGAGTTCTCATCACAAGGAATTTTTTTCCTTTTTCTTTTCTTTTTATTGCATCTATATAAAAAGATGGATGTGAGCTGAATTTTATTGTGATAATCATTTCACAATATATGTAAATCTAACCATCATGTAGTATGCTTCAAATTTATAAAGCATGTCAATTATTTCTTAATAAAAATGGAAAGAAATTAGAACAGAAAAAAAAAAAAAAAGAAATTAAAACCAGAGCACTTGGTTTCTTTTCTCCAGGACACATTATCTATAGATTGCAAGCCAATGTATAAGGACATTCATGATTATACTAGAGATTAATATGCACATTTATAGGTAAGAATTGAGAAAGTTAGGTGGCAAAGCTTCAAGAAAGAGTGTAATCATGAGTAGCAAGGACAGAATTGGCGGTTTGGATTAGAGAAGTAGAGGAGAACATTCTTTCACTGCAGGAAAGAATGCATAGTGTTAGGTAGGGAGCAAATGACTGACAAAAGGAAGTGGCTAAGCCAGCTGGGTTTCTTTGAGAGTCCGAAGAGGGATAAATGATTGATGAGTTCTTTCTTGGGACTGGGCTTATATTCCGATTTGAGGAGAAATCTAGGGAGGGCTTCCTTTTGGCCTTCTAGCCCTAATGAAAATACCCATCAAGAGGAAGCTGTCTCCAAAAGGGAAAATGCTGTGTAGGAGGTTTAAAGGGAGTGCCCTTAGGATCAGTGTCTGGAAGGAGCTGGGCTCAGGGCGACTTGAACTGCCTTCACAGTTTTCCGCAGGTGGGATTCCGGGCTGGACTCTTGGTACTTGTGATGTGGCTTGCCCTTGAGTGAAACAACCTGCCTCAGCTTAGACAATTCCTTCAGGGCAGTTTAGGCCTTTCTGCCAGCAGAATTGACAGCAGTTGGCGGAAATAGATCCTCCATTTCTAAAGGGGAATGTGGGTGGTTCTTCACTGTGTTCAGAGATTACTCTTTTATAGAGCAGTTGTCCTGAGCATCAGAATTAACTCAGTTAAAAAAATATATATATATATATATATATTTTGAGCCCACTAAATCAGAATCTCTCTAAAGGAAGCCCAGATGACTGAATTAAAAAAAAAATCTCACAGGTAATTCTGCTAATAATTCAGGTTCGGGAACCTCTGATCTAAAGGGCATAAATTACTCTTATGGAGCTTCAGAGATAATTATGCTTTTCTTCCTTGACTCTTCAGTAATCCCACATGGTATACACCACTCTTTAATGGGCAGAGCAGAAGGATGAAAGAAGAAATCACATTATGAATAGCTCTGGATTCAACGAAAGGGCACATAGGCATTTTAATTGTACTCCACATTATATAAGAACAAAGGAATTAAGTACAATAGGAAGCCCATTACATTGCTATTGCATTTAGAAGAAATTAAAGGTTATGTTCAGATTATTATAAAATAGACATAAAACTATGTTAATTTATAAAATCTTCAGATATATACATAATGAGCTACCTGGGCAAGCAAATAACATAAGTAAAATTAATTTGTGATTTTTGCAATGCAGAAGCTCCTTTATGGTGGAAATAGCATACTATCTGTAAAATTTTAGTTCTAGTGCTTGGGGATAGACATTTAGAAAAATTTTACATGTTAAAAACTGCTGTACAGCAGAAATTAACACAAATTGTAAAGCAACTATACTCCAATAAAAAATAAAATTAAATAAAAAATAAAAATTAAAGAAAACCCTATATAACAGGATGTTTTGTCTGATTTTGTGGCCTATTGCTCAGAATATATTATGAGGAGAGCTTGTTGTCACTTCTTGCTCCAAGTATTTGTCAGTATTTGATGTTTACTGCTGCATGTTTTGGGGCTATGCCTCCAGAAAGCTATTTGCCTCCAGCAATTGGTCTTCTATTTCTCTGTCCTTGCCCCCTTCCCCAGTGAGTTTCGCTGATACATAAGACGTTGGATGGACTGAGGTAGATCTGGCTGAGACACAATTGCCAGATAGAACAGGGCCACTGTCTTTTCAGAAACAGCGTGCAGCTTGCAGGTGGGTGGATTTGATTGAGACTTGATTGCAACATAGAACACCAGGGCCCTGTCTTTTTAGACATAATGTGCGACTAGTAGGCATTCATTTCAGCCCTGAAATTGTTGAAGCTTGTACATGGAGGTAACTTGTGAATGTTTTTAAAAAGCTGGAAAACTGAACAACTGTAACGAGGCTCAACCAGATTTTCTGTGGGATACGCATGACTAAGCATTAACATGGAAGGAGGAAGTATTTCTTCCTCAACTTTGTGAAACATTTCTTCTATGGACTGGGAAGGAGTGGAGGGACTCCAGTAGCTGCTACAGAACTACTGTTAAGTCTCCAGCTTCTCTAGATGGTGGAGGCTTCAGCTGAACCTGACTCCTCCACTCACAGTTCAGGGCAGTATTTTGATGCAGCTGAAGCAAGTAGGAGGGGGTTCTGTGGTGAACAAATCAAGGGAACTAGTGAGTTCTGAGTTTGACCTGAAGAGGCACCTTTGAGTTCCCATGAGAAGCTATAGGCAGTGAAAAGGGGAACAGATTCTTTGAGAAATACTCGCTAGGGAGCTTTGAAGCTTCCAAGAAAAGACAACCTTTTGAAAAGACAGAATTTCTGTTTGTTAATTAACCACCACCATGTAGGATATTGCTAAAAGTGACCTCATTTCTAGGAGCAGAGTGGTGAAGCCTGACCATAATTATATGAAGAACCACTATGCTTGGAAAAGATGTTGAAATATGCTTTAGAGAAGGCAATTAATGCAAGGTTTGCATTATGGAATAAAGAATATGCAAATATACTATGCCTGTTTGAAAACTCTCCTAAGAAATTATTTTTCCCACATCTGTAAGTGCCATAGTTGAGTAATTAAGCATAATTAAGCAAATTATTTCCATGGCTGGGAACTTTTATATAAATTGGTGACTTTAGGTCACAAGGAAATATAGTTATTCTTCTTTAAATAACTATAGGTACTGTGTCCTTTTCATTAGAGCCAATATTTAAAGTAGGAATATACAACCGTTGTTTCTGGCCACACTGTCTAGAGCAGGGCATGGACGGGATTTTCTGATTGTCTTAAATGTGACTCGTTCACTAAAGTCTTTGGGTTCTTCTGGCCCTTCAACAGAGTTCACGCAGTAAGTTCTTCTGCTGAGACATCTAGGAAGATCAGAGCCTGGCGATAGAGAGCCATTTATGCACAGAAGCAAGAGAGAAACTCTTCATTCTAAGAGCAGCACCGACTTGCTGACAATTTTAAAAAGAATCCTGCACTCCCTGGGAGATCATGGTCCACTGGTTCCAATTCTCAGATGGCTGCAGTCCTGCAGTTCTCTTTAACCTGCAGTGACCCAAACAGAGAGGCTTTTTGCCCAAATAATATACAGTTTTATTCCCAGTCTCTACCCTTTCCCACAATGATGTTAGTTTTATATCCACCGGGATTCTTCAGGTACTATCACAGACCACAAATATGCACCTTCCCAAAAAAGGGGGATAATTCAGCAGTTTTCATTACCTGAAAGAGAGAGACAGAGTGTGTGTGTGTGTGTGTGTGTGTGTGTGAGAGAGAGAGAGAGAGAGAGAGAGAGAGAGAGAGCAAGAAAGAGAATGAATGTGTGTATCCTTTGAAAGTTCTCAGAATTTTTTATGCCAGTAAAATTATTTGAATAGGACCACCTGAGACGTGATACACAGAAAGTGCATTAACCAGTCTTCCTGTTGTTGTGCCTGTTATGTGGTGTGGCCCTAACCTATTGATACCAATTAAGCTCAGGTGATCTCCTCTGTCTCCCTTTTATCAGGAAGTTTCACCTTTTAGGCTCAGGGGAAGAACCTGTTTACAGTGTTAAAGGCCCCACATCTAGATATTAGAAAATTCTCTGAAAAGCTTTTGGCTCTGATGCCAATGAAATTCTCAGTAACTGGTGCTGACATCTCCATCATCCTGGGGTGAGTTGGCCTGCGTCCTTTCACCGAACTCTCGTTCATTAGCACTTATCAAGCCAGACAAAACGTGATTTGATATTGAGGAGGTATAATTTCAAAGGGCACTGTGAGGCTCGTCCTATCCAGGAACATTTTTGCCATAGCCTTATATGCTTTATTTTGATTTAATGGAAAGTTCCTGAGTCAATTCCTTGAGTTTGACAACTTCTAGGTTTCTGTTTCCAGAATATCATTATCACAATCCACATATATTACCTTAAGGTGGAGAGAGATCCTGAAGATTTATTTTAGTTTTCCAATAGGAAGTAACTAGTATGCACATTTTTTTATCTAATTGCCATTTTTAAAGACACAGGATAGCTAAGATACAGGACTGCTAAGTCTCAATGAGTAAGGATGAGTGTGGGGAGTTCATATTAATGTGTTAATCATTTATTGTGATAGTCAGTTATAACACAAACTTGGGAACGGTTGTTTGCTCACCTATGTTTAAACAGTAGCACTTAAAGTGGCAGAGAAAATTAGTGTACAAAGAAATCCAAAGAAGGTAGTAGTTACAGAAAGAGAAGCAGAGATAAGAGACGTACATGAGACAAATGTAGTAATTGCTTGAGTTTATGATGAATTTCTGTCTCCTGGTTCTGGTCTCGCCTACTGCCTGGCAGCTCTTAACTGCCCTTGGGTACTCTGTGGAAACGCTCTATCCTGGCAATTAATCTTTGTATTAGTTTGGAGTTACTTTGAATTATTTCCTGTTACTTCATGCTAAAGAAGTCTAGATAAGGCAGTAAGAGGCATTAACTGGTAGATGTCTTCAATAATTTAGGAGTGTATTATATCTAGCACAATGTCTAGTCTATAGAACATACTGAATAAATATGGAAAGACAATCTACCTAGGTGGTGGCAATGAAACTGGAAAAGACGGAGTGGAAACCAGAGATTTGTGATAAAGGAAAACCCCAAAGGATTTGGCAAGTGATAAAATATAAAAGAAAGGATTGATGCCTGTGGTGAGGATTCAGGCTAGAGAGAGCTGAGTCTAGAGGTAGATGACCTGTCATTTTTTCTCAAGATAACCCTATTTCAGTAACTTAAAAAAAAAATCTAAGAGCACAATTACTAATGGAAAAATAAGACCAAAGTAAGCAGTAATATGAAACATTTGCAATTAAAAAATATTGGTCTCTGTCTATGTATTTGATGAGAAAAACAACTCTTCACTCTCCCCCACCCATTTTATCCTTTGCTTCATATGTACAGGTTAATGTTTTTAGGCATTAGAATGGAAGCTAAAGAGTGCTGTCTTTAGGAGAGAATTTTTTGCTTTTTAATGCACATCAATTTAGCCCTAAACAATGCAATTTGAAATGGTGTGTTTCTATATCAGTGAAGGTGTTGGGAAGGCAGTGAGTGAAAGAGACTTCTTGTAAATAGCCTCAGACACAGCAAGCCATAGATGAAGGACAGTGTATGCATTTTGTAGGATGGAAAGGACCATTAGTCACACATCCATCTTTTCAGTCACTGAGAGAATGATCCCCATTAGTGACATCATTTTCTAATAATAAGAAAAATGTATGTATGTCCTTGGAAGTTCAATAAATAGTGAACCTTACACCTGAGAACTTTGCAGGCACCTGAGAAGGTTAATTAACTCTTTTATACTTTAAAATTTTATAGAATATTTTCTACATTACTAGAATAGTTTATTAAGTTATATCTTGGTGACTATAAAACATAAATATAACCCCGTAAAATAAAGCTGAGAGAAAATATGTGAAAATTACTCAACAGAGTGCCTGCACAATTAAGCTTTTTACGATAAGCAAATAAAGGAAGAAATGTTTTCCCAATCCAGTTCTGAGTTGATGTATCCAGTGTAAGATGCACCAGAGCCCTGAATCACAATACCTAGGTTTGCCTCTGGCTTTAGTTACAGTTGTGGACCCATGTCTGGAGGAGCTTAGACTCACCAATTACCGACCATGTTTCATCTCAAGTTCATGCTGCTTGTTGTTCTGTTTTGTACCCAGAGACTCCTCTGGTGCTTTGCCCACTCAATCTGGGCTTAAGCTAAGCCTAGAAATACGGACAAATTTACATCCCTAAGGCCAAACTTCAAATGGGAAAGAGAGCCAATGGAAAAAGTCTCCTGTCCATCACATGAGCAATTAACACAGGTGTACTGCCTGCTTCCCAGGTGGTCCTGGCAGCATTGACCCCAGGAAACTTGCTACTGCCTTCCTTATGTATTGGCTTTTCCTCTTTCCTTATCTCACTTTCCTTGTTTCCTCACTTCAAATAAAATAACTGCCCCTAAGTCCTTGTCACTGGTTCTAGTTTTAAGGAATCCTAAGTTAAGACACTAGGTCATTGTAAATTAGAAGGTTAAAAAACAACAACAAAAAAAAAGGATTTTGTGCATCCTACACTGAAAATTTACTTTATTTCGCCTATAATAGTGGGTATATAAAACATTTTATACTCTGTGTTTATAAAAAGTGGTAGCTGAATTAAAATTTGCAGAACAAATCAGTCATTAGGGATTTTCCCAATTTCTGAAAATCAATTTCTCCTATCACTTTAAGTTTATATTATTTCTAGGTAGTTAATGATTTATATAAATCAACACATCACTCATTAAATACACTAAATGGAAGAAATTTGTAAGTGAATAAGTTTTTCAAAACAGAAATAATTCTCTTCTCAATTTGTAAGTGTTAATTTTGAGATAACAAATTTCTTAATGGGGGAAGCCACACTAATTCTGCAAATATTGTGCATAATAGAGATTTGAATTTTCCTCTTGAAATAAATTCCTTTAATTTCTTAAGGAAATATGTGAACTTTAAAAGGACAAAATGAAATTATTCTTCATGAATTAATTTCACTACTATTATGATTCTGTTATTATAGAATTTACAAAGTCTTCCTAGCATACATTTATAGGCTTCATTTGGTAACATAAAATAAATAGATTTGAAGGGAAAATCTACTTAAATCAGACTTTGAATACCTGGCAATATTTGAAAACTATAAAAACCACTTTAACATTTTATCTAATTGTTAAAAATAATTTTCTAAAATTAATGATAAAGTATTTCAAAATGAAGAAGAATGCTACTATTAAAAAGTTGTGAATTTTTCAATTATTTACTCTTTAAAAATATTCTCAGTTTGAATAACATTTCTGGAAGATTGAACATAAAAACTTTTCTATATGTAGAAATTTTTCTATATGTTTAAATTTATATTTAAAGAAGAGCTTGAGTTGTTAAGAGGCATAGCCATCTATTAATTTGGAAATTTCTTTTTACTTAGCCTTCAAAGTCTTTCATAGTGTTCTCAAAATTTTATTGAGTCATTATTATCAACAAATATAGTTATAATGTGACAATAAATAATAAACAGAAAAATACTATTATATGTTTATTTGGAAATAATGCATATTTTTAAATCCAAAGTGACTATTAGTTAAAAATAAAATGATGGTAAGTGTCAGTTAGAAGCAAGCAGTTACTGACACAGGACTCGCAACTTAGGAGCTACTAATATTTGTAAGGTAACACGCATTCTTTACTCCTACTTTTAATTTACTTCAAGTGTAAATCTGAGGTTTTATACTCAGTCTTTGTTAGCCTATGATGTGGTTCACAAATTCAGACTCCCTCTTGATTAACAATTTATGCACAGATAATTTAATTATTCCTTTTATTTGATCAGAATTGGTCAACCACATATGGCTTTTGGTAACATGGTAAAGATTTTTCTGTATTTCTACACTGATACTAGACACATTCACCTAAATTAACTGAAAAGATGTTTTATCAAAAGTGGTCATAAAAAATAAAAACACATCTCTAATGTACATAGGAAAAAAATTAACTCCATCATCCACAAAGTCTTTGAGAACATCTGAGTTTTAAAAGAATTGATAACTTACTTACTCTTTACTCTAAAATTTCTAATAGAAAATATGTGTTCTACTTATCTCAATTTTCATCTTCCTTTCTTAAATATTTCTTCTTGAAATTTCTTCTTGAAATCATTATTCAGAGAACGTTATGTTAGTATACAAGGATAGCATGTGTCAGCTAAACTCTTTCTTCATGAGAATATGGGAGGAAAGGTGTTATATTTATTAAGTAATAAAGACCTTCAAGGTTTCAGAAGGCAAAGTTATTTCTAGAGTCAAATGAAACCAAATTAAGAGTATGGAGGTAGGAGTGGTTCACCCCTGGTACATGCAGTAAGAGTATGTATCATTAGTAGGGAATTCAAATGCAGTACTAAAACTATTAAATATGTCTACATTTTATTTATCCAATATGCCAGTGTTTTTGAATAATTTTAGTGACAAAATACATTCTTCCATCCCCCTAAACCGTTGGTTGATCAATCCAGTAGTATCCTAAATGAAAGAAAGTAAGAGAAAAGAGAGAAATGAAGACAAATACATCAAAACCCACAGTAAATAGAAATGAAATAAACGTTATCTATTTAAATGACAGGAATCATCATATTAGATAAGACAATAACAACCACCAAACAAATCAGATTATGTGCTATTTGAAGACATGAAGAAAGAAGCAGGATAGTTTGAAAACAAAACATGGAAAAATATACAAGACCATGTATACCCCCAAAGAGCTGATTTAGAAATATTATTATTAAAGTGAATTCAATTTAATGGAAAAACATTAATAAAAATAAAAATCATTACAAAACGACAGTGAAAAAAATCCAGTGAGAAGATTTAACAAAGATAACTCCAAGTAATCACATCAATACATAAGAATATATAGAGCAACAACTGAGTTAAAAGCAAAATTTAAAAATTAATGATCATAATATATATTTATATTGATAATGTTAACATAAATTTTTTCACAAGCTGATTTTTTAAAGAATGTATATTTTCTATTTGTTTTATGCATGTTACATTGCAAATGAACCATTCACAAATACTGACGGAATACAGGTTACTAGCCGCTACCACCACCACCACCATGAATCAAGATAATATCCTAAATTGATATATACAATAGGTTCTCTGACCATAATGCAGTTAAAGAGCAACTATAGTTCCACGTATTATTGGGAAAAGCACTTTTAAATAATGTGTGAGTTACAGAGTAACTTAACGGATATTTAAGATGTATTTGAATGAAATTATAACAATTTTTTGTAAATATATGTGGCATGCAGGTAAACTGTTACTTAGAAGAACACTTCCTACGGCTTTAGATGATTCACTAATAAACAAGAAAAACTAGAAATCAGGAAAACAATGAGGTAATTATTCAACTCATGAAGCTAGGATAATACAAATTAAAAATAGTGAGGAATATTTCACCCACATTTAGTCATCTTCAATAGGGGTAGTCTTCCAGGACTTTGGAAATGATGGGGTTGTTGTTATTGTTTATTGTAATATGCTATTGGCATTTAGTGCCAATGAACCAGGAATTCAAATGTCCTGTAATGCAGTGGACAGATCCATGTAACAAAGGATTGTCTAATCCAAACTGCCAAGAGATTTTCTGTTAAGAAATATATGGTCATCAAAAAATTATTTTAAAAGTCTGAAATTTCTGAATTTGCTGAAGTTGTGCAATGGGAGTTCCCATACCCTGCTGGCAGGAATATAAATTAGTACAACAACTTGAAGTGGAATTTGGCAATATTTGATAAAGTTGAAAATGTACACACCTTTTACTCATCCTATGGATTAGACCTTCCACTTAACGGGTATACATTCTGGTAAAACTCTTGCACATGTGTTCAGGAAAATAGACAAAAATGTTCATGGCGGCATTGTTTGGAATAGGAAAAATTTAGGAATCTTAAATGAATAGAAGATTGGATCAATGAATTGTAGCACACTCACATAATGGAATATAGTATGCCCACGTAAATTAATGAAATTATTCTATATGCAGAGCCATCCTAAAATGTTCAGATGGGAGAAAAGAAATGGAGAAAAGAAATTTGCAGAATGTTCACGAAAAAAAGAACTTAAAAAAATCAACACATATATAATCTGATACCATATTATTTATAGATATATATGTATAATAAAATTATGAACTGGAAGTATAAACATCAAGTTTATTATTGTGGCTCACTCTGGGAAGGAGCCAGGAAGGATGTGAGACTAGAAAGGAGGATGCACAGCACTTCAAATTCATGTATTGTTTTACTTTCCTTGAAGGATGCAAACATGACAAAACCTGTGTTAATTTTGTGTGGTGTTTATATTGCTATATTTTAATCTCTGTAACTTTATCTATTTTTTTAAACAAAATTTTTCATTAACAACCTCAAGCTCATTGAAGTGTCTTTTTTAAATTTACATGGAAAATAAATCAAATATTAGGGTCTACATTAGAATAAGATCTTTAGATTACAGATTCTCTGCTCTGTGTCCTATACTATGCTGTCTCTTTCATATTTCCCGATAATTCCTAAATAGTCTCCCTTGTGCTGAACATTACTAGTTCACATATTTGAAAACTTTCTTAGCTTAACATTTTCACCTGTAGCTTAAAATAACCAGATCTTTTACTCTTAAATGCCAAGGTTTTTTTTCCCCCTAAACTTTATTTTTCTTCTCGCTTTTACCATCTCAAAGTTCTAAATTCTGTAAAATACTACTATAAATCATATTTATTATCTACTTTCCTTTACCCTAACATGTGACCCAGTTACAGAAATACACTTTATGTGCAAGGAGTTTACCAGGGCTTTTAGGAGGGTATATAGAGATACAGGTCTTGTTTCTTAGTAACCTATGGTTTAACAGGATGAAAGTTTGGAGGAGAGGTAATATGAACACATTTAACTTCACTACAGAGTATTAAGATAGTATTAAAAGCTCATAAATAAAATGATTTAGGCGGTACATGAGTATGTGGGATATTGAAAAGACAGAGAATTGAGTCAGGGGACATTATTCTAGATATCTTAGAAAAAATAGTATTTTTTTATAGTAGGAAAAGATAAGACATGCCATTTCAATGTTTCGTCCAAAATATTGTTGGGAAAGGAATCATTTAAACACATTGTGAAGGGTCCTGGCTATAATGGAAACAAGCATTTAGTTTGGTAGGTAGAGGGACAGATGAAAAGCTTTTAGCATGAATTTGGAGTGGGGAGTGAAGAGGACATATTCAAACCTGCAGTGTGGGAAAATTAATTCAAAAGTTATATGTAAAAGATCATCATGGTCTTCTCCTGGAATTCACTGTGAATTCTCTGATGGTAGAAACCATAGCAACTTACACACTGTATGTATTTGTTGGCTTATTTATGATATAGATACTCAACGGATGTTGAATAAAGGGACAAAAGGAAGCCATTTATTCACCAAACATTTATTGAGCACCTATATGGGCCAGACAATTCACTGAGTTTTAGAAATACAGTCAAGTGAAGAAGCCCATTTATTTCACTGACTCTACTGCTTTCAGTCATGCTTTATGCCAGATACATCACATCGACCTCAACTCAGTGCCGCATGGAGGACCCTTCTGAAGCCAGTCTGTTTCTGTGCCTGTTTTATTACCTGTTGTCTTATTACCTACCCATTGCTAGGTTGTTCTACTTTAACCTATAACTAAGAGCCTTGAGAGCATCCTCTGTTCAGGCCCAGCTCACCACCAAATGAGCCTTATCAATACTTCCCTAGGGAAGTAGATCCCCTTGGTCAGCTCCATCACTTGTGCCATGGGAATTCACTTATGCTTATCAAGTAACATTGTACTTAAAACATCATTTGTAAGATTATCAAGTGTTTAAGATTTAGAAAATTGCCTAAGGAAACTTGATTTTTTTTTTAAATGAAGAAGGTTCTCCTTATACAAAAATAGTGAGAACGTTGTACTTACTAAGCCCATCTAGCACCACTGAACAGAAAATCCCTTTGTCTGACATCTGTTCACTTATAGTAATTCTGATGTTGATGTCTTTAAAATTGTGAACTTCTAATTGATTTTTCAGTATAATGACTTCTTTATAGAAAAGGAGAGGAACACATCCAAAGCATTGCTTTTCTTTGAACTTCAGAAATTTTAAACATTACATATTAAGAATATAGAAAGGTGATTTTGTTTTTGTTTTTTTGATTACTTGTATGTTTTCTTCCTGATAGTAGCATCTTGATAAATTTGACAAAGGAACTGGAAACCAAGTTGTCCCTATAGGTACAAGCCCAAGAAGAGCCCTCTGACATTTTTCAAAATAAGTGCAATGTGAATCTAAAAAAAAGAGATAAATAAAAAAGGCTAAAGCATTCCTTCCTGTCTTGGCCCTTTCCTTTGCTTGATTGGTCAGGAAAGATGATGTGATTCATCATCTTCACTTCAGCTGTTGGTATAAAACTTCCAGCAATGCTGACAGGATCAGAAGGATATCGCTTCCCCTTGGGCTCCTCCAAACCTCAGTCATGGTTAATTCAGCTATGGTGAAAGGAACAAACAGGAAATTTGAAAGCAACATTGCTTCACACAAAGTGTACTGTTTATTCCTCCATGCCCAAATTGATAAAAGTAAACCATCATCAATTCAACATGATGAAATCATGAAGAAGAATTACACATGTAATTTATAAAATCATGCTTATTCCAAAGCAGCTGACTCTCTCAGGAAGACAGCTTTTGAGTAGAACAAAGAAAATACACTGGAATGTTGTCATCCAGAACAACTAGTATCATGTTTTCTTCTTTTCCTTTTTTTTCTCACATCTTTATTGGAGTATAATTGCTTTACAATGGTGTGTTAGTTTCTGATTCATAACAAAGGGAATCAGCTATACATATACATATATCCCCATTTCTCTTCCCTCCTGCATCTCCCTCCCTCCCACCATCCCTATCCCACCCCTCTAGGAGGTCACAAAGCACCGAGCTGATCTCCCTGTGCTATGTGGCTGCTTCCCACTAGCTATCTACCTTACGTTTGGTAGTGTATATATGTCCATGCCACTGTCTCACTTTGTCCCAGCTTACCCTTCCCCCTCCCCATGTCCTCAAGTCCATTCTCTAGTAGGTTTGCGTCTTTATTCCCAACTTGCCCTTAGGTTCTCCATGACCATTTTTTTTTGTTTTTGTTTTTGTTTTTTTTAGATTCCATATATATGTGTCAGCATACGGTATTTGTTTTTCTCTTTCTGACTTACTTCACTCTGTATGACAGACCCTAGGTCCATCCACTCACTACAAATAACTCAATTTCGTTTCTTTTTATGGCTGAGTAATATTCCATTGTATATATGTGCCACATCTTCTTTAACCATTCATCTGTCGATAGACACTTAGGTTGCTTCCATGTCCTGGCTATTGTAAATAGTGCTGCAATGAACATTGTAGTACATGACTATTTTTGAATTATGGTTTTCTCAGGGTATGTGCTCAGGAGTGGGATTGCTGGGTTGTATGGTAGTATTGTTCTTAGTTTTTTTAAGGAACCTCTATACTTTTCTCCATAGTGACTGTATCAATTTACATTCCCACCAACAGTGCAACAGGGTTCCCTTTTCTCCACACCTTCTCCAGCATTTATTGTTTGTAGAGTTTTTGATGATGACCATTCTGAGTGGTGTGAGGTGATACCTCATTGTAGTTTTGATTTGCATTTCTCTAATGATTAATGATGTTGAGCATTCTTTCATGTGTTTGTTGTCAATCTGTATATCTTCTTTGGAGAAATGTCTATTTAGGTCTTCTGCCCATTTTTGGATTGGGTTGTTTGTTTTTTTGATATTGAGCTGCATGAGCTGCTTGTATACTTTTGGAGATTAATCCTTTGTCAGTTTCTTCATTTGCAAATATTTTCTCCCATTCTGAGGGCTGTCTTTATGTCTTGTTTATGGTTTCCTTTGCTGTGCAAAAACTTTTAAGTTTCATAAGGTCCCATTTGTTTATCTTTGTTTTTATTTCCATTTCTCTAGGAGGTGGGTCAAAAAGGATCTTGCTGTGATTTATGTCATAGAGTGTTCTGCCTGTGTTTTCCTCTAAGAGTTTTATAGTGTCCAGTCTTACATTTAGGTCTTTAATCCATTTTGAGTTTATTTTTGTGTATGGTGTTAGGGAGTGTTCTAATTTCATTCTTTTACATGTAGCTGTCCAGTTTTCCCAGCACCACTATTGAAGAGGTTGTCTTTTCTCCACTGTATATTCTTGCCTCCTTTATCAAAGATAAGGTGCCCACATGTGCGTAGGTTTACCTCTGGGCTTTCTACCCTGTTCCATTGATCTATATTTGTGTTTTTGTGCCAGTACCATACTGTCTTGATTACTGTAGCTTTGTAATATAGTCTGAAGTCAGGGATCCTGATTCCTAAACCTCCGTTTTTCTTTCTCAAGATTGTTTTGGCTATTTGGGTTCTTCTGTGTTTCCCTACAAATTGTGAAATTTTTTATTCTAGTTTTGTGAAATAGGCCATTGGTAGTTTGATAGGTATTGCATTGAATCTGTAGATTGCTTTGGGTAATATAGTCATTTCCCAATGTTGATTCTTCCAGTCCAAGAACATGGTGTATCTCTCCATCTATTTGTATCATCTTTAATTTCTTTCATCAGTGTCTTATAATTTTCTGCATACAGGTCTTTAGTCTCCTTAGGTAGGTTTATCCCTAGGTATTTTATTCTTTTTGTTGCAATGGTAAATGGGAGTGTTTTCTTAATTTCACTTTCAGAATTTTAATCCTTAGTGTATAGGAATGCAAGAGATTTCAGTGCATTGATTTTGTATCCTGCTACTTTACCAGGTTCATTGATTAGCTCTAGTAGTTTTCTGGTAGCATCTTTAGGATCCTCTATGTATAGTATGTCATCTGCAAACAGTGACAGCTTTACTTCTTCTTTTCCTATTTGGATTCTTTTATTTCTTTTTCTTCTGTGATTGCTGGAGCTAAAACTTCCAAAACTATGTTGAATAATAGTGGTGAGAGTGGACAACCTTGTCTTGTTCCTGATCTTACAGGAAATGGTTTCAGTGTTTCACCACTGAGAACAATGTTGGCTGTGGGTTTGTCATATATGGCCTTTATTATGTTGAGGTAAGTTCCCTCTATGCCTACTTTCTGCAGGGTTTTGATCATAAATCAGTGTTGAATTTTGTCAAAACCTTTCTCCACATCTATTGAGATGATCATGTGGTTTTTCTCCTTCAATTTGTTAATATGGTGTATCACATTGATTGATTTGCACATATTGAAGAATCCTTGCATTCCTGGGATAAACCCCACTTTATCATGGTGTATGATCCTTTTAATGTGCTGTTGGATTCTGTTTGCTAGTATTTTGTTGAGGATTTTTGCATCTATGTTCATCAGTGATATTGGCCTGTGGTTTTCTTTCTTTGTGACATCTTTGTCTGGTTTTGCTATCAGGGTGATGGTGGCCTCATAGAATGAGTTTGGGAGTGTTCCTCACTCTGCTATATTTTGGAGGAGTTTGAGAAGGATAGGTGTTATCTCTTCTCTAAATGTTTGATAGAATTCGCCTGTGAAGCCATCTGGTCCTGGGCTTTTGTTTGTTGGAAGATTTTTAATCACAGTTTCAGTTTCAGTGCTTGTGATTAGTTTGTTCATTTTTTCTATTTCTTCCTGGTCCAGTCTTGGAAGGTTGTGCATTTCTAAGAATGTGTCCATTTCTTCCAGGCTGTGAATTTTATTGGAATAGAGTTGCTTGTAGTAATCTCTCAAGATCCTTTGTATTTCTGCAGTGTCAGTTGTTACTTCTCCTTTTTCATTTCTAATTCTATTGATTTGAGTCTTCTCGTTTTCTTCCTGATGACTCTGGCTAATGGGTTATCAGTTTTCTATATCTTCTCAAAGAACCAGCTTTTAGTTATACTGATCTTTGCTATTGTTTCCTACATTTCTTTTTAATTTCTTTCTGATCTGATTTTTATGATTAATTTCCTTCTGCTAACTTTGGGGTTCTTTTTCTTCTACATGTTCTAATTGCTTTAGGTGTAAGGTTAGGTTGTTTATTTGAGATGTTTCTTGTTTCTTAAGGTAGGATTTTATTGCTCTAAACTTCCCTCTTAGAACTGCATTTGATACATCACATAGGTTTTGGGTCGTTGTGTTTTAATTGTCATTTGTTTCTAGGTATTTTTTGATTTCCTCTTTGATTTCTTCAATGATCTCTTGGTTATTAAGTAGTGTATTGTTTAGCCCCCATGTGTTTGTATTTTTTACAGATTTTTTCCTGTAATTGATATTTAGTCTCATACTGTTGTGGTCGGAAAAGATACTTGATACGATTTCACTTTTCTTAAATTTACCAAGGCTTGATTTATGACCCCAAGATATGATCTATCCTGGAGAATGTTCCATTAGCACTTGAGAAGAAAGTGTATTCTGTTGTTTTTGGATGGAATGTCCTATAAATATCAAGTAAGTCCATTTGTTTAATGTATCATTTAAATCTTGTGTTTCCTTATTTATTTTCATTTAGGATGATCCATCCATTGGTGAAAGTGGGGTGTTAAAGTCCCCTAGTATGATTGTGTTACTGTCAATTTCCCCTTTTATGGCTGTTAGTATTTGCCTTATGTATTGAGGTGCTTCTATGTTGGGTGTATAGATATTTACAATTGTTATATCTTCTTCTTGGATTGATCCCTTGATTATTATGTAGTGTCCTTCTTTGTCTTTTGTAATAGTCTGTTTGAAAGTCTATTATGTCTGATATGAGACTTGCTACTGCAGCTTTCTTTTGATTTCCATTTGCATGGAATATCTTTTTCCATCCCCTCACTGTCAGTATGTATGTGTCCCTAGGTCTGAAGTGGGTGTCTTGTAGACAGCATATATATGGGTTTTGTTTTTATGTCCATTCAACCAGTCTATATCTTCTGGTTGGAGCATTTAATCCATTTATATTTAAGGTAATTATCAATATGTGTGTTCCTATTACCTTTTTCTTAATTGTTTTGGGTTTGTTATTGTAGGTCTTTTCCTTCTCTTGTGTTTCCTGCCTAGAGAAGTTCCTTTAGCATTTGTTGTAAAGCTGGTTTGGTGGTGCTGAATTCTCTTAGCTTTTGCTTGTCTATAAAGGTTTTAATTTCTCCATTTAATCTGAATGAGATCCTTGCTGGGTACAGTAATATTTGTTGTAGGTTTTTCCCTTTCATCACTTTAAATATGTCCTGCCACTCCCTTCTGGCTTGCAGAGTTTCTGCTGAAAGATCAGCTGTTAACATTATGTTGATTCCCTTGTATGTTATTTGTTGCTTTTCCCTTGCTGCTTTTAATATTTTTTCTTTGTATTTAATTTTTGATGGTTTGATTAATATGTGTCTTGATGTGCTTCTCCTTGGATTTACCCTGTATGGGACTCTCTGTGCTTCCTGGACTTGAGTAACTCTTTCCTTTCCCATATTAGGGAAGTTTTCAACTATAATCTATTCCAATATTTTCTCAGTCCCTTTCTTTTTCTCTTCTTCTTCTGGAACCCCTAGAATTCGAATGTTGGTGCGTTTAATGTTGCCCGAGATGTCCCTGAGACTGTCCTCAGTTCTTTTCATTCTTTTCCCTTTATTCTGCTCTGCAGTAGTTATTTCCACTATTTTATCTTCCAGGTCACTTATCAGTTTTTCTGCCTCAGTTTTTCTGCTATTGATCCCTTCTAGAGAATTTGTAATTTAATTTATTGTGTTGTTCATCATTGTTTGTTTGCTTTTTAGTTCTTCTAGGTCCTTGTTAAACGTTTCTTGTATTTTCTCCATTGTATTTCCAAGATTTTGGATCATCTTTACTATCATTATTGTGAATTCTTCTTTAGTTAGGCTGCCTATTTCCTCTTCATTTGTTAGATCTGGTGGGTTTTTACCATGGTCCTTCATCTGCTGTGTGTTTCACTGTCTTCTCATTTTGTTTAACCTACTGCACTTGGGGTCCCCTTTTCACAGGCTGCATGTTTGTAGTTGCCGTTGTTTTTGGTGTCTGCCCCCAGTTGCTAAGGTTGGTTCAGTGGGTTGTGTAGGCTTCCTGGTGGAGGGAACTAGTGCCTGTGTTCTGGTTTATGAGGCTAGATTCTGTCTTTCTGGTTGGCAGGTCCATGTCTGGTGGTGTGGTTTGGGGTGTCTGTGGCCTTATTATGATGTTATGCAGCCACTCTGCTAATGGGTTGTGTTGTGTTCCTGTCTTGCTAGTTGTTTGGTTTAGGGTGTCCAGCACTGTAGCTTGCTGGTCGTTGAGTGGAGCTGGGTCTTGGCATTGACATGGAGATCTCTGGGAGATTTTCGCCATTTGATATTACGTCGAGCGGGGAGGTCTTTGGTGAACCAGTATCCTGAACTTGCTCTCCCACCTCAGAGGCACAGCCCTGATGCCTGGCTAGAGCACCAAGACCCTGTCATCCACACGGCTCAGAATAAAAGTGAGAAAGAAAGAAAGAAAGAAAGAAAAAGATAAAATAAAAAAGTTATATTTGCTTAATAAAGCAAAACTATACAGAAAGAATCAGACACAGAAGCATACACATACACACTCACAAAAACATAAAAAGGGGAAAAAATACATATTATTGCTCCTAAAGTCCACCTCCTCAATATGGGATGATTCATTGTCTATTCAGGTATTCCAAAGACGCAGGGTACATCAAGTTGATTGTGGACATTTAATCCACTGCTCCTGAGGCTGCTGGGAAAGATTTCCCTTTCTCTTCTTTGTTCGCACAGCTCCTGGGGTTCAGCTTTGGATTGGCCCCGTCTCTGCGTGTAGGTCGTCTTAGGGCATCTGGTCTTCGCTCAGACAGGACAGGGTTAAAGGGGCAGCTGATTCGGGGGCTCTGGGTCACTCAGGATGGGGGGAGGGAGGGGTACGGAGTGTGGGGCAAGCCTGCGGCGGCAGAGGCCGGTGTGACGTTGCACCAGCCTGAATCGTGCCATGCGTTCTCCCGGGGAAGTTGTCCCTGGATCTCGGGAACCTGGAGGTGGCGGGCTGCACAGGCTCCTGGGAGGGGGAGGTGTGGAGAGTGACCTGTGCTCATACACAGGCTTCTTGGTGGCTGCAGCAACAGCCTTAGTGTCTCATGCCCATCTCTGGGGTCCGCGCTGATAGCCGTGGCTCACGCCTTTCTCTGGAGCTCCTTTAAGGGGCACCAGGAAATAAAGAGGCAAAAAAAGTCTCTTGCCTCTTAGGCAGGTCCAGACCTTTTCCCAGACTCCCTCCCGTCTAGGTGTGGCACACCAGCCCCCTTCAGGCTGTGTTCACGCAGCCAACTTCAGTCCTCTCCCTGGGATCCGACCGAAGCCTGAGCCTCAGCTCCCAGCCCCGCCCACCCTGGCGGGTGAGGAGGCAAGCCTCTCGGGCTGGTGAGCGCTGGTCGGCACCGATCCTCTGTGCGGGAATCTCTCCGCTTTTCCCTCCGCATCCCTGTGGCTGTGCTCTCCTCCGTGGCTCTGAAGCTTCCCCCCCTCCACCACCCACAGTCTCTGCCCGCGAAGGGGCTTCTAGTGTGTGGAAACCTTTCCTCCTTCCCAGCTCCCTCCCACTGGTGCAGGTCCCGTCCCTATTCTTTTGTCTCTGTTTTTTCTTTTTTCTTTTGCCCTCCCCAGGTACGTGGGGAGTTTCTTGCCTTTTGGGATGTCTGAGCTCTTCTGCCAGCCTTCAGTAGGTGTTCTGTAGGGGTTGTTCTACATGTAGATGTATTTCTGATGCATTTGTGGGGAGGAAGCTGATCTCCACGCCTTGCTCTTCCGCCATCTTGAAGCTCCTCTCCTCAGCTTTTGTTTTTCTTTTTAACGGAGGATTGATAGTGTCATGTATACAGTGCTATTATTATGATGTAAAATATTGAATCTCCAATTTTTCTTTGAGTTTATTGTCCCATGAGCTTGAATTTTTGGCTTTGATCCGTTTGAAAATTCCTGCTGTCATCTTGGGCAACATCAGCATTTTCCTGGAGATTCTTGCATCAAGTTTTTAAGGAAATTTGAATTCCAAGCTCTAACTGTCCAAAACAGACAGGACATAAAATAACCTACAGGTAAAAGAAGTAGCATACAGAACAGTATGTAACTTTTCTGAGTGATACAAAAGAAGGCTCAAATAATGAAAAGGGTACCATGATTCCTGATTCAGAAGGCAGAATATTATAAAAAATTTGTTTTTCTAAAGTGAATTTGTATGGTGAGATCAATTTCTTTATAATTTGACAAAACAGTTCGTAAGTTATTGAACAAGGAAAGATTAAGAAAATTTGGAGAAAAAAATTAAAAGTAGAATAATAACAATCCAGGACAATTTCTACTAGATATTAAAGTGTTAAAATTAAGTTTAGTCCGAAGACTGAGCAGAATAAGTAGTATGAAATGAGAGAAAGATATAAAAAAATTATATAACATTTTAAAAACAATGAAATAGTAATTAATTGATCTATGGATTTTTAAAATAAAAATCATTAGAATAATTGGTTAACTCTATTGTAAACAAATACATTTAGATCACATATCAAACCATACCAAATTAAATTTCAGCTGGATGGAAATGGTTAAAGAATGATATGAACTCTAAAAACTTAGAAAAAATATATATGTCCTTTCTTTCAGAGGGAAGATTATTTTTATTTTGAAATCAGTGGTAAAAGACACAAAATAAATACAGCTATGTTAAATTACATGATCACTGGAGAAACTTTATTATGGCAAATAAAATTAAAGGCAAATTATTAATTAGCAAACATTATTAATAATGGCTAAAAGAAAGTATTAAAGATATGTATTTAATATTATAAATATTATTGCATTATATAATACATATTATATTACCATAAGGAAATTATTGTAATATATCAATAACATATAAATGAAAAAGGAAATTAAACAATGTAAAAATCATGAAATACAAAAGAAAATTCAGAAAATTCTGTTTATACTAGAAATTAAACACCTGAAAAATTTAAATAACAGTCTTTTTTTTTAAGTAAAGCATCCATTTATAAAGGATTATACAATATATTTAAGATGATGTGGTAAATGAGATGTTTTCTTACATTGCTGCTGGGATATAAGTTGTGACAAACATTTAGAAAAAAAGATTATATTTATCAAGAATTATAAAAGTAATAATCCCTAAGTAGTACAGTCTATGAATCTTTTCTAAGAGAACAACCTAAATTATAAAAGACATTTATGTATTAAAATGTTTATAACAGGGCTTCCCTGGTGGTGCAGTGGTCAAGAGTCTGCCTGCTGATGCAGGGGACACGGGTTCATGTCCCGGTCCAGGAGGATCCCACATGCCGCGGAGCGGATGGGCCTGTGAGCCATGGCCACTAGGCCTGCGTGTCTGGAGCCTGTGCTCCTCATCGGAAGAGGCCACATCAGTGAGAGGCCCGCGTACCGCAAAAAAAAAAAAAAAATTATAACAAATTACCTACAATAGCTTAATTTGAGAATATCAGGAAACGCTTAAGTAAGATATTTTGCAGGTAAAACTAGATTTATATAGATTTAATAATAAATGTCCATATCATATTTTATTTTATATTAAAGGAAAACATTCAGATATCACATGCAGCATGTGTCAGCTATGTATAGATCAAATACACACAGAAAAAGGAAATAAACTAACATTTAATAACTTATTTTCTTATATCTTCTCACAGGTCTTCTCTAAATTTTTAATAATGATCCTCTACAATAGGAAAATGTAATAACCAAAATGAATAGAAGAGGAATGCAAATGGCTTATTTTATTGAAGTAAAAATGCCCTAAATATATGTTTTTTATAGATAAGAATATTGAACAAATTCATATTTTCAATTTCTCATTAGTTAATGAGTTTTATTGATTATTAGTAAAAATGAATTTTTATATTGAATAAATTCATGTCTTCAATTCTTCACTAATTAATATTTTATTGGTTATAATTTAAAATAATAAGGTTTTTTTGCATCCTGACAGCACAATTCTAAATGTCACTTATATGACTATACAGATGAGAATAGAAATATTTTTCAGCATTTTAGACACAGGAATTCTACTGAATATTAAAACATAATTATAAAACTACAACTATTTAAAGTTTCTGTAACCAGTAAAAGAGAAAAAACATTGATGGAATCCGTAAACAGTACATACTTTGAATATTGTTTTTAAAATATCACTATCTTAGCCTGAGTGCCCACGGAAACAGCCTGAGGTGAAGACTGGGATTAATCTGTAGGAGGTACAAGGTCAGGATCTTAAGAGTAAAGGACAAGGGAACTAAGTCAAGGAAGGAAGGAGAATCATGAAAGATGATACAGCAGCATGCTGGTCACTACTTCACTATGACACCTTAAGAGAAATCTGATAATCACTTGGCAGGTCGGTCAGCATGGCCTCACCTCATAGTACACAGAAATCATACCTTGTTGCTGTCTACTGCAGGAAGAAAGAAAAGGGCTCCTGTTTCCCAATCATCAAATTTTCATCCACAGGAAGTTACGTCCACACTCCTTCACATGCACGTGCACGCGCACACACGTGCACACACACACACACACTTCAGGTTGCATTATCTCGCCCCTTTGGTGGTTGTTTGGGGCACCAGATCTGTTACCCTATGGTGTGGTGTAACATTCAAGTTCAGAAGGAAGGAACCAGAAACTGAGGCAAATGTCTGGTTGCCTGACTGTGCAGTGGCAGTTAAAAGTCACAGCAAGGCTTCATGGACCTCAGTGGAATAGGTCAGCCACAGCAGTAGCTGAGGAGGAACAAGCATGTGCAGGGAATGGTGCCAGGGAAATCTGAGGAGGTGTGTATATCCAACACAATGGCTATCCCTTACGAGTTCAAATGTGCTATAATCTCTCCCATAAGAAGCTGAAACTCTGAGAATAAAAATTTATTCATCCCTCATTCTTCCTACCTACTCTCCTTTCTCTCTTTTAGAGTCAACGTTATCAAAAACATTACCTGTAATCACTGTGACATTTCAACAATCTCAATTTCCTCCCAGCTGTTACTCAGGGCTCTTTTTATATCAGCTTTAAACATTTCAGTGGGAGTTCTGATCTGATGGCTATGCCACTCTTTCACTATTCCCCCCACCCCTGGTTCTTGTACTCCCTCTTTTCAGCTTGGATTCCACCTTTAAAAACTCCCTGGCAACTCTTCTGTGTTCTTATCTCACAAGCACTTGGCACAGCTAATCACTCTCTCCTTTTTCATCAACATCTCTTTCCCTGGCTTCAGCGTTTATTTCCCCTGTTTTTTCTCCAGCCTCACTAGCCATTTTCTATCCATCTGTTTTTGGGTTCCTCTCCTCTGCTCAACTTCTAAATGCTGTCATGCTGCAGGGCTTTGTGCTAACGCACACAGCGAGGGTTGAGTACTATTTCTCTACATGAATCAACTCTGTCTCCTGCCTGTCTCCACTTTGCTCATAGCCATATTGTTCACTGTAGCCACATGCTGTTATTTTATTTTACCATACTAAGATCTAGTTATTCTCAGGGATTTTGCATAAGCTCTTCCCTCCGCCTGGAAATCTTTTTTCCCAGATATTCAAAGGATGACTTTTCCTATAGTTTGGATCTAAAGTTAAAATATAATTAGGGAGGACTTCTTCAACCACAACTAATCTGTAAGATGCCTCCATTTCAACTGTGTTTTCCTATTCATTTTTCTAGGCATTTATTTATTTATTTAACATCTTTATTGGAATATAATTGCTTCACAATGGTGTGTTAGTTTCTGCTGTATAATTAAGTGAATCAACTATACATATACATATATCCCGATATCTCCTCCCTCTTGCATCTCCCTCCCAACTTCCCTAACCCACCTTCTCTATCCCACTTCTCCAGGTGTCCACAAAGCCACGAGCTGATCTCCATGTGCTATGCGGCCGCTTCCCACTAGCTATCTATTTTACGTTTGGTAGTGTATACGTTTGGTAGTCCATGCCACTCTCTCACTTTGTCTCAGCTTACCCTTCCCCCTTCCCCTGTCCTCAAGTCCATTCTCTACGTCTGCATCTTTATTCCTATCCTGCCCCTAGATTCTTCAGAACCTTTTTTTTTTTGATTCCATATATATAGGTGTTAGCATATGGTATTTGTTTTTCTCTTTCTGACTTACTTCACTCTGTATGACAGATTCTAGGTCCATCAACCTCACTACAAATAACTCAATTTCATTTCTTTTTATGGCTGAGTAATATTCCATTGTATATATGTGCCACATCTTCTTTATCCATTGATCTGTCGATGGACACTTAGGTTGCTTCCATGTCCTGGCTATTGTAAATAGACCTGCAATGAACATTGTGGTACATGACTCTTTTTGAATTATGGTTTTCTCAGGGTATGTGCCCAGGAGTGGGATTGCTGGGTCCTATGGTAGGTCTATTTTTAGTTTTTTAGGGAACCTCCATACTGTTCTCCATAGTGACTGTATCAATTTACATTCCCACCAACAGTGCAGGAGGGTTCCCTTTTCTCCACACCCTCTCCAGCATTTATTGTTTGTAGATTTTTTGATGATGGCCATTCTGACTGGTGTGAAGTGATACCTCATTGTAGTTTTGATTTGCATTTCTCTAATGATTAATGATGTTGACCATCCTTTCATGTGTTTGCTGGCAATCTGTATATCTTCTTTGGAGAAATGTCTATTTAGGTCTTCTGCCCATTTTTGGATTGGGTTGTTTGTTTTTTTTGATATTGAGCTGAATAAGCTGTTTGTATACTTTGGAGATTAATCCTTTGTCAGTTGCTTCATTTGCATATATTTTCTCCCATTCTGAGGGCTGTCTTTTCCTCTTGTTTGTGGTTTCCTTTGCTGTGCAGAAGCTTTTAAGTTTCATTAGGTCCCATTTGTTTATTTTTGTTTTTATTTCCATTTCTCTAGAAGGTGGGTCAAAAAGGATCTTGCTGTGATTTATGTCATAGAGTGTTCTGCCTATGTTTTCCTCTAAGAGTTTGATAGTGTCTGGCCTTACATTTAGGCCTTTAATCCATTTGGAGTTTATTTTTGTATATGGTATTAGGGAGTATTCCAATTTCATTCTTTTACATGTAGCTGTCCAGTTTTCCCAGCACCACTTATTGAAGAGAATGTCTTTTCTCCATTGTATCTTCTTGCATCCTTTATCAAAGATAAGGTGACCATATGTGCATGGGTTTATCTCTGGGCTTTCTATCCTATTCCATTGATCTATATTTCTGTTTTTGTGCCAGTACCATACTGTCTTGATTAATGTAGCTTTATAGTATACTCTGAAGTCCAGGAGCCTGATTTCTCCATATCCGTTTTTCTTTCTCATGATTGCTTTGGCTATTTGAGGTCTTTTGTGTTTCCATACATATTGTGAAATTTTTAATTCTAGTTCTGTGAAAAATGCCATTGATAGTTTGATAGGGATTGCATTGAATCTGTAGATTGCTTTGGGTAATATAGTCATTTTCACAATGTTGATTCTCCCAATCCAAGGACATGGTATATCTCTCCATCTGTTTGTATCATCTTTAATTTCTTTCATCAATATCTTATAATTTTCAGGTTATCTCCATGTCTCACTCCCCTGCCACCTTGAAGGTCCCCTTTCTTGGCATTTAAAAGAATCTCATCCCTTTTTAATTGTTCCATTAGAGTAGGATTTATCTCTATCTACTGTAAGAACACCTGTTGAGGACACAGGCCTTATCTGTCTTGCTCATCAGTGTATGAAGGAGCTGTACTAATGCCTATCTCACAGTAGACATACAATAAATAGCTTTTAATGAATAACACTAAAACAACATTATAAGTCATTTTTACTGATCAAATAACATAACATTTACAAAAAAGAAAATATCAGGGCTGATATGAGAGCATGAGTATTGTGCAATTGTCGTTTTCATACTTCAAGTTGGATTATGACTTGTTTTAAAAAAGTATTCTGGCAATACACACCAAAAACATAAATATATGTATGCTCTGTGATCAATTATAAATAATGACCAGTTAATTATTGATTGACTCTTAACAGTATAGAACCTCATACCTATAACAGTGATATTTTGCCTATGGGCAAAAATTATACATATATGATGTGCAGTTGTTTTTAGCTTGCTTCGTAATAACTTCACTTATGGTTCAATGATGTTTAGTTTTTTCTCCTCAGATTTATTGAGGTATAATTGACAAGTAAAAATTGTATGCATTTAAGAATACAACTTGATGTTTTGATATATATTACATTGTGAAATAATCACCACAATCAAGCTACTTGAGATATTTATCACCTCACATAGTTATCTTTTTCTTCCATGTGTTCATGTGTGTGTGTGTATGTGTGTGTGTGTGTGGTGAGAACACTTAAGATCTATTCTCTTAGCAAATTTCAAGAATACTATAAAATATTTTTGACTATAATCACATTGTTGTACATTGCATGTCCATAACTTATCTATTTTGCATAACTGAAACTTTTACTACTTGACCAATATCTTCCCATTCCTTCTCCTCCTAGCCCCTGAAAACCACCATTCTACCTTCTGCTTCTATGTGTTTCACTATTTAGATTCCACATATAAATGAAATCATGCAGTATTTGTATATCTGTGTCTGGCTTATTTCACTTAACATAATGTCCTTCAGGTCCATGAATATTGTCACAAATGGTAGCATTTCCTTCTTTTTTAAGGTTGAATAATGTTTATATCTATAGATATAATTTTCTTTATACATTCATCTGCCAAAGGACATTCAGATGTTTCCATATCTTGGCTGTTGTGAATAATGCCACAGTGAACCTGGGAGTGCAGCTATCTCTTCAAGATCCTGATTTCATTTCCTTTGAATATGTACCCGGAGTGGTATGGTTGGATCATATGGTAGTTCTATTTTTAATTTTTTGAAAAACATCCATACTGTTTCCCATAATGGCTATAGCAATTTACATTCCCACCAACAATGTGCAAGGGTTCCCTTTTCTTTTGAAAAATGTCTATTCAAGTCCATTGACCATTTAAAAATCCAGTTATTTTGTCTATTTTCCCTATTACACTGATATCAAATGTCTTAGCTGGCATGTAGACATGTAGTATATAATTTGCAGGGGGAGATTACAAAGACATCTTAGATCACTACATAAATAGTATGTTTACAAGTATCTGAATCCATCAGACTGCCTAGAAAAACACGTTATGTAAACTACATATCCTTTTCCCTGTGTGTGTGTGTGTATACCTAAAATAGTCTATTTTCATTTTATTTTTCAACATTCTTATTTAATAGGCTATAGTAAATATTATACACACACACACACCAACACCCCACAGCTAAATAAATAGAATAAATTGAGCTTTAAATGGAAATGAAAAGGAAAGTTTGCTTTCTAAAGACTAAATTTCCACTAACTTAGTAATGAAATAAATCATATAAGACTGCCATGAACATAGACAATTTGGTAGGAAAAAAGGGCTTGGAGTTCTTGCTCATTTTAAGTGATAGGTACTGTCTATACCAAAATGGTTATGCTGTAATGCCTTGAATAAGCTACATTACATTTCTTTTGTATATCTAGGTGATGCTGCAACAAATAACAAGTAAAAATGGTTGTTAGAAACTTTGATCATATAAAGTCCTACATCAGCACTTAATAAGCATGGAGAAAAATGTGAGAAGCTCAGTTCATTTTTAAATACCTATCAAGGTATATTATAGGTTCTACTGCTTCTTCCTAAATAATTTCTGAATGGCTATAAATTTATAATTAGCAGCAGCCTTTTATATTTTTATTTATAACATGGGATTTATTGAAGTCACTTTTATATGTTAAAATTAACCTTATATCTTTTAAACAATTAAAAATACAAACTCAAGTCATGTTTGATATCACAAGCTGACTGCTGTGATTTTCACTATTTCACCCACTGATTTATTGAAAAGTCTTTTTATATGATTTAGGCATACTAAAATTTTTCATCAAGAATGAATTTTAATTTTTTGTTAAAATATACTTTACCCACATCTTTTAACATGTTCATGTGTTTCCCTCATAAATTTGTTAATATGATAACATATAATGCTGATTTTTATAATGATAAATGTCCATGTATTCCCTGAATAAACCCAATTTCATCATATTATCTTTATAAAAAGGATACTGCTACATTCAATTTGCTAATATTTTATGTAATATTTTAACATCTATAGTCACAGCCAAAATTGATCTGTATGTTTATTCCCATGGGTAGTTTTTGCTTGGTTACTGCAGTGGACTGAATGTTTGTGTCCCTGCAAAATTCATACAGTGAAACCTAATTACTACCAATGTGATGGCATTTGGATGTGGGGCCTTTGGAAGGTGATTAGATCATGAATGGGATTAGTGCCACTATAAGAGGGTGTCCCAGAGAGATCTCTTACCTCTTCAGCCATGTGAAGTCACAGTGGAAAATCAGCAGCCAATTAGGAAATGTGCCCTCACCAGTCACTGAATCTGCTGCCACCTTGATCTGGCACTTCCAAGACTACAGCACTGTGAGGAATAAGTTTCTGTTTTTTATAAGTCAGACAGTCTATGGTAGGTATTTTGTTATAGCAGCTGGAACAGACTAAGTTATGGTGTTCAATTTATGATTATAAGGTTATAGTATGTATGTTCAATGTTCTGTCTAGCTTTTTTCTCTAGAAGAATTTGTTAAAGATTTGAATAACCTACTCTCTGAATGTTTGTTCTATTTTATCTTTAAAAATATCTGAGCCAAGATTTTTTTTTTATTGTGGAAAGATTTCAAACTAATTTAATGAGTGCAGTACCATTTGTCCAGCTTCTTCTTGAACCAGTTTTATTATATTTATTTTTTTATAAATTTGTCCACTTCATTTACATTTTAAACTGTATTGGCATAAAATTATTCATAATCATCTCTTATTTTTAAAATCTGCATTTGTAGTCACATCTCATATTTCAATTTCAATATTTTCACATTTCTTTTATTTCTTTTTAAAAATTTTATCTTACTAGAATTTATGCTTTCTCCCTCTATTATTTTGGAAATTGTACGTAATTTCCATAGTTTTTATGTTCATTGCTCATTGTTTTCACATCTTAAATGGGATGCTTAACATATTAATTTGTAGACTTCTTTTCAATGTAAACAATTAAGAACTGTAATATTTTTTTACCTGCATGTCACATATTTCAGTGTGTAATATTCATTATCATTCTGTTCCAAGTGTTTTCTAATTTCTGCTGTCTAACTGATTACATTAATATACAAGCTATTAAGTATATAGGTGTTTGTATTTTTTTAATTATTAATGCCTCTTTTTATTACGTGTTAGTCAGATAATGTGGTCTGTATAAAGCCAATACTCCAAAATGTGCTGATACTTGCTCTATGACCAAGTGCATGATGATTTAACATAAACATTCCATGTGAGCTTGAGATAGATTGCTGGGTACATGTCCTATGTAAGTCCATTATACTAACTCTAATTTGTGTTGATCAAATATTCTATATCCTTACATCCTTAGAATTATTTGTATTTGCTTGGTTATATCAATTAGAGAAAGAGATGTATTAACATCTTCTACCATGAATATAGATTTTTCAACTTCTCCATTGATTCTCCAAATATTTTCAATTTATTTATTAATTGTATACAGATTTAGAACTATCATTTTTTCCCCAGTAGAATATCAGGTCTCCACTAGAAAGTTATACACGAGGGCAGTTTTTGGCATCTGCTTTTTCACCATTATATGCTTGATACCAGATAATTATTTATTGACAACTAATGGAATCATCTTGGTGACTAAATGTTTTATCATTAGATAGAAACTTTAAAGAACACTAAGTGTGCTTTTTTCCCTTAAAGTCTATTTGTCTGTTTTTAATATAGTGGCACAAAATTTCTTTTGGTTAGTAATGACTGATATTTCTATTTGTCATCCTTTTCTCTTAGCTTTTAGTGTTTTATTATGTGTTGTTAGCACATGTTTTGATACGATTGTTGAAACTCTGCTAACTAAAGATTCAGTCCATTAATTGAGATAACTTACATATGTGAGTGTTTTTTCAAAAATTTTATACTTTTTGTCTCTTTTTTCCCTATTTATTTTTCTGCCTTCTTTATTTATTTTAATTTGATTGGTTTTTCCTCTATATTGCTTTCCCACTATTGTTTTGGAAGTTCTGAATTCTATATATTTTTTTTAGTGATTGTCATAGATATTTTACATGCATACCTATCATAACAATGTCTAAATTTGAATAGTGTGCTTACAGTCCTTCTAAATGTAAAGGAAACTCACAATATATATATTGTGATTGTTGCTTCAAATTAAAACTTTTTTGCTGTATATTTTGGCATTTTGATTCTATGTTTTTTTAACCCCACTAATTAAATAATATTACTGTCATTATCATTTTCAGTCAATGTTTCTTTAGATTTATCCTGTTGTTTACATTTTTATTTTTATGTATCATTCCTTCTCTCATATCACACTTCTCTCAGGATTACTTGCATTCTCCTAAATACATCTTTTGGGATTTCCCACAGTGATGGTCTATTTATGCTAAATTCTGTCAGTATTTTCTTCTTAAACCATCCTCCTTTCACTCTCATCCTTCAAAGTTAGTTTCACTGCATATAAAATTTGATGTTAGCAGGGACTTCCTCTATAAAAACTCCTTAAAGAAATTTTTAAGAATTTTTCCCACCATATCATGACTTCTAATTTTGCTTTTGAGAAATCTACTATCAGTATAATTATTGTAATTTATGGTTAATTTGTGCTTTCTCTCTGCTGTTTTGAATGCGTTATTCGTTAGCTTCCTATGTGACAATGAATTAGTGCTATGTAAACTTACTACAGAAATTCCAAACCTTCAGTCATGTTCTGCATCCCTAAAGAGTTGCTTTGAATAACTATATTCTAGTCCTAAAAATGTCATGGTAATTTCTTTTTTCTCAATACTACATGCTATAAACTGGACATAAGAATCATAGCCCCCAGGGACCTCTTGATCTCTCTATGTAGAAGGTAAATATCTGCTGATTTTCATAGCTTGGTATCCATGAGTCACCCTAGTGCTAGACTCACCTAGATTTTAGCCCTTGTCCTTCACTGACACTGCTTTTTCTGGACCTCTGCAGTGGTGTGTTCTAATAATAATTCCATGTCTCTTTCTCTGCTTCTTGTCGCAATACCCTCCTGGAATTGCTCTTGCATCTTTCAGTTATTTGCACTACAGTAGTTCTAAATTCTTTTGACTGCATGTCCCACAGCATAGGCAACATTCTTAGGTACCTGGTGGCAGCTGTCTGGTCTAGGCAGAAGCTGTAAACAAATATGAGCAGATCTGAGATTTATCTCTTTTATCCACCCAAAAAGACTCTAGACAGTAATCTGGGTAAAAATAACTTTCCAATTTGCAAATTTACATTGAATATTTAATGCCATAGATATCAGTTTCTCAAGTCTCAAAGTGCACACGCTCCTCCAAAACTGCAGTTCTCAATATAACACTGGTAACAGGATATTTTTTGAATCTTTTGTTAAATACTAAAGAGCCACAAAAACTTGTGTCTGAGGAATGTGTATGCTTAATACCATGAACCCAATAGTTAGGAAGTCATGATGCATATGGAACTAATTCAGTGCTAAGTTGATTATTTTAATCTGAGGTGCAGCTCCAGTTTGTACCTTTGGTGAACGTGTAATTTGGAAGTCTCTTAGGTGTGACCATAAAAAAATCTTGGGTCCCATTATGGCTTAATCTCCGCTTAATGTTACATTCAAAGAAACTGTTATTCAACTCTAGAAACCTATAGTTTTTATTTAAAAATGTGCTTCACATAAAAAATATTCCTTAAAGTTTTTAATTTCTCCAGGAAAGTACTTTTTAAAGAACATCTTTGAAGTGTATAAGACTGATTCAATGGGGAATAAGTTTTGAGTGTCAAACAATGACTGATTAATAGATTTTTGGATGTGAGATTATTCCTAATTTTGGAACTACATGTATCTCCATTTTAAGTGAAATAAAGCATGATGTCTTTTCAAGGAGATTAGAGCCTAGTGGAAGATAGAAAACAAAAATAAACAATAATAATGCTGACAAGTATATTGTATTTATTTTGCACAATGGTTTATGGGAACTCAGAAATTTTTAAATGGGCTGGGGATTGTACAATTTTTACTGGAAGAAAGCATATTTAAGCTAAGACTTAAAAGATGATGAAAAATGATCTGATGGAAAATGGAGGAATGGCCTTCACAGGGAGATAGAGCAGCTGTGGAAAAGCACAGCAGTTTGAAACTACAAGATGATCTTAAAATTGTAAATAGCATAATATGGCTAGAATGGACAGTGCTTGCAAGGGAAAGGCAAGAGGTAAGGGAGAATGATAAACAGGGGGCATATTGTAAAGAGCTTCTTCCATTTCACCAACAAATTTAAACTTTACCCTTGACCACATTAATTTATTTAAACTAACAGAATGATGTAGTATTTGCATTTTAGAACAAAATCATTTTGTTACCATCATGAAGCATGGATGCTAGGTATTGGAATGACAACTGTTGGTGTCAGGATGCCACTTGTGAAGTGAGATATACTAAGAGCTTGGACCATTATATTGGAGATAGTGATCTACAGGAAAAAGGCAAGGGAAGGAATTCAGAATGATTTTAAGGTTTCTGTGCAAATAGAAATAGGATCTACTACTAGCAGCCTGACAAATATGCATTCAGGTTTAAGGGATACCTAGGATCACCACAGAAAATCTTTTGAGTGATGTTTTTAATCTCAATCACTAAGATATTTCACAATAATTTACTTCTCAGAACACAGAACTACCTTTATTGCATAATGAGACGACAGTCTACTTCTCTAGCAGTATCCCATCATTCATTGGAGTCGAGTCCTCGTAGGGCCACTGTCATACTGGGTCCCTCATTAAGCCCTGGAGAAGCTGGTGCTTTCTGAACCTGAATACATCTTGTACTCCATTTGGGTAACTCTTCAGTACCCTCTGATCATCTAAAAGGGGCTGCTAGTAAACTGCCCAACTTTGCCCCTAAGGAAGACATTATCTTTATTTTGTTCAGGATATAACTCTGCCCTCTTCCCCACAAGGTGACACTATCTCTATTTCTAAAACTGTTATACAAACTACAAACATGCTTAAAAGTATAGTCTGGGACAAAAGCTGATACAAGATGTGCAGAAATGCCATGGAGAATTCTCTCTCAGTATGTTTTAGATTCCAGGTTGTATAACTAAAGAGCAAACCATAAAAAAACACGAGAGAGCCATTAGGAGAGTCTGAAAGCCAGTAATTCTACTCCTTCATTTTAAGGATGAGGAAAAAGATGTACAGAGGCAAACTGACTTGGCCAAAGTCACATGGAAAGTCAATGAGAACCCTGAGTTTATTCCTCATATCTCATTCCAGATTACACATGCATATGTATGACTGGTGTTAATTCACACACACACACCAGGTTTACATTTTGTTTTAAAAACAGTTCTCTGAAAACAATACTTACAATTTTCTGTATTAGGAACCAGAAAATCTGTACTTTCATTACAGATGTGACAATAACAGTTTTATGAAGATATTATTCTGGCCACCTTCAGGGACAATTAACCACTCACTTTTCTTTCAGAGTACATTGTTCATATCTCTATTATGTTAAATTGATACCTTTGATTATGAATTTGTTAAAGGCAAGAATAGTTTCTAAAAAAACTCAATAAGTTGAAAAGTACATATACAAAGAAGAATACTGATGACTGCTGCTATGTGATCACTGTATTCCATCTCATATTCTATGCTTTCCAGTCTCTGGACCATGAAATATGCCATAATTCAGTTATCATGTTCATTTGCCTAGCCAAAATACTGAATAAGATATTATTTCCATTTGTATTCTGTTACCTTGAATTGTAGGCTCAAGCTCCCAGAGATAATGACCAGTTGCTAGAAAATGTATCTTGTCTCTTCCCTATGACATTAATGATACGATTAGTATAACTAGCCATGATTTCTACTCCTTTGAGAAATAAGATTGCTAAATTAGAAAAACAAGAAAAAAGGAAAGTATTTTTCATAAATCCTGTGAAAATGATTGGCCTGTGCAAAACGGCTAAATAGTAAAGCTCCTATTAGATTATGCTGTTATGGTAGGCCAAACCAATACTCCCTAACCCCATCTCGTACACATCTACGGTCACCTAGAAATTCTGTTTGCTGCAACACAATTGAAAGTAGACAGGGGCAAACAAAGGCAAGAATTTCAAGTTGGGAACATGGTTGCGATGAGTAACAACCTTTGCTTTCTCCAGGTAATTATATTTTCAAAAACATCTGCTTCTACTCCCACACACAATACTCCTGTTTGTCCCTGTGTTTTCTTGTTTTTTAATCCTTCCCTAATCATACTAGGAATTTTTCCATCAGTCCATCATACAGTTTGATTCATTATACATTAGTGAGAATGAGGTTTAAATGAAAACATGTGGATAGAAAGACATATTTTATCTATAAAGTTATTCTCAAGGTAATTAAAAGTAGCTACTTAATTGCAGGACTATGTTTTACTCTAGTTTTCTTTGTTATTTCTCTATGTATAAAATTTTCACTATGAACCCAATTTACTTACATAATCAGAATACAGTAGTCCCTCCTTATCTGGAGGGGATATGTTCTGAGACCCCCAGGGGATGCCTGAAACTGTGAATAGTACTGGACCTTATGTATACTGTTTTTTCTTATACATACACACCTATGATAAAGTTTAATTTATAAAATAGGCACAGTAAGAGAATATCCAAATCTCTAGCATCACTATTCTTGTGTTTTGGGGCCATTATTAAGTAAAATTAGGGTTACTTGAACACAAGCACTGTGATACTTCCACCGTCGATCTGATAAATGAGTCAGCTACTAAGTGACTAACAGGTAGGTACTATATACAGCATGGATTCATTGGACATAAGGGATGATTCATATCCAGGGTGAGAGGGAGTGGAACAGCACAAGATTTCATCATGGTACTCAGAATGGCTTGTGATTTAAAACTTATGAATTTTTTATTTCTGGAATTGTCCATTTAATATATTTGGATCACAGTTGACCACTGGTAACAGAAACTGCAGGTGGGGGGAGGCTACTGTAATAATAAATGTTATTTAAAAAAATAATCTAGAACACAAGAGAGGTATATGAAACACTTCATTCTTCTCCAAGAACATGTATGTTCTTGTTTCTTTGAAGTTATTAGTAACAATAAAGATATGATCTCTATGGTAGCAACAAATATTCTCTTCTTGACCAAACCCCAGTCAGGTTCTTCTGAACCATCTCCTTGACTAGGCCCTGACTTTTGGACCTCTGTGCTTGTCTTTGCATGGCCCAATTTTAGCAAGAATTCTGTGTAAGTTTAGACAGAATCCCTCATCTCTGATACATGATCAGGTTCCTCATCCTCCACCATTCCCCAGGTGATGTCTGGTCACCCTGGCCTTCCTTCAGTGAGAATCCTATTAGTTTGGTTTAGCCAGAATCTGCCCTTACCTCTTATGTTTCCTCAGTAATTTTCCATCCACCCTTCTCCTACCTGCTCCTTGGCTATAGATTCCTGCTTTTCCTTATTGTATTCAGAGTTGAGCCTTATCTTTCTCCCTGACAATAAAACCCCATTGCAGTATCCCCCTAAATAAAGCCTCCATTACTGTCCTTTAACAAATGTCATGAATAGTTTTTTCTTTACCTTAGGCAGATTAATGCCCATTCAAAAATATTCACATTCTAATTCACTAACCATGAATATGTTAGTTTACATGGCAACGGGAATTAAATTTGCAGATGGAATCAAGGATGGACATCAACAAACCTTAAAATAGGGAGATTATCTGGGATAATCTAGGTAAGAGACCAATGTTATTACAAAGGTCTTTAAAAAGGAAAGAGGGAGGTAGCTGAGAGCCAGAGAGATGGCCCCATGAAAAAGACTCAGCCTGAATTTGTTGACTTTGATGATGGAAGAAGGGCTCTGAGCCAAGGAATGCAGACAACCTTTAGAAGCTGGGAAAGGCAAGGAAACGGACTCTTCCTTAGAGTCTTCAGAAGGAACACAACCCTGCCTATACCTTGATTTTTATCCCAGTGAGACTATGTTGAACTTCTGACCTACGGAATTATAAGATAATAAACTTGTGTTGTTTTCGGCCCCTAAGTTTATAATAAGTTTTCACAGTGACAGTAGAAAAAGAATACCATCTTCATGTGGTTTGACTAGAAATCAGAGGCCAGTTCAGGACAGTTTTAAAGTCTCTGAAGAAGAGATAGAGCACATGAGTTTATACTGGTTCCTAGGAACGTTGCACTGATTGGCGCTTTTTCAATCCTCCCTCTACTTAGAGAAGGTCCTCCCCCTACAAAAGCAGAGTATAATTTACAAACCTTTGACTTTGGATTTGACCTTGTGACTTGCTTTAGCCAATACAGTGAAGGAGAAGTGAGAGGATGGTGGCTCTAACCAGGTCTTAACAGGCCTTGGATGTTTCCCTTGTACTCTGGCATCACTATGAGAGAGGAGTGACCCAGCCAGCCTGCTGGTCCCAGAGAAGGACAAGTGTCACATGGAAAAGAGGCAAACAGCTGGAACCAATCTCAGCCTAGATCAGCCAATCCCAGTTGATCTTCAAACACATGAGAGAAAATAAATAATTGTTGTTCAGGTCATTGAATTGTGGAATGCTTTTAATGCTGCTATAACAAAGTTATACAGCTCCAATCTAAGACATTTTGTTCTGTTTTATTTTGGAGTGATAAAGTGATGCATCATAGCAACTGTCATGCAATAATGGCTAGCTTTTCACTTGGAAGCCTAAATCTGGAAGCTGCTGGAACCCAGTTCTTTGCACCAAGGATCTTCCCTCTGAGCTGAGAGTCTACAGTCTTCTCATTTTCCTACTTTAGGAAGGTCAGACTTTTATAAAACATAACTGCCCTCCAACATACCCCAAGGATCTTAGATCTATATTTTCTGAGGTTTGGAAGAAAGTATGCTATTTTAGTCAGTATTTAAATGTCATATGTGTACCATAATCCTCTCTGCTGATATCCTGGATGTCTGCCTGTGTTATATATATTCCTTCTGATAAAGTTTCTGAAATGAAATGGTTCCAGCCAAGGAGCAAATGCTTTTGCTATTATTGATTAAGCATAGGGAATGGAGGAACATTTAAATAGTTGCAAAGTTTCTTTTCAGAAGGGAAAGAAAAATCTCTTACTATCCATCTGTTTCTTCCCATGTTTAGTTCCACTCTCAATCCACTGTAAGATATTTCACATAGATAAGATAAACTGCTATGATACAGCTTTGCCCCCAAATTTTGTGGTGTACCTGTAATGCTGATGTTCTGCTGTTTCACTTGAGAGGCATGAAGAGAATGAAAAGTGAGCAAGTAGGTAGGGGAAAACTGAATCAAATTCTTACATTTTCCTACTGTGCTCATATATTCAATAGCTTTTAAAGACTTAACATGCTCTAAAACTGAGCTTCTTAAATTACTAAACACTTTCCAAATTATATACAGCAACAAGAGAAAATGGGATGCATATAATAAGAGATATGGCAAGTTCAGATTAACTATGAGATTTTGAACTTCTGGGCTTCTCTTCCACTAGATCATAAACTCCATGAAGACAAGATCAGGTCTATGTTGATAGGTTGTTTTGTGCAGTGACTAGTATAGGGTCTGACCTATATATCAGTGATCAATATGTATTTGGTGAATTAGAATCCATGAATGAATGAGTTGAGCTTTACATACTGTGAGCCATTTATGTGTAGCACAAGATTATGTAGTACAAGCCTATTTGCACTAAAATGGAGGATCAACTAACTATATTTTAGGTAGGGTTTCCTCTTTTCACTTGAGAAGAGAAAGAATATGGCTGTGAAAATGGAAAAACAGAAGAGTACATAAGGGGAGGATTTGGAATCAGGTATAAACCCTGGGAAGGATATAAGCTACTTTCAACTTTTGCCCAAATTGACCCTTTGAGAAGCCATTTCAAATTGAAAGTCACAATTGCAAATAGAATTAAATGTGTAGTTGCAAATGGAAAAAGTTTCATAATTAGTGATGGACAGGAGTTTGCTATTCATGAGTTCAATGATAACAATTTTATAGGATCTTTAAAAATGTCTGATTTATTTTTAATGTAAGACTTGTCAGGTGCACCAAAACATTGTAAACTCTAAGGTATAGATGGTAGAGACAAGAACAGAAAAGTTGGTGTTTTTCTTTAACATTTTCCCTTCTAGCACATAAAGGAGATTTCTCTGTGTCGAAGTCCAAGGATAAAATTAAGGCTTTTCTCATTGTCTATAGAGGGAAGATGACATATCCTGAAAGACAGAGCCGGTATGTTGGCATTGCACTGGCTGACTGTGCATTAGATCAGACAGCAAATTAGATATTGATAGAACCATTTTGAACAGTCGATAAGCTTTTTGATGATTGATATCTTTATGCTGCCTGGTAATATCAATGCCGACATTTAGAAACTAGAGAAAGAAACTGTAATATAATATTCTCGTCGTGGAATCCTTAAGTATAACCTAAGCTCACAAGTCTCATTACCTTAGCAGGATTTACAGAGTTGCTTTTCACAGGAACAAGGGAAAGAAAATTAAAATATCACCCTTTCCTTTATGTACAAAACTGTCCTTCCAGCCACCCTTCAATCTGAATTAAAGGACAAAGCATTCAAGTTCTTTAAAGTTCTTCTGGTTTGAGAAAAATAAGTGGTTCACAGAGCAATCAGAAAAAGTGTATCTTAGAGAACAAAAATAAACTAAATGCACAGCAAATGATTCATTTCATTAGGTGACTGTTTCTGGTAGGACATTTGCCTTAAAACTAAGTGCTCAGAAAACCACAAAATATATCACTGTCCACTTCTAAATAATATTTTCTGAAATGTAATCAGGAAAGTGGAAGATAATGAAAAGGAAGCACTGTGATTTGTACAACAGCCTCTGTTTTACTTCTCTTATCCCCTCTCATCCTCCATTTTCTCTTTCAGGAAGAATATCTCTCCAAGGTTAATCAATCAATCAATTAAATACTTGTTTATTTATTCATCCATTTATTAATTTGGCAAATATTAAGGAAATGCCAATAATGTATGGCATTGTTATAGACACTGTGAAACAGCAGTATGCAAAACATATAAATATTTACCCTCACAGAACTTACCTTCTGATGGAAGAAGGCAGATTATTAGCAAATAAATAAATAAAGTATATATGAGGTATTGGTGTTTAGTGCTAAGTAGGTAAATAAAGTTGATGACAAAGTTATGAAATGTCATGCAGTGAGGTTAGCTATTAGGAATGTCAGATATATATAGGATGCTCAGTCACATCTGGATTTCAATTAAAAAAAATAATTATTTTAGTATAAGTATATCCCATATATTACTAAGATAACAATGGGACATGCCATTGAAGATGAGGTCATAGTGAATTTGGTGAAAAAATGATGTTATGGTCTTGTATAGGTATTGAAGAATTAGAGGAAATATTAAACAAGTTGAGAGAGACATAAAATGATATAAAAATTGCAAGTTGGATTTTTAGATGTGAAAATTAAAATTTTAACATGTGAAAATTGTTCTGAGACGAAAAATACACTAGATGGTACTAATGGCAGATAAGACATTCTAGAGAAGAGATTAATAGCTGAAGATGCAATAGAAAATATCCCAAATAAAACACAAATAGAAAATAAAATAAATGAATAGATAATCAGTGAGCTGTGGGAGAAATAAAGGGACCTAATATAAATATAATTGGAGTTCTCTAACAAAAGGAGAACAACAAAAAACAGAGAAGAAACAATGGATAAACTCTTTCCAAATTTGATGAAAACTATTAACTCACAGATATTAAGTATCTCAACAGGGGCTTTCCTGGTGGCACAGTGGTTAAGAATCCGCCTGCCAATGAAGGCGACATGGGTTCGATCCCTGATCCAGAAGATCCCACATGCCGGGGAGCAACTAAGCCTTGGCACCACAACTACTGAGCCCATGTGCCACAACTACTGAAGCCCACATGCCCAGAACCTGTGCTCCACAACAAGAGAAGCCACTGCAATGAGAAGCCAGTGCACCGCAATGAAGAGTAGCCCTCGCTCGCCGCAATTAGAGAAGGCCTGTGCACAACATCGAAGACCCAACACAGCCAAAAATAAAATAAACAAAATAAATAAATTTAAAAAAAAAGAATCTCAACAAAACCCAAGCACAAGAACCATGAAGAAAACTACATCAAAGGACATTATAATCAAAGTGCTTAAGACCAGTGATAAAGAGAATATTTTAGAGATGTCCAGAGCAAAATGTTAGATTACATGCTTAAGGACAAAGATAAGAATTACAGCAGATTTCTAATCCAAAATAATGCAGGTCAAAAGACATAGGGCATTGCATTATTTTTTATTAGAAATCTGCTGTGCTAAGAGAAAATAAAAGCAAAATCAAACAAAACAAAATAAAAACCCTGACAACCTATAAACTTATACCAGGGAAAAGAATTTTCAAAATACATAGGAGAAATCAAGATAGTTTCAGTTATACAAAAGCTCAAAGAATTCATGAGCAGCCAACTAGTACCACTAAAAATATTGAATGAAGTCCTTTAAGGAGAAGGAAAATGATATCAGATGGAAATGTGGTTATACATAAAGCAATGCAGATTATTGGAAATCGTAGCTATGTTCATAAAGACTTTTAAAATTTAAACCTCTTGAAAAGATAATCCATTGTTTAAAGTGAAAATAATAACTATACTACAGATAACAATATTTACTTTACAACCTATATAAAAATAAAGTTTATAATAAAAATAGCACAAAGGCCAGGAGGGGAGAATAAAAGTATCCTGTGGGGAGATTCTTATGTTATATTGAAGTGGTGTAACATCACTTGAATTTTGACTGTGATAACACAGCTTCAATGACAGCCCTAAAAGAGTCTTATTTCTAGTAGCGACAGGGCTGATATTGTTGAAAATCAAATACGATTTTTAATCTTAGAAGTTTCTATATTACAGTGACAGTTGAATTCAGTTTCTCCTAGTTCCTCATGTGAAAATTAATACATTAATCAGGAAAGAATTAAATCCTTAAACTCAAATTTGGGATATCTCATTGGACCCAGATGAAACTGACAATATTAAATCCCCGAGTCACCCTGAGACTCCCTTCAAAGTACAAGAAGCTTTCCCTCAAAGGGCCAAGGAGACTAGATTTCTTTATTTTGAAAACTCTGTGATAATGTACCATGAAAAGTAATGCTCATTTTCCTCGAGCCTCACTGCAACCATCCTCTTGCTGCTGTATCCATAACTAGGGTCACATCTCTGTATAGTCCAATAGGACAGGTACTCCTTTTCTCCACACTCCAGGAGGCAAAAGAAATAGCTTATACATTGGACGATTTTTAAGACTTTGCTAATATATAGCAGCAGAAATCTAAGAAACATGTGCAAATAGATTTTAAGTGTGTTAGACCAAAGAGGGCTAAATATAACATTAGATTAGGCTGAATTCACTGATATAGATGCACTTAATAGAGAGTCCAGATTTAATGCATCTGTTTATGCAGTTGGATATGGCTTTAATCATTTACTTGGTTGTTTGTGTCAATATAAACTCAATCGTAGCATCCATTTAATAAGACAGATGCCAGAGCTTCCCTTACATGAAATGAAAAGACAATCCAAAGGCTCCAAGAAAATCCAAAGGGAGATAGAAATGTTGTACTAGATTTGTTATGTGTGACCTGTACACCCATCCCACAACCATGATCCATGAGGAGACATAGAAAATACCCTCTTCACTAAGACATTGGTAAATATGTTAGTGACAAGAGCATCTCTGAAAGGCTCTGTGGTCACTCTCAGTTGTACCTCAGGTGTGACTGCGGGGGATACCACCATGCAGATGGGTTCCCTGATTTCAAAAAAAATGATAGAATCCCAGAATAGCAGAGGCCAGGCAGCAGCACTTAATCATTAAAGGCAAGGTGGTCACATCAACCATAAAGGGAAAGAGGGATGTGCCAGTAATTAGAATGCATTGAGCTGCAGAGATCTGCAGGTGGTGGCTAATTGATCACAGTGTCTCTAGGAATGAAATAAATGGACAACCTAGTAGCATATTGCTTGATTTACATAATAGGAAAAACCCTAAGTCCAGTAACAAGAAACCTGATTTGGATTGCCAAAGTAGAGAATTACCTCCTCTCACCCAGTTTCCAGACTTGTCTGTTCACAGACCCAGAACCCTTGACTGCAGTTCTGGTCCCCTAGAGAGAGGACACCGAACAATTGCTTCAAGTACACACTGTAAATCTTCCTCCAAGCCTTTCCAAAGAGATCATCAGCCATTTACTAGTGTGACTTTGTTTTGGGGAAAAGAAAGACCTAGACCTTTCAGGGATTACTAGATGCTAGCACTGAACTGAGACTTATTCCTGGTGACTTGAAATGTCACTGTGGCCCACCAGTCAAAATAAAGGCCTGTGCTGCTCTGGTGGAAACTCAAGTCTGAATCACAGAGGTCCCAGTAGGTTTGCAGATACACTATGGTTATTTTCCCAGCTACAGAATATGTAATTGAAATAGACACACTTGACAACTGGCAGAATACCCACATTAACTCTTTAACCCTTGTGGTGAGGGCCATTGTGTTTAGAGGGCTAAACAGAAGTCCTTTGAACTTCCTGCCAAGATAGGATAGTAAACCAGGAGCAATACCATATCCCTGGCAGAATCGCAAAATTTAATGTCACCAAGAAGACTTGAAAGAAGCAGGGGTGGTAATGTATATCATATTCCCATCTGATTTATGAGTTTTACCTGTGCAGAAAGCAAATGGAGAATGACAGTGAACTATTACAAACTTAATCAGGTGGAAACTCCAACTGTCATTGCTGTACCAGATGTAGTATTTTTACTGGAGCAAATCGGTATAGCCCCTAGTATTTGGTATGCCAATATTGGCCTGGATCATGCATTTTTCTTCATACCAATTTTTAGGTATGACCAAAAGCAATTTACTTTAACCTGCCAGGGCCAACAATATAACTTCACAGTGTTGCACTAGAGTTAAACAGGCCCATGATCTTTGCCATAATGTTATCTGCTGAGATCTTGATCATAATGGCATTCTACAAACCATCATATGGGTATAATATATTGATACCATCATGCTGATTGTACCTAATGAGCAAGGTACAAGTAAGTTGCATGAATAGGTGGTTCTGACTGCTTTGACATCAACTCCTGAAGCATTGTGTCCTCTCCCTCAGCTCAAACCTTAGGATTCCTGGAGGGTTCCTTGAAACCAAATAACTGAGGAAGAACAAACTTGAGCTTTAGAAATGGGTCACAAGATAAGCTGTGACCACCACAAAATGGAATGCTGTAGTACTATTAACCCATTCAGGGATGACCCTGAAGATCGGTGGTGAAGAAAAAATTTTCCCAATGAGTAAATTTGTTGATCAGTATATATTGAATGAGACTTGGGCAGAAAGGCAGATCTCTAATGATTTATGGGCAGTTCATAAGTGTTTGGGTGGATGGCCATGGACTTGGAAGAAATAAGATTAAAAGACTGGCAAAAAGTAAGTTTGGGAAAGAAGTATGTGGATGGATCTCTTGGAATAGACACACATTGTAAAAGTACTTGTGTTCTGTGTGAATGTCCACCAATCAGCATTCACTGCAGAAGAAACTTCTAGTAATCAGAGTAAACAAAATAATAATCAGTGGACAAAATGTCATGATCTGTGGATTTCAGTCAGCTTCCTTGTCCAGTCACTCCAGTTCTTGTTCAGTGGGACAATGAAGAGAGTGGTCACAGTGGTATGGACAGAGACTCAACAACATGGACTTCCCCTTTCTAAGGCTGAACTGACTATTGCTACTGCTGAGTGGCTAATCTGCTAACAGCTGAAACCAACATTGAATCCCTGATGTGGCACTATTTCATGGGTGTAAGTACTTGGGAATATATCTGAAAAAAAAATGTTCAAGAAATGAACAATGAAAACTCTGAAACATTGTTGAGAGAAACTAAAAAGTAGACAAATTATTTATTCAACGAATGTTGCTGGGGCAATTAGAAAATCATATGTAAAACTAAAACAATTTTAATCCATACCTAACACCATAGAGAAAAAGGTAACTCAAAGTGGATCATGGGATCTAAATGTAAAACTTAACGTTACATAACTTCTAGAAGAAAACATGCTAGAAAATTTTATAACCTTGAATCAGACAATGATTGTTTATATACAGCACCTAAAGCATGACCCACAAGAAAAAGGATTGTTAAATTGGATTCCATCCAAATTAAGAACTTCTACTTTTTGAAAGACACTGTTTAGAGATTGGAAAGACAAAGTACTGGTTGAGAGAATATATTTGCAAATCAAATATCTGATAAAGGACTTGCATCCTGGCTGTGAGTGGGAAAAGAAATGAGAGCTGGATTGGAATTTGCAATCTAAATGTATTATCTTCAGATAGAGAGATTAAACATATTTCAGTGCTGATGAAAAAATCAAATAAAGAGACAGAGTTTGAAGATATAAAAAGGTGATAGATGAGAAGAGAACTGGGAAGAGTGGGGGAGGTTGAATGGGGAGTTTGATGTGGTATGAAATCAGAAGTTTGGACGGTGGGCACTGGGAATGTGTTGAGGACACCCTGATAAGAAAGCTATACCAGTGGGTGCAGTGGCAGTTTCCACAGCAGGATGATGACCAGGTTTGGGATAAGGAAGACTTGGGAATCAGGGTGGAATGAGGGTAGATGTGCCCCTGAAGGTCTGTTGAAGCTTTGCAACTCCGGGCCCAGAGTTGACAGGGTGTGACTGGGAATTGTAGACCAGCATTTAACTTTACTCTTTAACTCCTGGTGGTCTAGTGTTCCTTAAGACTTGATTTGATGCATCACAAATCTCATAGCCAACACTTTTGGTCAGGTTTATATTTTTCTAGTATCTCATTGTTCCATCTGTAACCCTTCCCATTTCCTCTTCCTAAACTACATTCCCTGGTGTGTGGATAATACTCAGCAGAAAGTAATGACTCTGAGTGGACAATCGTGGTTTTTAAATTTTGTTATTGTTGTTGTTGATCACATGATGTCTGGATTCCCCAGAGAAACAAGCCTGTCACGTTTCAAGCCTAATTCTAAGAAAAAAAGAATACTTCACAAGCTTTTATACAGGGGTCCTTCTCTGCTTTTTTTGATACTTCTCCACCAACTCCCTTTATTATCATAGTAACCATAATAACCCATATCCAATAAAAAAGCTAAAAGCAGGTAACAGAAGAGGCAAGAGTAGAGTCTTCCAAAGTTTGCCTTTTCTAAGGATCTTTTTTCTTTGCCAAAGTCGATTGAGCTATCATGATCCACTTCAACACTAAATATGTGCTAAATATCCATTCTCTACAGAATCTGGTGCCTAGATGTTACTTTTGGTACAGATGTATCCTCCTAACATTTAGCATCTTAAAGAACATACATTTTATGTAGCATGTGGGAACATTTCATCCCTAAAAAAAGAACAAGAAGGATAATATAGAAAATGCATAATGTGGTTTAGAGATTCTTACAGCACTTAATTAAGTGGAAAAAAATAGAACATCAATTATGTGAACAAGGTAAAAATTCAGATGAAAGCAAGACATTCATGAGGAAAATTGTGACAAAATATGACCTAGGGAGAGAAAGAAAAAATGGTGGAAATCCTATGCACCAAGATGATCAACTTTATTAAACTAGTAAGCTTTCAACTGGTTCTTCCTAGGTATCTGTGACATTAAAGATTTGACAAATATAGAGAAAAGAGATCTGAATAGGAAATTTAAAGATTTGGGTTCATGTTTTGCCTTCACTGTTAAATTGCCAAGTGACTGTGGACAGATGAGTGAGCCTCAGTTGAATTACCTATAAGATGACCGTAATTAAACTTGTGTCATCTACTTGACAGAGATCAAAATGAGATAGTTTATTTGGTGGCTTTATAAACTTTAAAACATGTCATTCTGATAACCCTGAAGATAGTTGTTATGTTATTCTGTTATTGTTGTTAATAAGTAGCTATGACAACCAAATAAAGATATCTTGAAAATGAGAAAGAAGTTCTAAGTTAGACACCTACTCTTTGCATGCAGATAGGTGCCCTTCAGTTTTTTCAAGATGGTGTATAGAGGCCCACTGAAAATATGACAATGAGATTTCAAAGCTGGAGAGGTAGCTCTGTTCTAAATGGGAATGCATGCCTGGCTGCTTCAAATATTAATCATAAGACAGCAAATTAACTGAAAGTTTGCAATCCCAATCATACTTTAAAAGAATAAGTTAAAATATCAAATAATAAAAATGCTCTGGTAGACTTAAGTTTTGCTTCAACAAAGCATAGTTAAGATAATAATCTCACAACATAGGCAAAATAACCAAATGTTATTTTTAGACATTTAGGTGCTCTTACCATAATTGCTATGAGGAAAGAAAATACTACCATATCTAGTGCTGATACAATCAAAATGCTGTATTTAGCCTGCATGAAACTTTTCTTCTGGGAATTACAGAATTCTCGGTCCTATTTAACATAGCATATGGACATAGCATATACCATTATTGTAGCCTTTTTTTTCTATTAAAATGCTAATGAATAAAAAAGGGATTTCATTTTTATTAAGGAGGGTAGAGGTACAAGTGTGGGGAGTGAATTAAAAACAAACCTACTGGGAGAAGAGATAAGAATTCTAGACATCTGAGTGATGCTTGCTCCCACATATGAAGCTCAGAATCATACGTCCACAGGGAAGAGGGGTGTTAAAATCCAAAAGAAAACTGCACTCAAACTTATAAAAGAATAGCACCAAAATCTGTCAATAAAAGCAAACAATTTTCTTATTTTATTCATAAAACAACATTGATATTCATAAAATCAAGATGCACACATAGTAGGTGGTTTTATCTTTTCTTCTTTTGTCATTTTAAAAAATTTATTTAAGAAAAATATAATAATACTAGCATTTTATTACTCTGGGCTGTTCTCTTCATGTCTCTGTTTTTCCCTGCTGACTTGCTTTTGGAGAATTCAGTATTCCTTACTGCCTCTGTTTTACTGCAAAATTGTTTGTAAATCTGATCCTAGTTTAATCTATATCCCAACTCCATACCTACCTTCCAGATTTCAGATCCATTCAAGTATTTCTCTTATAGAGTCATTCAGACAGGTAAATTAGATATCCTGAAAAGTCATCAGATGACTTCACTTTTTATTATTTTTTGTCAGAAAATTAGAAACTAGCATTACTCCTTAAAATAAAAATGCTTTTGTTTTGACACTTAAGTGAATTGTTTGAGAGACTTTGCTTTTATGATGATCACTAACAAAAGTAAAGAATCTGAAAGAAACTGTGCTATTTTTGATGGTCTTACTGGTGAAAGGAAAAGAAGCTATTGAAATGCTGGACATCTCAGCTGGATTGTCACAAGGAGGTTAACATTTTAAAGCTATATATTGGACTTATAATTACTAAACAATAACAATTCTGTAAAAAACCCCAAAGCTTTCATATTTAAAATTCCTACTTAAAGGTAACAGTGCTTTCAAGACTTAAAGCTCTTTAGCTACTCTTTTACACTTGAAATTAAATGTTTTTACAATACAAATTTTTAAACAATTGCATATCCAAGTGGATTATCATATGGATGTCAAAATAAAGTCCAAAATAAAAAATGCCTTTTTTCTTCCAATGTTTTTCCAACCCATATTAACTATCTTGGGAGATGATGTGTAGGTAAATTCTAGTTCCCAAACAAGAAAGCAGAGAACCATCTTATATGAATCATTCCTATCCTATATCTGACTATTCAGCAAATGTCTATTTCTTTCAATCACTTTCTGTTACTTCCTGTTCCCACTGCCATTTCCTTACTGAGAAATCATCCATAATTCATCCTACTGCCAAGAGACCTCTAAAACTGAAGTCTAGTCTTTACCTTCTCACTGCTGGAGAAGACACCTACCCCTGTCATCTCGACAGCTGAAGCTTTTTATGATTTAAACTCTAGCTCTCGAAACCATTTTCCATTGGTGGGAGGCTTTATGCTTTATACTTTATACTTATACTTTATACTTTAGGAAAGCTGATTTTTTCCAGGTTTCCTATATATTATATTCATTTTATACTTTCATAGTTTTGCACTATTAGTTTCCTCTTCCCAGAATGTTTTTCTATTCTTTCAACCTACGCAAGTAAAATATTATGTTCCAAGTCCAAGTGAGGCATTACATTGTTTAGGAAATCTTTGCAGGTAATATCTCCCACATGTGTATTCACACATCCTCTATCTTACCTTTGTAAAATGTATACGAGCTTGTTTTTGCATTATTACCCTGTAGTCTCTCCTACTGTTAGTTCTGGAAGAACAACATAGTACGTTATTCATATTTCTATCTTCATAGTAAAACAAGGTTTACAAATGGAATAAATAAGACAAGGTACAGGAAAAACTGTAGTCATATGAGAGGGTTAGGTAAACGCTACTGTACTGAAACCATGAAGAATGGCAGAAAGACAGCATCTTAGGATACAAGGAACAATGGTTGTTGAAGGCTCAGTAGAGGATGATTTTAAAACATTATGCTGCCACCTTTGGGTTGTAACAATTCTGAGAGTTGTATGTATTAAAAAGCCCATCTGCTTGTTGCTGACCTAGCTGAGATAAGTGAATTCCTTTCTTCTCATATCCTAGGACACCTTTCTGTATTAATTAGGGTAGGAAGGCCCACAGTTAATGGACTATTCAAGATGTTCTGACTTGGATGGGTTTGACCACTGTGTGAAGTACTTTCTTAAGTGCTCTCTCAGGTTTCATCCTAGGTCCAGCTCCTTTGACTTTTTGGTGCTCTCTCTCCTCTCTTGCAACAAGAAAACAAACAAACAGACAAAAAAAGTCAGTCCTGCTTTTCATTTTCATTTTATTCAATGCTGCATTCTTATTTTCATAGGCATTGTTTTGGTTGGCTTACCAGATGGTAGATATGTTTTAAGATTTAACCTATTTAGAAGTAGTTCGGAAATATAACACGATTTATTGGTAAATATCAAATTAACTAGGATAGCCACTCAAATGACAACATTTATACATTTTCATCTGCATCTGAACAGCGTTGTAAGTTATTATAATAGGAAATTTAGAAGGTATAATTATTGATATTTTCAGTGCAACAAACTGATTATAAAAGATCCACGTTTGATAGGTAGTTTTTTTTTCTCACTAGATTTAGTTTTAGTGTTAAGTTTGTGAGTGACTTGAAATTATAAATACAATATTAACTTAATTAAAAGATAATTTCCAACAATTCCTGGCACATAGTAAGTCCTATATATGTCTTATTATTAAATTATTAAATGAAGAACTGTACTTTGTAGTTTTCCTATTTTCTTCTGTCTCAATCAGATCTGAAAATAAACATTTAAAAATATTTCTTAATCCAGAGTTGCAGTTAAAAGTAGCAGAAAATCAATGATTTTAGAAAACTACCTTTTCACATCCCCCAATTGTTTTAGGTTCTCAAGAAACTTTAAAAGAATTACCACACATTTTCTAAGAAACTTTAATGCCCCATAAGTTTCTCACTCTTAAAAGTTCAGTTTCATTAAATGTTGTTTTCAAAGAACTCTTGATTTTCTTTTGAACACAATATAGAACTACTGTTAACAAAGAATTCAGTGCTTGGCAATGAAAGTATGTATCTTTGAACTTGAGGTTTTGCTATTGTCAAATATATATTCAATCTATATCAATCATTTATCCATCCATCCATTCACCTATCCAACATACGTATATTCAGTACCCACTCTGTGAAATTGGTGAGTTGCTGCTAAAGATTATATGATAAATCGACTTAGGCTTGGTCCTCAAAAAGCTTACACTCTAATAAGGTAGATCAACTGCATATATAATCATAATGGCACATAACATTTGTCCATAAATGTAGACATTAGGTGCTGTAACATTGCCAAGAGGGTAAACTTCTTTCTAATGGGAGAATAAAGGAAAATTTAATGAAGAAAATAGTGCTTGAATTTAACCTTTAAAAAAAGCTATGACTATAAAAATATGGGTGAATAAGATGAGGAAAGGAAGACGATTACACATATGAGAAATGGTCCACTGGTATGTGTAAATAAATACTATTCAGGTTGGCAGGGGTGCATTGTGGATTAGCGAGGCTCTCAACAATAAGGTGGAAGGGATTTGGTGGCCAGGCTTTAGAGGTTATCTCTTTGGCACTTTCTCACCATCATACTTGTACTGATTCTTCAAATGCAGTTCTGCATTTTTATTTAAATATGTTCCTTTTAGGGGCTTCCCTGGTGGCGCAATGGTTGAGAGTCCGCCTGCCGATGCAGGCGGCGACAGGGGGTTCGTGCCCCGGTCCGGGAAGATCCCACATGCCGCGGAGCAGCTGGGCCCGTGAGCCATGGCCGCTGAGCCTGCGCGTCCGGAGCCTGTGCTCTGCAACGGGAGAGGCCACAGCAGTGAGAGGCCCGTGTACTGCAGAAAAAAAGAAAAAAAGTTCCTTTCCATCTTTCCCTCATCTCAGTCAGATTTTTATATTAATGCCATTATTCAAAAGTTACATTCCTCTTTAACCTGTGCTTTATGAAGACAAGAGAGTGGCACAGGGAGGGTGTGAAAGAGCAATTCATTTTCCCCAACATTTTTGAAACAACTCATTTTAAACCAGGCAGTGCTTTTGAAGATCTAGTAAGAGCTTATCACTGTGTCAGAAGCATTTGGAGAACATAAATGAGGTACTGAAGTTAATGAGCTAGTGACTTTTAGGGCAGGCAAAATTTACTCAGGAAGAATAAAAAAATAACAGTTTTGAGATAGAATGAGATTGCATTCCAGAATGTATGGTTTATTAAGAAAGGATTCTAGGTGCCGCATAATTTGAGTTAAACATAGAGAATAACTGATTAATTTATTCACAAATATTTATTGAGTACCTATCATGTGCCAGAAACTGTTCCAACTAGGGGAGATAGAGTAGTGAATAAAAACACATAAATATATGCCTCCCTGCCTCATGAAGCCTTAACTGAAATGGGGAAACTCAGCCAATAAACTATAGACAAATAACCTTTATATTTTATCAGTTAGTGATGACTCCTATGGAGGAAAATTTTCAACAGGTAAGGGGAGTTTGGAGTATAATGTTTCCAAAATTACAATTTAAAATAGAATGGGGACTTCCCTGGTGGCCCAGTGGTTAAGACTCCTTGCTCCCAATGCAGGGGTGCAGGTTTTATCCCGGGTCAGGGAACTAAGATCCTGCATGCTGTGCAGCACAGCCAAAAAAAATTAAAAATAAAATAAATAAACAAAATAGAATGGTTGGGGAAGTTCTCCGATGTGGTGATATAAGCAAATCCTTGAAGATGGTGAAAGAGTGAGCCCTAGTGAAAGAATACCCAGACAAAGCCTTGAGATGGGAGCAGTTGGACTTGGTTGTCAAGGGAAGAAGAAAGAGTACAGTATGTCCGGAACTGGAGTAGAGAGAGAGAGAGAGAGAGAACTAGAGATGATGCCAGGGAGGTAACACAGTATCCTGGAGGCCTTAGAGGCCATGGCAAGGGTTATGGCTTCCATTCTGAGTGAGAGGGAAGGCCCTGAAGGGCTATGAGAAGAGGAGTGCCAGGATCTGACTTACATTTAAAGGGATCACTTTGCTTGAGAATAGACTATGGAGAGCAGAAATTAGGGTAGGTGGTTGAGAGCAATTCTGAGTGAGAAGAAATCTTTGGGCAAAGGGTGAAGGGGCTAGAGCAAGAGTTCACAGTCAGTGGGAGTACAGGTACCAGAAAAAGATCTTCCAACAATTCATATGCACACAAAGCACTGACAGCTTGGTCTTAATTTAGCTCTAACAAAATATGCAGCGTGAGTAATGAATATGTACGCATAGATATTAATAAAATCTACATTCTTTAAATGCACACTGATTTTATAAAGACTATCATATCATTATGAATTGTCTTAATCAATGGATTCCAAGAGAACAATTACTACAATATAAGGGGCCCATAAGTTTTGTTATTAAAAAAGTTTATGCTATTAAAATTAGAAGCCACTGTGCTAAATAAGAGGACTTGACCTCTGGGAGTATTTTTTCTTCATTTTCAAAAGGAAGACACAAAAAGTGGCCAACTTGCTGGAATAACTCAATAGATTGGCCAATATTTGTAGATTTCTTGCTGTACCCAAACTCTGTCCTTTGTATCCCTCTTTGCAGGATTGAATGTGAACATGGAGGGGCAGGGATACTTACAGGAATACTGGGGAGGCTGGTTCAAGCAACACTGCCGTTGAATCCCTTAAACCTCTTAAATCTCAAGCTCTGGTAGCATTGGAGGTCTTAAAATTTTCCCAAAGCAATAAAATATGTCCATTAGTTATAACCCATAGTTCCTCCTCTGTACATTTTTACAGCAATAACTGTGCTACACAAATATGGAGAAAGAACTGAAGTCAAACATACACACATACATGATTTTACATAGACACTGAAAAATTTTATTGTTACTGGTTCTCCAAACTATGCTTTGTAGTGGATTTTAAGAATAAAATGTATTTTAAAATGGTACTCTCTTATCTTCCAAAATTGTTAGAAAATTGGTAGGCTGATAATAAATAGTACTGGACAAGCATTATGAATTTTTCTCTGTTCGAAAAAAACTTGGTGGAACATTGACAGACTTTATTAAATTAAACAAAATGATCAATCTCTTTATTATTCTGATAAATACATAGACGTAGGTATGTGAACTTTTGTTAACATTTCTGTTAAATCATCAGGCTATTGGTCAGAAAGAAGTTACATTTATCTACAGATTCATTTTGTGATATTGCCAGCCTTCACTTTCTGCTGGTGTCTACTAAAATAAATCCCACTGTAACTAGTATCAATATATCTTTGTTTCCCCAGAGAGTTCCCCTTACCATGACAGGTCCTCTATTTCAAGGTCCGTGCATTAATGACAGCACATTACTCTGGTGAGTCAGTCCAGCCCCTTAGCTTGCAAAATGTTGAAATTTTGCTACAAGCAATTCTTGAATTAATTGTAACTATTTGGCCATTTCAGACTCAAATGATCCCATCTGAATTTGCCAAATTAGACTTTTGAGAAGGAAGTAAAGCCCCTTTCCAATGCTGGGCTGTGTTCTGATTTGCTCTAGAATTGGCCACAGTGTACAGCTTTTTCTTGTGCCTCCAGAATGCCTTGAGGGACGACACGGGGTAATCCTCCCTATTATTGCTCATGCTCTCTTCTTTATCTCCTGACACTGGAGGCTTTTCTATTTGCCCAGTATTTCTACTTCATGATCAATTTAATTTCTATCTACCCCTCAACTTGTCTTCTTTCAAAACTCCACTTTAATTAGAAACACATCTTTGTATTAGACAAGCAACAAAGTCAGCAATATAGACCAAAAGGTTGATGAGAATCTGTCTGCATTATTTACCAAATGGTTCAGTATTTCCAAGCAGCTGATGACAGACCAGTCATCAGTCCAAGCTTATTTCCAGAGAGACACATAAAAACTTTACTGCTTAACAGAGCTCAAAATATCCACCTGTCTTTCTGACTAAAGTGCAAGCGGAGACTATTCTGCTGATGCTGGGGATCTTCTCTAATCTTTCACATTGGGTATCACCATCTGATGCTAATTATATTGTTGATGTATCTAATTCTTGTTTAGACTGGAAATTTTTTATTACTTCATGTTTGGGTGATTGAGTTGTTGGAGCGAAAAAGCCAGATCATGGGAAAATCATGTGTAAATATATATGTGTGTGTGCATGCATGGACTCCTGTATAACTGTAGTGGACTCTACAAGTTCAAACTAAAAATACACTCACATCTCTTCTGCATTTCTATGTAGTTGCTTAAGCTCCCTTACTTCTCATTAATAATTATTTTCTTCTTGAGAACCCCTCTCCTTGTACTACAAGCACTTACACAGTTGAACAAGGGGTTAATCTGGGTTTCCACAGTCAAATGCTGAGAAAACTGAAGTGTGATTAGCTTCTCACTGTCATAGCTTCTTGCTGCTACACAGTGTGTAACACAGTCAAGTTTTCCCTGTGTCCAGGCTCACTGAGTATGCTCACCTTTCACTTAGGCTCTCAAAAGGCAGTTTTTCCCAGACATAGACCTACAAGAATATAGTCAACTGATCTTTGACAAAAGTGTAAAGGCAATACAATGGAGCAAAGACATTCTTTTCAACAAATGATGCTGGAACAACTGGACATCTACATAAAAAAAGAAAAAAAGAATCTAGACACAGACCTTACACCCTTCAAAAAATTAACTCAAAATGGATTATAGACCTAAATATAAAATGCAAAACTATAAAACTTCTAGAAAATAATATAGGAGAAAATCTAGAGGACCTTCAGTGTGGCAATAACTTTTTGGATACAACGACAAAAGCACAATCCATGAAAGAAAGACTTGAGAAGCTGGACTTCATTAAAATTAAAAAATTCTGCTCTGCAAAAGACACTGCCAAGAGAATGAAAGGACAAGCCACAGATTGGGAGAAAATATTTGTAAAAGACACATCTGATAAATGACTGCTATTCAATATTTACAACAAAGAACCCCCAAATCTCAACAATAAGAAAACAAACAACCTGATTAAAAAAATGGGCTAAAGACCTTAACAGACACCACACCAAAGAAGATATACAGAAGGTAAATAAACATACGAAAAGATGCTCCACATCGTATATTATCAGGGAAATGCAAATTAAAACAATAGTTACATACCACTATACACCTGTTAGAATGGACAAAATCCAGAACACTGACAACACCAACTGCTGATGAGGATGTGTAACAACAGGAACTCTCATTCGTTGCTGGCAGGAGTACAAAATGGTACAGACACTTTGGAAGACAGCTTGGCATTTTTCTACAAAACTAAGCATACCATATCATCTAACAGTCATGCTCCTGGGTATTTACCCCAAAATGTTAAAACTGTATGTCCACACAAAAGCATGCACACACATGTTTATAGCAGCTTTATTCATAATTGCCAAAACTCAGAAACAACTTAGATGTCCTTCAGTAGGTAAATGGATAAATCAACCATGGTACATCCACACAATGGAATATCATTCAGTGCCAAAAATAAATGAACTATAAAGTCATGAAAGATAACAGATACTATAAAACTCCTAGAGGAAAACATAGGCAGAACACTCTTCGACATATATCACAGCAATTATTTTTTGATCTGTCTCCAAAAGTAAAGAAAAAGAAGCAAAAATAAACAAATGGGACCTAATTAAACTTAAAAGCTTTTGCACAAACAAAGAGAACCATCAACAAAAAGAGAAGACAACATATAGAATGCGAGAAAATATTTGCAAATGATGTGACCAATAAGGGAATATCCAATGTATGTAAATAGCTCATACAACACAAGTTGAAAAAACCAAACAATCTGATTAAAAAGTGTGCAGAAGAATTGAATACACATTTTTCCAAAGGGGAGATGCAGATGGCCAACAGGCACATGAAAAGATGCTCAAAATTGTTAATCATCAAGGAAATGCAAATCAAAACCACATTGAGGTATCACCTCACTCCTGTCAGAATGGCTATCATCAAAAAGAACACAACTAACAAATGCTGGCAAGGATGTGGAGAAAAAGGAACCCTCTTACATTGTTAGTGGGAATGTAAATTGGTGCAGCCACTGTGGAAAACGGTATAAAATTTTCTCAGAAAACTAAAAATAGAACTACCATATGATCTAGCAATTTGACTCCTGGGTATATATCTGAGAAAAACAAAAACACTAATTCAAAAACATACATGCACCCTGATGTTCATAGCAGCATTATTTACAATATGGAAGCACCCTGAGCCCGTTAACAGATGAATGGATAAAGAGGAGGTGGTATATATATATATATATATATACACACATACATATATATATATATATATATACACACATACATATATATATATATATACACACACACACAATGTAATACTACTCAGCCATAAAAAAGGATGAAATTTTGCCATTTGTGACAACATAGATAGACTTGGAAGGCATTAATGCTAAGTGAAATAAGTCAGACAGAGAAAGACAAATTCTGTATGATATCACTTATCTGTGGAATCTAAAAAATAGAACAAAATAGTGAGTATAACAAAAATGAAGCAGATTTGCCGATGTCGAGAACAAACAGTGGTTACCAGTGGGAGAGAGGGGAGGGGCAATATAAGGGTGGGGAAGCAGGAGGCACACACTATTGGGTGTAAGATAGGCTCAAGGATGTATTGTATAACACATAACATGGGGAATAGAGCCAATAATTTGTAATAACTGTAAGTGGAAAGTAACCTTTAAAAATTGAATAAAAAATTTAAAGAGAGAGAGAGGGAAAAAGAAATAAAGAAGAAAGAAAGAAAGAAAAAGAAAGAAAGAAAGAAAGAAAAGAAATGAAAGGGAGGAAGAAAGGAAGAAAGAAAAAAAGAAAGATAACAGAGGAAACAAATGCCTATTACTAAGTGAAGGAAGCCAATTGAGAAGGCTACATATTGTATGATTCCACCTGGAACAGCAAAACTATGGATACAGTAAAGAAATCATTTTGTTGTCAGGGGTTGGGAGTAGGATGGAGGGATAAATAGGCAGAGCATAGAGGATATTTAGGGCCATGAAATAGGGGCTGGTCTAGCTTCCATAACTCTTCATCTGAGAGTTAGTGTTTTTCATGCCTCCCTGGGATTCCAACCTGAACACTTAGGGTGATTTACTCTCCTAAGGAATACTCCTAAAATTAAGTCTAAGGTGATTTTCTCATACCTCTAACACGTTAAAGCTATGTGTGTGTTTGTGCACATGTCCATCAATTCATACCTAAAACCATATGCTTATGTATTATATATGTGCAATATGTTAAATAACTAGATCCACGATGCCACTTTCATTTTTGGCAATGAAACAGTAGTGTTGTAATGTGCATAATACCACAAGCATTACTATTTTCCCCCTAATCTAAATAAGAGGAAATGAATGATTATTATACCACTCAAATATGTATTTTGAATTCCTGAAGAACCACCACATACTGCATGCAACTCTAGGTACCAATCTTATTTATATACATTTTAAACACAATGATCTATTTTTAGTTACTTGTGACCACGAGATGAGAAGGGAAACGTAGCAAAATTGGATCCTGTCTAAAAATCGAGTAATGATTTTTTAAAAAATATTATGCTATGACACATTAGGCTTTTATACAAAGTGAAATCACTGTGCCAGAACTATAGACACTTAATAAAAATAAAGGAAAACCTGTTAAAGGCAAACACCTTAGTACAGAGTAATATCCTTTCACCTTTCCTTGCAATTTCTCTACTTGGCACAAATAATCTTGATGCTTTTAAGTGTTTTTATGTAGCTGACAGAATGGATTTTTCAATATATCTTGATTCCCAGAGGCTTTATGGGTTTTGCCAACCTATGTAAAACCATAATTTGTGTGTTATTTTCTTATATGAATCCCATTATTCCATAGAGATGGGCTTGCTGAGTGGACAGAGTATTGAACTTTCTTCTCTCTGCTATATTCAGAATCCAGTTTAGTTCTAAAGACTAAAAAGTTGAATAAATGAAGAATAGGATGAAAATTAACAGAGCAGAGGTGCCCCAGTTGACGGAGAAATAAGTGGCTTCATAAACTTTGAAATGGTACAAGATAAGAGGTCCCATCCAGGCCAAAAGACACCTGATAAATTTTTTTCTTCTGTCCCAGGATTTTATATTCTGGTATCAGAGAGTTCTTTTGTTATTTGTGATACGGAACACTCTAAATAATACATACTAACTTAAGTAGTGATTTACAGCAAATTTAGTAATGCCTCCCAACTTTCATTCATGAACTAATTCAATGTGTATTTTTCACTGTTATGGGTTTAATTCTGTCTCCTAAAAATTCATATGTTGAAGTCCTAAACCCTGGTACCTCAGAATGTGACCTTTTTTGGAGACAGGATATTTATAGAGGTAATTAACTAAAACGAGGTATTAGAATGAGTCCTAATCATCTATGATTGGTGTCCTTATATAAACTGGAAACTTGAAGACAGACATGCGTATAGGGAGAATGCCATGTGCACATGAAGATGAGCATTTTTAAGCCAAAGAGAGGGGCCTGGAACAGATCTTTCCCTCATGGCCCTCAGAAGGAACCAACTCTTCTATCTCCTTAATTTCTGAATTCCAGCCTCCAGAACTGTGACAATAAATTTCTGTTGTTTAAGCCACTCAGTTTGTGGTACTTTGTTAAGGCAGTCTTGGCAATCTAAAACAGACAGTATGTAACAGATAATAGTCTAGGTCCTGAAGAGACAAAAATAAAAGGAACATAATTAATGCTGTAAAGGATGTTTCCAGCAAAGAGGAGAAGAGAGATAAGCACACCAATAAATCCTATCATTGTGACATCCGCTATTAGAGGGATGCCCAAGGCATTGTAGGTACACGTAAGAGATGAGAATCTAACTCAAGTAGGATAACCAGGAAAGTCAGGTCCTCAGAGCTCAGTCAGAAAAATCAAAGAGGATTGATGAAAATAGAAAACAAAAGACAGTTGCAGTCTAGACAGGGTGAATTACATGTGCAAAAGCAAGGTGGTATAGAACACTGTTCCTTTTGGAAGTTCTACACAGGTTATTTGACTCAGGTTTGGCTATTGCTATTGCTGATACTGCTGGAAGAGTCTTTGAAAAGACAAGGAGAGACCAAGGCAGAAAAAGTTTAAAAAAGAAAAGATTTGGTATATTGTGCTGAAGGTTTGAAATGGAGGACTTAAAGTAAGGAAGTACAAGACATTTTAATGTAACAAAAATTTATTTTGTGATAATCTGGACATGGGACTAGATATAGTATACAGTATAGAGTTAAACTGGGAAAAGGATGACCAATTTGTTTGCTATTGCTGTAATTAAATGATGAAGATATCGACAAATCAGTTGTGTGTATGAAAAATGAGTCAGAGTTCTACAAATAAGGAAATTAATTACAACGGTTAACAGTTTTTTCAAGGTTACATATTTGATCAATGGTAGAACTGAGATGTCAAGTCATGTGTGATGTCAGAGCCTACTGTTAGACTACTCTGCTTATACTGATTCTGGAAATGTCTGATGCAGATGATGATGGGACCATGAGACATCAGAGAAACAGAACTGAGCAGTGTCGGGATGAGAACAGTGTGGGTCTACACACCTGGGGAGCTTCCACTATGGGCTGTGGGCAATATGAATGGAATGGGGAATGTGGTCTGATTAAGGAGCCACAAGTTTGAGAATGAGCTTCCATGGTAAAGAGAAAGAATGTTCTTAAAAAGGAGGCTAGAGACAGCATGGTGAAGGGCCATACATTGGAATCTATGTGCAAGGTACCCTTTCGGTATTTTGAAGGTGGTCCTTAGATACTACCTAACCATGTAACATGCATGAAATTCCCATGAATTCGAGGCAAGTTCATAGTGAGAGAGAAACTTAGATAAAGTACAGCTTCATTTTCTATACATTTTCATCAATTAGAATATTTCTAGTACTATTATTTTAGATTTTTTAAGTGATTACTAAAGAAGAGTCTTATTTACTTAAGAGAGAGATTCTAAATTTCAGTTTCTGAATAGAAGCTTTCTCAGAGTAGGTACTTTTGCAAGATATATTTAGATATTTATCTGATGGAAAATCAGAATCACAGATGTTAGGCTTGGACCTTGTACTTATCAGGACAGGCTACCTCCTGAAACAAACTTCAACAATCAGGTGCAGTAGTTATTCTGAAGTAACATGCAACCTACAAATCTCAGAGGCTTAAAGGAATATTGATTTATTTATCTGGAGACTCTTACACCAGCAACTAATGGCATTATACATAAGTGACCCACATCCTTTCCTTTTTCTTTTTCTTTTTTAAATTTTTATTTTATATTGGAATATAGTTGATTAAAATTTTTGTGCTAGTTTCAGGTGTACAGAAGAGTGACTCAGTTATACATATACATGTATCTGTTTTTCAAATTCTTTTCCCAGTCAGCTTATTACAGAGTGTTTATCAGAGTTCCCTGTGTTATACAGTAGGTGCTTGTTGGTTATCAATTCTACTTTTATTTTATTTTACTTTTTTTATACATTTTTATTGGGGTATAATTGCTTCACAATGCTATATTAGTTTCTGTTGTACAACAAAGTGAATCAGCCATATGTATACATATATCCCCATATCCCCTCCTTCTTGAGCCTCCCTCCCACCCTTTCTATCCCACCCCTCTCGGTCATCACAAAGCACTGAGCTGATGCCCCTGTGCTTTGCTGCTGCTTCCCACTAGTTATCTATTTCACATGTGGTAGTGTATATATGTCGATGTTTCTCTCACTTCCCTCCAGCTTCCCCCTGCTCCACCTCACCATGTCGTCAAGTCCATACTTTATGTCTGCATCTTTATTTCTTCCCTGCCACTAGGTTCATCAGTACCTTTTTTTTTTAAGATTCCATACATATGCATTAGCATACAGTATTTGTTTTTCTATTTCTGACTTACTTTACTCCGTATGACAGATTCTAGGTCCATCCACCTCGCCACAAATAACTCAATTTCGTTTCTTTTTATGGCTGAGTAATATTCCATTGTATATAGGCACCACATCTTCTTTATCCATTCATCTGTCGATGGACACTTAGGCTGCTTCCATGTCCTGGCTATTGTGAATAGTGTTGCAGTGAACATTGTAGTACATGACTCTTTTTGAATTATGGTTTTCTCAGGGTATATGCCCAGTAGTGGGATTGCTGGCTCATATGGTAGCTCTATTTTTAGTATTTTATGGAACCTCCATTATTGTTCTCCATAGTGATTCTATCAATTTACATTCCCACCAACAATGCAGGAGGTTTACCTTTTCACCACACCCTCTCCAGCATTTATTGTTTCTAGAATTTTTGATAATGACCATTCTGGTCGGGGTAAGGTGAAAACTCATTGTTTCATTTGCATTTGCATTTCTCTAATAATTGTGATGTTGAGCATCTTTTCATGTGCCTCTTGGCCATTTGTATGTCTTCTTTGGAGAACTGTTTATTTAGGTCCTCTACCCATTTTTTAATTGGGTTGTTTGTTTTTTTGATATTGAGCTCCATGAGCTGTTTGTATATTATGGAGATTAATCCTTTGTCCATTATTTCATTTACAAATATTTTCTCCCATTCTGTGGGTTGTCTTTTCGTCTTGTTTATGGTTTCCTTTGCTGTAAAAAAAAAAAAACTTTCAGGGCTTCCCTGGTGGTGCAGTGGTTGAGAGTCCGCCTGCCAATGCAGGGGACACGGGTTCGTGCCCCGGTCTGGGAAGATCCCACATGCCATGGAGCAGCTGGGCCCGTGAGCCATGGCCGCTGAGCCTGCACGTCTGGAGCCTGTGCTCCGCAGCAGGAGAGGCCACAACAGTGAGAGGCCCGCGTACTGCAAAAAAAAAAAAAAAAAAAAGCTTTTAAGTTTCACTAGGTCCCATTTGTTTATTTTTCTTTTTATTTTCATTTCTCTAAGAGTTGGGTCAAAAAGGATCTTGCTGTGGTTTATGTCAGTGTTTTTCCTATGTTTTTCTCTAAGAGTTTTATAGTGTCTGGCCTTACATTTAGGTCTTTAATCCATTTGGAGTTTATTTTTGTGTATGGTGTTAAGTAGTGTTCTAATTTCATTCTTTTACCTGTTGCTGTCCAGTTTTCCCAGCACCACTTATTGAAGAGGCTGTCTTTTCTCCATTGTATATTCCTGCCTCCTTTTCATAAATCAGGTGACCATATGTGCGTGGGTTTATATCTGGGCTTTCTATCCTGTTCCATTGATCTATATTTCTGTTTCTGTGCCAGTACCATACTGTCTTGATTACTGTAGCTTTGTAGTATAGTTTGGATACAGGAAGCCTGAATCCTCCAGCTCCATTTTCTTTCTCAAGATTGCTTTGGCTATTTGGGGTTTTTTGTGTTTCCATACAAATTGTAAAAGTTTTTGTTCTAATTCTGTGAAGAATGCCATTGATACTTGGATAGGGATTGCATTGAATCTGTAGATTGCTTTGGGTAGTAGAGTCATTTTCACAGTATTGATTTTTCCAATCCAAGAACATGATATATTTCTCCACCTGTTTATGTCATCTTTGATTTCTTTCATCAGTGTTTTATAGATTTCTAAGTACAAGTTTTTCACCTCCTTAGGTAGGTTTATTCTTAGGTATTTTATTCTTTTTGTTGCAGTGGTAAATGAAAGTGTTTCCTTAATTCCTCTTTCTGTTTTTTTGTTGTGAGTGTATAGGAAAGCCAGAGATTTCTGTGCATTAATTTTGTATCCTGCAACCTTACCAAATTCATTGATTAGTTCTAGTAGTTTTCTGGTGGCATATTTAGGATTTTCTATGTATTCTATCATGTCATCTGCAAACAGTGACAGTTTTGCTTCTTCTTTTCCAATTTCTATTACTTTTATTTCTTTTTCTTCTCCAGTTGCCATGGTTAGGACTTCCAAATCTATGTTGAATAAGAGTGGCGAGAGTGGACATCCTTGTCTTGTTCCTGATCTTAGAGGAAATGCTTTCATTTTTTCACCATTGAGTATGATGTTTGCTGTGGGTTTGTCATATGTGGCCTTTATTATGTTGATGTAGGTTCCCTCTATGCCCATTTTCTGGAGAGTTTTTTTATCATAAATCGGTGTTGAATTTTGTCAAAATCTTTTTCTGCATCTATTGAGATGATCATATGGTTTTATTCCTTAATTTGTTAATGTGGTGTATCACATTGATTGATTTGCATATATTGAAGAATCCTTGCATTCCTGGGATAAGCCCCACTTGATCATGGTATATGATCCTTTTAATATGTTGTTGGAATCTGTTTGCTAGTATTTTGTTCAGGATTTTTACATCTATGTTCATCAGTGATATTGGTCTATAATTTTCTTTTTTTGTGGTATCTTTTTCTGATTTTGGTATCAGGGTGATTGTGGCTTCATAGAGCAAATTTGGGAGTGTTCTCCCCTATGCAATTTTTAGAAGAGTTTGAGAAATATCAGTGTTAGCTCTTCTCTAAATGTTTGATAGAATTGGCCTGTGAAGTCATCTGGTCCTGGACGTTTGTTTGATGGAAGATTTTTAATTACAGTTTCGGTTTCATTACTTGGGATAGGTCTGTTTATATTTTCTAATTCTTCCTGGTTCAGTCTTGGAAAATTGTACCTTTCCAAGAATTTGTCCATTTCTTCATGGTTGTCCATTTTATTGGCATATAGTTGTTTGTAGCGGTCTCTTATAATCCTTTGTATTATTTCTGCGGTGTCAGTTGTGATTTCTCCTTTTTCATTTCTAATTTTATTGATTTGCATCCTCTCCCTTTTTTTATTGATGAATCTGGCTAAGGATTTATCAATTTTGTTTATCTTTTCAAAGAACCAACTTTTAGTTCATTGATCTTTGCTACTGCTTTCTTTGTTTCTCTATTTCATTTATTTCTGCTGTGATCTTTATTATTTCTTTCTTTCTATTGACTTTGGCTTTTCTTTTTTCTTTTTTTCTAGTTGCTTTAAGTATAGGGTTAGACTGTTGAGATTTTTCTTGTTTCTTTAGGTGAGATTGAATTGCAATAAACTTTCCTCTTAGAACTGCTTTTGCTGCATCCCATAAGTTTTGAGACATAGTGTTATCATTGTCATTTGTTTCTATGTATTTTTTTATTCCTTCTTTGATTTCTTCGGTGATCTCTTGGTTACTTAGTAGCACAGTTTAGTCCCCATGTATTTGTGTTTTTTACAGTTTTCTTTTCCTATAGTTGACTTCCAATCTCATAGCATTGTGGTCAGAAAAGATGCTTGATATGATTTCAATTTTGTTAAATTTTCCGAGGCTTGTCATGTGACTCAAGATGTGGTCTATCCTGGAGAATGTTCTGTGTGCACTTGAGAAGAAAGTGTATTCTGCCACTTTTGGGTGGAATGTTCTATAAATATCAATTAAATCTATCTGGTCTATTGTGGCATTTAAAGCTTGTGTTTCCTTATTTATTTTCTGTTTGGATGATCTGTCTGTTTGTGTAAGTAGGTTGTTAAAGTCCCTTACTATGATTGTGTTACTGTCGATTTCCCCTTTTATGGCTGTTAGCATTTGCCTTATGCATTGAGGTGCTCCTATGTTGGGTGCATAGATATTTATAATTGTTATATCTTCTTCTTGGATTGATCACTTGATCATTATGTAGTGTCCTTCTTTGTCTCTTGTTTTAGTCTTTAATTTAAAGTCTATTTTGTCTGATATGAGAATTCCTACTCCAGCTTTCTTTTGATTTCCATTTGCATGGAATATCTTTTTCCATCCCCTCACTTTCAGTCTGTATGTATCCCTAGGTCTGAAGTGGGTGTCTTGTAGACAGCATATATATGGGTCTTGTTTTTGTATCCATTCAGTCAGTCTGTGACTTTTAGTTGGGTATTTAATCCATTTACATTCAAGGTTATTATCAATATGTAAGTTCCTGTTACCATTTTCTTATTTGTTTTGTGTTTGTTTTTGTGGGTCTTTTTCTTCTCTTGTGTTTCCCACCTAGAGAAGTTTCTTTAGCATTTGTTGTAAAGCTGGTTTGGTGATGCTGAATTCTCTTAGCTTTTCCTTGTCTGAGAAGCTTTTGTTTTCTCCATCGAATCTGAATATGATCCTTGCTGTGTAGAGTAATCTTGGTTGTAGGTTTTTTTCTTTCATCTCTTTAAGTATATTCTACCACTACGTTCTGGCCTGCAGAATTTCTGCTGAAAAATCAGCTAATAACCTTATGGGGATTCCTTTGTATGTTATTTTTTGCTTTACCCTTGCTGCTTTTAATATTTTTTCTTTGAATTTAATTTTTGTTAGTTTGATTAATATGTGTCTTTGTGTGTTTCTCCTAGGGTTTATCCTGTATGGGACTCTCTGTGCTTCCTGGACTTGGGTGACTATTTCCTTTCCCATGTTAGGGAAATTTTCCACTATAATCTCTTCAAATATTTTCTCAGACCCTTTCTTTTTCTCTTCTTCTTCTGGGAGAAGAGAAATTTGAATGTTGGTCCGTTTAGTGTTGTCCCAGAGGTCTCTGAGATTGTCTTCAATTATTTTCATTCTTTTTTCATTATTCTGCTCCTCAGCAGTTATTTCCACCATTCTGTCTTCCAGCTCACTTATTCATTCTTCTGCCTCAGTTATTCTGTCATTGTTTCTTTCTAGTGCATTTTTCATTTCAGTTAGTGTATTGTTATCTCTGTTTGTTTGTTCTTTAGTTCTTCTAGATTTTTGTTAAACATTTCTTGTATTTTCTCAATCCGTGCCTCCATTCTATTTCTGAGATTCTGGATCATCTTTACTATCATTACTCTGAATTCTTTTTCAGGTATATTGCCTATTTCCTCTTCATTTATTTAGTCTAGTATGTTTTCACCTTGCTCCTTCATCTGTGACATATCTTTATGCCAACTCATTTTTTTTTTTTTTTTGATGGGTGGGATTTTTTTCCTGTCTTACTGGTTGTTTGTTATGAGGCTTCCAACACTGGAATTTTTAGGCTGTTGGGTAGAGCTGGGTCTCGGTGCTGAGATGAGGCCCTTAGGGCAACCTCACTCTGATGAATATTCCCTGGGGTCTGAGGTTCTCTGTTAGTACAGTGGTTCAGACTTGGAGCTCCCACCACAGGATCTTCGGCCTGACCCCCAGCGGTCCCCCTCGGGGTTCCTCCCATCTCCTTGGGCACAAGGTCCCTCACCAGCCTCCAGCAGGTGCCCTACTTCTGGAGAGAAGTGAACTCCACGTCTTCCCATGCCACCATCTTAAGTCCGCCCCCTTGGTTATCAGTTTTAAATATAGTAGTGTGTACATGTCAATCCCAAACTCCCAATCTATCCCTCCCCACCTTCCCCCCCACCACCCCAGTAACCATAAGTTTGTTCTCTAAGTCTGTGAGTCGTTTTCTGTTTTGAAAATAAGTTCATTTGTATAATTTTAAAATTTAATTTAATTTTTTAATATTTTATTTTATTTTAATTAATTTATTTATGTTTGGGTCTTCATTGCTGCATGTGGGCTTTCTTTAGTTGCGGCAAGTGGGGACTGCTCTTTGTTGTGGTGTACAGGCTTCTCATTGCAGTGGCTTCACTTGTTGCAGAACATGGGCTCTAGGTGTGTGGGCTTCATTAGTTGTGGCGCGTGGGCTCAGTAGTTGTGGCTCACGAGCTCTAGAGCACAGGCTCAGTAGCTGTGCACATGGGCTTAGTTGCTTCAAGGCATTTGGGATCTTCCCAGACCAGGGAACCCAAGTCCCCTGCATCGGCAGGTGGATTCTTAACCACTGCGCCACCAGGTAAGTCCTGTATCTTTTTTTTTTTTTTTTTTTAGACTCCACATATAAGCAATATCAAATGTATTTGTCTTTCTCTGTTTGACTTAGTTCACTTAATATGATAATCTGCAGGTCCATCCATGTTGCTGCAAGTAGCATTATTTCATTATTTTTAATGGCTGCATAATATTTCATTGTATATATGTACCACATCTTCTTTATTCATTCATCTTTCGATGGACGTTTAGGTTTCTTCCATGTCTTAGCTATTGTAAATAACACTGCAGTGAACACTGGGGTGCATGTATCCTTTAAAATCATGTTTTTCTCTGGATAATATACCCAGGAGTGGGACTGCTGGATGATATGGTAGCTCTATTTTTAGTTTCTTAAGGAACATGCAGTCTGTTCTCAATAGTGGCTGTACCAATTTATATTCCCACCAGCAGTTTAGAAGGATTCTCTTTTCTCCATACCTTCTCCAGCATTTATTGTTTATAGACTTTTTGATGATGGCCATTCTGACTGGTGTGAGGTGATGCCTCATTGTAGTTGTGATTTGCATTTCTCTAATAATTAGCGATGTTGAACATCTTTTCATGGGCCTCTTGGCCATCTGTATATCTTCTTTGGAGCAATGTCTATTTAGGTTTTCTCCCCATTTTCTGATTGGATTGTTTGTTTTTTTGAAATTGAGTCACATGAGCTGTTTGTAAATTTTGGAGATTAATCCCTTGTCTGTTGCATCATTTGCATTTTTTTCTCCCATTCTGTGAGTTGTCTTTTCTACTCTCATGTCATTGGCCAAAGAAATTCACATGACCACAACTAACTTCAAGGAAGAGGGAAAGAACATTTTCCCCTTGCACCCAGAAAAAGAAGAATAGAGCTATTTGTAAGCAAGAGTAAGGTCTTCTATAGAAATAACCCAAGTGTTTCAGTGACATAAACAGAAATAGACTACTTGGGTTGTTGTGTTGGCAGCACTGGTGTGTGTTTGTATGTATGCACCTGTGTAGGTCTGTGTTCTCAAGTGAACTGTTCCACATAATCATTTGGAGACCCATTTGGGCTCTTCTATACTCTAGAATCTTCACCCAGGTGTTGGAATGAGGACCACACATAGAAAGAGTCTGTTTCCCAGGGCTGGAAGTAGTGACATCTTTTCTATTTACATCCCATTTCCCAAATGCAGCCATTCAGCCACACATAACTGCGAGAGGAGCTGGGAAGTTTCCCTAACTGTGTCCGCAGGAAGAAAAGCTCAACAAATTTTTGGTAACTATTTGCAGAGTGGATGGACTCCAAGTCTCTAGGCAAAATGCCTAATACCAGTTCCTTCTGACTTCATAGAAAGCAGGTCCTTTAATAGAGACAGAGAGACCACTGATCATTTACTCTAGAAAAAATCAAAATCTCTTAAAACTCTGTGTTTAAGAAGTCAAAATGAATTAGCAAAAGGTGAATTATCAACATATTGCTTTTAATTCTAGAGAAATATTCTTCTTTTTCTCAACTACAAACCTGCCTGATAACCTGAGTATATGAAAAAAAAACATTCTTATTTATTGAAATAATTCCATTTTTATTTTAAGTAAAATCCATTGTCTGTTATAAAGGGCCTTTTGACTCAGGAAGAGAATACTAATTTAAGGGATAAATTAATATATGTTCCCTTTGTGCAGAGGTTCAGAAACCAGATAAATGGGAAGGCCATTTTGTTGGTTTTTCAAACTATTGTAATCTTAGCAAAGCAGGAATGAAGATTTGTTCATTTCTATTGAATGATCATGAGAATATGGGAACACTGTATATAATGAACTTTATTTGAGTCATTCCATATGGTAAATTTTGTCTGGTCTCAAAGGCAGTATGTGGACCATCTTCCTGTAGAAAAGGTGATAAGAAAATGAACATTCTCTAGTACTTGTTACCTTTTGATTATAACAGACTTTGCCTCAGAATTGATAGGACTTTGATTTTCACTGAGTGTACTAAAATATATCTTGAGGTCACTGTTAAGAATTCAGGAATGCTTGTAAGGAAATGTGAGAGTATTTCTCTGTGAATTTGTCTGCACCTTGGGTCCAGACAAATTTTAATATCTAAAATATTAATTTTAGATTTTGTACATAGCTCCATTCATGGAAACTCACCTTTTGCATATCTGTTTTGGGCTACAATGGCTATGGGAAAGAGTTCATTTTATAGCTTTAGTAATATAGCTATAGACAACTATAATTAGAAACACTAAGAATAATGTTTTGATTGTACCATTAGATGAAATACAATTTTACTTAGAACTTACATTGAGATTTTATCTGAAATATTCAAAGTGTTTGCTAATATTAATTAATTGAATAATAGTTATTCTGCAGGGCACAGACATATTCTCTCATGCATCTGGACATTCTTTTCATTCTGTATCCTTGAATGTTGCTTTTAGGAGTAGATGGATTTTCTAGTAAGTGGTTGTATGCTATATTCAAAATAGCATATCCCTAATTGTATATTAAAATGTCATTAAAGCAAATGTTTGCAAATACCAGGTTTTGAGTACCTATTCTTAGGTAGGCACTGTACTAAAAACTAGGCTCAAGTAAACATAGGGGTTAAGTACTATTTAGTTCAACTTTAAGTCTAAGAAACATGAGGAACTACAAATGTAATTTGCAAACTACATACAAGTATTAACTGGAGCAGAGACAGGACCCCAGGTATCACTGACCCCCAATTCCTTCCCCAGTCCACCACATAAGAAAAAATTAATACCTATTTAAAATATGAGAGGCAATGTAGGAAGTTGAAACTAAACAAATAGTGGTTTTATGTATTCAGTGTTGGGAATTAGACCCAGCCATCTAAAGTATGTCTTGGAATCATTAGTTATTTGGTAACGCTACCACGGTTTCCTATGCCATGGCTTTGCTGCTGTGTTTTTTATCTGAAAAGCCTTTTCCCATTTCTCTGCCTGATAAACTCCCAGTCTTCTTTTCTGTTTCTTCACTTTTTCTTTTAATCTTTTTAATAATTCATTACTCCTATTGTGTTCTCTTTTCATTTTGTATCTATTAGAAAATTGTCAAATTATTATTTGTTATTTAAATGTTCATATTCTCAGCTGGATTGTGACTTCCTTGAGGAACCCCTCAGTGCCCTTCACAATTGTTGCTCATAGTTGGTGGCTTAATACAAGAATGATGAATATCTCTCCTTTATATGGATTAAAGGGATAGTATGTTATAGTGGAAATAACACTATAATTGAGCAAGTCACTTAATTAGACCTCTATTTTCTCTTCTGTAAATTCAGGATATTGGGCAAGGTAATTTCCATTGTTATTTCAAAATTTACTATTGTCTGATGGATCCCAGTGCTATATTTTCACAAATAGTAGAAAGCATATATAGAAATCAACTGAGAGATATGACTTTTGCTATATTTATATATTTTTTCTATTTCTACTATGTTAAGCAACGTTAGAATTCATACCTTTTCCATTATGATAAAAATAAAATGCCGAACAACAGAGCATAGCGAAGAAAGAGTAATTTTCTGAATGTAATTCTGACTTCTTTTGCTGTGATAATTCAGAATCCATCAATAGAAAATAAACTTTCCATTATAAATATATAGATATACAATTGATGTTCCTTATCAAAGGTTCATTTTAAGACATGAAAATTATTCTCTATATTGAAATCTATCTTACCATCTAAAAATAAGCTGGATTAGAGACTCTGTAATTGTGGTCAGAATCTTATGAGTTCCATCTTTGCCATGCTCTTGCTTTATGAGCTTGGGCAAACCATGTAAAATAAGAGTCTGTTTCCTACTAGGTTTAGGTAAAATGAGTCAAAGTCAGGTGTTCTGTAAGTTTACTGCCAGCTCTGAAGTCCTTTGATTTTAAAATTACATTATTCGATAAAAGTGTGATTCCAATTTATCATTTTAAGGATTTTCTATAAAATCATATTATAATGTTTGTTTTAAAAAATAAACAAAATAAAATTCTTATTTCCATTCATTTTGTTAATTAAAATTATAGATATATTGAAGACGACTTGACACACAAACAGAAGAAAGTAGGATTTCACCTAAATGATCCAAAGTAAATAAACCATAATTACCTGCCATGTACTCAACTAAAATACTTGATTTCGAGAGCTCCAGGGCAGGGGGTGAAGGGTGTAATAAAGTACTTCTTGTTTGGCCAGAGTAATGTACTAAATACATTAAAATAATTATTTTCCCTACAAGAACAAACCTCGCACAATTTCTGGCTTTCAAGGTCCTTTCCTTATTCTTTGATGGCAAATCTTCAATGCTCTCAAAGAAAGACCATAAATTTGCGAGCATAAATATGATAATGCTTCCACAGATATGTATGCAAGCCTATTGGATAAGAGGTTTGTCCTTGGTGTCCTTTTGCAAAAAGCCAATTTAACCTAGAATGTGTTGCTGAGGAAGTTCCAGCTGTTGATTCTCAGTTGAAGAAACCTGATGCACAAACTTCTGTAGAGTGAAAAGTATACTAAGAAAGGGACACAAAGGAGACTTGGTATGCGGAGACTTGGTATGTGGTTTTTATTACCCAGCCAATATATTGTTTAGAGTTGGTGGTGATAGGTAAATGATAGTATCAGTATCTCCTTAAATTAGCACAAATATAGTTAAGAAGGTTAGGCGGTAAGGAATGGGGAACCAAGGGCCCAAAATACTCTTTTCTTCACCAGGTTAATACCAGCTTGCTAAAGTGACTGTTATACGAGGCATTTATAGCAACAGTATAAACCATATCAGTGACTTAAGTTTTATATTCAAAAGCTTTGGTTAATGTCCGCATTTAAAGCAGAACTTAGTGCCTAAAAGCTGGTCAATAAACATTTTAGTACTGCTCTTTTCCCGTGATCTGAATTCAATAATGTCACCTTTCCAGAAGCTGCAAAATGGAAAGTGAAAGGATGATTTATGAAGTCTGGCTATGCATGGCCAGCTAAGAAAGCTTTAACTGATGCTTTCAGGATTCTTTTTAATGAAGTACAAGTTGCCAAGATAAGTTTAGGTAAATGAAGACTCTGTCACATTATGTTATAGCGAAAGAAATGACAGACATAGCCCAGCAGATGGAGGTTAATGCAGAATGGTGATGTCAAACAACGTAGTCTAGGTAACTGCACAGAGATGGAGCAGATGCATTAGTGTTATTACTATAAACAAGTTCATAATACCACAGCACATTCGTGGAATTCATTCAAATTAAGCATAGCAGCTTTCTTTAAGTTCTCACTTAGCCTGTATGCAGATCATATTTCTGAGCCACCAATTCCTTTCAAGTAAAAGCTCTCATATTCAGTACCAACTCCTATTTAGATGATACTGTTAACCTTAAAACCCCAAGTGTTTTGCCTTTTCAATACTTTCTTGAAGTGATGTCTGAATACTTTATTGAAATGTTACTTTCAGGGCTATGATTTAAATGAATGAACTGTCACCTCTTCCTATCTCTAGTTTTCTCAGTCTGAATGTAAACTGGAATCCTGAGTATAATGGATTGGAAGAACTCAGCTGTGTCTCTTAAGCAAAACAATAGGGACTGGATCTGGAAATGTCAGATATATTTGTGATTTCAGTTAAGGAGAGTCTGGGGCTTGACCTTGCTTGAAAGAAGTAATTGCCTTATAGCCATCCTGAAATTCCTGTGGGGAGGACTGGGTGGCCCACCACTACACCTAGAAACAGTCAAGGATGGAAGTAGAGAGTTAACTGTTCTGTGACATTTGTCATTGAACTTGCCTAACAAATAAGTATTTCATTTCCCTTAGTCATTAAACTCCCACAGTTCTAGATTTCTTTCTATGTATAATTACCAAAAAACCCCCACATTAACAAATAAAAAAATACAAAAAGTGTATATACACACATATGTATATATATATACACTGACAAAAGTTTTAAAAGTATAGAATCGTATATATATGTTTATATACATATATATACATACATACACAGACACACACACAGATGCTGAGATGGAAAAAAATAACACTCACTTCAAAAGCAAGGATTTTGAGAAACCACCATAGAAAACTTTCAATTCTGACATTGAATAGAGAAGTACTCCCAGGAGTTGCTTGTATTGCAGACTGAGCTGCTATTAGAAATGTATGCATCACTCTTCCTGTGAGGATTTGAGAGCAAATTCCTGAAGAGAAGATGCTAGACTTTTATGACAGTTATGGAGCTATATTTTTGAAATTGCATGTGGTACATGATGATGGACTGTACAGTGTTAATTGTTCTGTTTTAAAACTTTATTTCTGTACATTTTCTCAATATCTGACCTTTAACTGTAATTTTTCTGTACTACTTTACCTTATTCTTATCCATACTTTTCCTTTTTTTTCTTTCTTTGTTTAGAACCTGGGCATTGGAACCACCAGATCTTTTTATTATGGGTGGTGATAGAAGGTTGTGAGGAATGTTATAAACAGTAATTTGGATCTGGGCTTTTCTACAAATGCCTACATGATAGAGCAAAAATATACTATTTGTGAGTCAGTCATTGTTTCTAGCTGATAGATGCCAGATAAAGGACCATTTGGACAAGGATATGCAAAGTAGTTCCAAATATTTAATTTGCAAAATAAAATATTAGGGGGAAAGTACAATAGCCAAGCTCTAAAATAGAATAGTTGACACATATAAACATTTCACCACCCTTTCTCATCTCCCATATTTAGGAGCCCTTGACCCAGTTAAATCTTAGTTTGTTAATTGCAGGTGTCAAGCATCTTCTACAGTAAAGTTTTTTCACTAAATCATTTAAAAAACCAGAATGCAGACTCCAGCATAGGAAAAGAAAAAAAGTCCTCCAGCAGGATGTGTACATGGATGCAGTACCATTCATTACAGACTCTTACATCACTTCTTAGAGGACTCCAGGTCCCACCTACCTACCGACATTCCCCTTTAACAATATTTTACAAAAGCCCACGATAAACACTATATTCTGTAATCTCCCTTCAGATGCTTTCATCCCAGTGACTTAGATACACTCTCTATGGGGCTATGGCCTGTTCTCTTTTGTAGGATCACCTAATATCTCATCTGCTGTATGCATATAGTTGCCCAGAAGGTTTCAACTAAGGCACACTGAACTTCTAAATAATGGAGATCAGGTTGGAAAATATACGTTATATTTCTGTGTTCATTATGCGTGCCCTTATAGCATTACTCACCTACCCTAAGACTCACCAAACTTATGGATTTCCCCTCTCAATTCTTTTGGGTCCAGTTGCTATGAGCCTTCAGGTCTCCACATGCCCTGTTGGGCATCAGCCCCTGACCCTTCAAAGGTTTCCACTGTGCCCAACGACTCATTGCAGCTTTCTTTGCTTCAGTTGCACTGGCCTCTTTCATTCCCCTGAGCTCACAGGCTCTTGTGCTACAGCATTTCAACAATGCTCTCACTTTTGATGGAATGACTCACTCTCTCTCCATCTAGTTAATTCCCGCTTATCTTTCTAGTCTCAGTTTGAATTTCACTTCTCCTTCTATGACAATGCAGACAAATTTAAGTCCTTATATATTTCTTTTTCATACCAATCATAACAGAACACCAAATTTTAAAAAATTTCTTAAACATCTGTTTTCTGCACTAAACTTTAAGCTTCATGGTTTCAGGGGAAAATATTTGCCATACTCACTATTGCATTTCTAGGCTTCTAAACTCATTGAGTCTTTAAGACCATTTGGTGGGTGAATGAATGAAGGAATGGATATATAGATGAATAAGTAAAATGTTCTTGATATATGTTACCAAATGGCTTTTTAAACTTTTGAAAACTCAATTTATACTTTCCTTAAGATTTGAAAATACCCATTAATCTGCATTCTGAGCTACCTTGAGTGTTAGCATTTTATAAAATGTTTGTCAGGTAAGTGAAAAATATGTAATTTCTCTGTATTTCTTTGATCAATAATGAGGCCAGTATTTTTCTTATGTTTGTTAATGATTTATTTATCTGTTTATGTTCTTAGTATGTTTGATATTTTAATTATTTTAGTCATTGACTTATTAGATCCCTATTTATTAAGGATATTAATCATTCACTGTCAATTTCTTGCAAAATATTTCTCCAGTTTGTCATTTCCATTTCACTGTCATTTAAATAGAGTTCATTTTTTTAGAGTAGTCATAGGTTTACAGAAAAAATGAGCAGAAAGTTCAGAGAATTCCTTTACACCCCCTGTCCCTCCAATCCTGTTATTAACTTCTTGCATTAGTGTGGTACATTTTTTACAATTGATGAACCAATATTAATACCTTATTATTAATTGAAGTTTAGAGTTTACAGTTCTATGAGTTTTACCAAGTGCGTAATGCCATGTATCCACCATGATAGTATCATAGAGAATAGCTTCACTACCCTTAAAATCCCCTGGACTCCACATGGCCATTTCTTCCCTGGTCCTGTCCCCACTATTCCACAGCTCAGCTGGTAGAGTGGGGGACTGTAGAATGGACATCTGTCATTTTCAGTTTTATTTTGTTTATACTTTTAGTTGGAATATGGATATTTTAATATTTTATGTGCTGAAATCTACCATATGAGAAATTCCTTCCACATACATAATTTGTTAAACTTAATAAGACATTCAAACAGAGTAAAATTGTTTTTGTATCCTATTTACTATATTCAAATAAGTTCCCTAATTCAACAATAAGCAGCTTGTGAACAGGAACTGGCCATAATATACAAAATATGTCCAACCAGGAGTTATATTTTTGTATACACCAAAGATCCTAGAATTGTAACCAAACATATTTATTGGGTAAAACACAAGAGAACGCTTCAGACAAGTAAACAAAGCTCATTAATAACTTCCTGGAAATCTTCTTTTCTCCCTTTCAGAACCAAGAAAGACTAAATAGCTCAAAAGATTCTTTAGCTCACTTTTCTGAGCCAAAACACCTACATAAGGTCCTAACGAAATGTTCCTCATAATAGTAATACTGAATGTATAGATACTCAGGTTTAAATGCTTGCGAATATCTCTTGATGGGAGGGTTTAAAATACAGGCTAGTCTTCTTGTCTGCTAACTTGACTTTTCTGATCCCACACCATAACTTTGACACCTTTTCTTTAGGATGCCCAAGACCCCTCCTACTAGACAATTCCATTGCAGTCCCCCTCCCAACCCAGTTCTGTAATCATTTCATGTGTGTGCCTGTCTTCCTTGCTAGAATAAGAGCTCCTTGAGGACTGAGGTTATGGCTAATTAGAATTTGCTTCTTCTGTGTTCACTAGCACTGAGTTCGACCTAGAGCAAGTCCTCAATTACTTGGGCTCTCCATCTGAATCAACATATACAATAAAAATATGAAAGAAATACTAAAATACATTAAGCATGGAGTAAATTTCATTTTTAGTCATTGACATTCTCTCAAAATATTCATGTAACATTTTGTATTGCATTTTTTCAGCTTCTTCAGAAAAAAAGAGGTAAAAAGAGAGGCAATTATGTTAAAACAAAGCAAGAGTGTTTAAGAGAGAGTTCTAAATTCATTATTTGAGAAATTATGCTTTTATAGTCATATTTACCTCTAGCAGTTTTGCATCTTCCAAACTCACTGATTTGTTAACTGAAGCTCTATTATCCAACATAAAAGACCCACACATGTTCTTGGAAAGTATGATTATCATGATATATGAACATCATTGTTCTAGACATTACTGTTCATATGATACTTGTTATAACTCATGAACGCATAGATTTTTCTTTCTCTCTCCAGAAGGAAAGCATGCTAAAATACATGGAATTTAAAATGTTTTATTATTTTATTTGCATTTCTTCCTTTAGTAAATCATTTTTTTTACCTTATCTATATACCTTGTTGACACATATAGAATAAAATAGTTGGTCTGTATTGAATACTTATGATAGGCACTGGGATAAATGGACCTTTTGTATTACTTCATCAAATTCCGTCAACAAATCTATTAGGAAAGACTGTTATTTTCTCATTTAACAGATAAGAAAACCAAAGCTCAGAGACACTAAGTTGCCCAATGTCATGTAACTACATAGTAAAATAAGAATTTCGAATGTAGTATGTCTGACTCAAATGCTTTAAAAAAGACTCTATCTGACTAAAAATAATATTGACTAATTGCCCAGCACAAAGTCTGACTTAAAAGGGAACTGATGAATTGATGTTTTAAATAGACTAAATCTATAGTCGAGGGAGTGAAGATCTTTATTTTAGTTGTATGGGATGAATGTCCTGATTTAGTCATCAGTGAGGTCGTAACACTATGTACTTATTTCCTTATTTATTCTACATATTAAATTGTCCTTTTCCTCTCATCTCTGTTCAGACTTTTGTGGAATTTTAATGTAATTAGTTACTAGTTATGAGCATGGGCCATGGAGCAAGATTTCCTGGCTTGAATGTCAATTTTGCTATTTTTTAGCCTTTGACTTTAGTCAAGTTACTTCACTTCTTCTGGGCCTCAATCTCCACATCTATGTAAAATGAAAAATAATAGCACCTATCTTGTAGTGTTGTTTTGAGGTTAGTTTTTATATTTAATGTGCTTAGAATACTGTCAGAGCATTAGAAGAAATCAACAAATCTAAGCTGTTTTTTCTTATCCAAAAATAACAAAATCCTATTCTGGACTGCATATAGCATGTGTGGGAGAAGGAAAGGATGGAGAATGGAAAGGAAAAGAAGCAACACAAAATAGAGAGAAAGCAGAAGGACAATAATTCAATGGGACCACAAAGGCATAGTCTTGTTTATTTCAAAATGTCTCTGCCCAGCAGTGGCTCTCTACCAGGAATCAAGTTTCCATTCACAGTTTCTGGCTGTGGCCTGATTGGCAGGTGTGCCCAGGTGAAAAGCCATGGCAGACCTTCAGTAGCAATTCACCACTTCCTGGGGGCTTTCTGTTTTGCCCAGCATTTTGTGGCTGCCTTGGCCACCATTTGGGTCCCAAGTACTTCAGGAAATTCCATTCTGCTTTTCTGAGGTTTTGGCTTAGCTCTGTAGTGTCCTCTATATGCACTGTCATAAAGGCCTTGAGGGTGAGTCCAGCCTGCATTTGAGTACCTTCATTTTTCTGGTTCTGTCACTGGTGGCACTGCCAAAAGCTCTGTTGTCTTCTAGATCCCTCTTGGTCTGCCTGAAGCCCAGATTACTGTCCCCTGAGAAAGCTGAGAATCCTCAACTCATCTCTCTGAAATTTTATTCCCACCAGTCCTTGTTTCCACAGCCTCTGCTGCCTTTTATATCTAAATTTATCAAATTTTTCTAGTTGTTCTCAATCAGAGCATTTGTCTACTATGACCTACTCTAAGATTTTGGGTTTTCTTTTTTCTCTCCACTTACATATTTTAGTTCAGTACTTTCCAGTTCTATGACTTTCTCTATGCCTCAGTTTCATATCTTTCTGTATGCCTCAGTTTCAGCTTTTATGAACAGCTGTCTCATAAAATTGTGAGGGTTGGATGGGTTTATATAAATATACAGTGCTTACAGTAGTGCTTGGCATATAGTGAAAATGAGATCATAAGCATTCGTTGTTATTGAAGACTTCAGAAAACTTCTCTGTGTGCATACAAGATAATCTTACATTTCATATACTGATTTGAAAGTGCTTTGGCTTTTAATAATTTAAGTTGTAGTTCTAACCCTATTAGACTCAGTCTCCCCCAAAAACACTTTTAGGGCTATTTCTAATGACCTATTTACTAACTTGAAATGAAATACTACATAATAATAAAATCTATCTAAACATAGTTATAGAAAAAATTGTAGCCCTCAAACTGAAATATAAATATAAAATAAAAGGGGAGTAATCTATAATAAATTAATATGAATTTCAACATAAACATAATCAGGCTTGAGTGTACTAGAAGACAAAAATGTAGTCAGATGTTTGTATCCACTTATAATGAGTAAATTTGAATTTAAAAGAAGATCAAAACACTTCATTAAAGAATGCAGAGAAATAAAAAGTGCAGAGGCATAGGATACTGGAATAAATCCAGAGTTATATGTAATAACATACTACACTTATAAAAGAAAGGGGAATATAACTCCAACTGGAGTAGAACTTAAATGCCAAGACACATTACTCTTGAAACAGAGAAAAAAAATGAGATACCATATTCATGCAAATGTGCTGGGTGGCATTTGTATGTGTAGTGTCATTTATAAATTATGTTATGATATGGTTACAGTAATAGAAATACATCACAGAGAACCCAAGATGAAGCACACATCTGGTCTCTAAAAGCATACATCTGGATATTTGGATGTCATTACAGGTCAAGAAAATATTCTTCTTTGTTCAATGGGTGAATATTCAAATTCTTTATCATTTTATCCAATCAAAATTGACACCAGTCTTACTGTTAAAACTGGATACAAGAAACCCCTGTTAGGAGAGACCTTCAAGATGGCAGAAGAGTAAGACGTGGAGATCACCTTCCTCCCCACAAGTACATCAGAAATACATCTACACATGGAACAACTCCTACAGAACACCTACTGAACGCTAGCAGAAGACCGCAGACCTCCCAAAAGGCAAGAAACTCCCCACGTACCTGGGGAGGGCAAAAGAAAGAAGAATAAACAGAGACAAAAGAATAGGGACGGGACCTGCGCCAGTGGGAGGGAGCCGTGAAGGAGGAAAGGTTTCCACACACTAGGAAGCCCCTTCGCGGGCAGAGACTGCGGGTGGCGGAGGGGGGAGCTTCAGAGCCGCGGAGGAGAGCACGTCAACAGGGGTGCGGAGGGCAAAGTGGAGAGATCCCCACACAGAGGATCGGTGCTGACCAGCATTCACCAGCCCGAGAGGCTTGTCTGCTCACCCGCCGGGGCAGGCGGGGGCTGGGAGCTGAGGCTCGGGCCTCGGAGGTGCTGCGTGAACACAGCCTGAAGGGGGCTAGTGCGCCACGGCTAGCCGGGAGGGAGTCCGGGAAAAGGTCTGCACCTGCCTAAGAGGCAAGAGGCCATTGTTTCGGGGTGTGCGAGGAGAGGAGATTCAGAGCACCGCCTAAACACGCTTCAGAGGCGGGCATGAGACACTAAGGCTGCTCCTGCAGCCACCAAGAAGCCTGTGTGCAAGTCCAGGTCACTATCCACACCTCCCCTCCTGGGAGCCTGTGCAGCCCACCACTGCCAGGGTCCCGTGATCCAGGGACAACTTCCTTGGGAGAACACACGGCGCGCCTCAGGCTGGTGCAATGTCACACTGGCCACTGCTGCCACAGGCTCGCCCCGCATTCCGTACCCCTCAATACCCCCAGCCTGAGTGAGCCAGAGCCCCCGAATCAGCTGCTTCATTAACCCCCTCCTGTCTGGGCGAAGAACAGACACCCTCAGGCAACCTACACTCAGAGGCAGGGCCAAATCCAAAGATGAACCCCAGGAGCTGTGCAAACAAAGAAGAGAAAGGGAAATTTCTCCCAGCAGTCTCAGGAGCAGCGGATTAAATCTCCACAATCAACTTGATGTACCCTGTATCTGTGTTATACCTGAATAGAGAAAGAATCATCCCAAATTGAGGAGTTGGACTTTGGGAGCAACTGTAGACTTGGAGTTTTCTTTCTGCATCTAATTTGTTTCTGGTTTTATGTTTATCTTAGTTTAATATTTAGAATTTATTATCATTGGTAGATTTGTTTATTGATTTTGTTGCTCTCTTCCTTTTTTTCTTTATATATATGTATATATATATATATATATATATATATATATATATAGTCCTTTTTCTCTCTTTGTGAGTGTGTATGTGTATGCTTCTGTGTGTGATTTTGTCTGTATAGCTTTGCTTTTACCATTTGTCCTAGGGTTCTGTCTGTTCCTTTTTTTTTTTTTAGTATAGTTTTTAATACTTGTTATCATTAGGTGGATTTGTTTTTTGGTTTGGTTGCTCTCTTCTTTCTTTCCTTTTTTTTATTACTTTAAAATTTTTTATATTTTTAATAACTATTTTTAAGTTTTTATTTTAATAGCTTTCTCTTTCTTTCTCTTTCTTTCTTCCTTCCTTTCTTCCCTCCCTGCTTGCTTTCTTTCTTTCTTTCTTTCTTTCTTTTTTCTCCTTTTTCTTCTGAGCCTTGTGGCTGACAGGCTCTTGGTGCTCTGGCCAGGTGTTAGGCCTGTGCCTCTGAGGTGGGAGACCCAAGTTCAGGACATTGGTCCAGCAGAGACTTCCCAGTTCCACATAATATCAAATGGTGAAAGCTGTCCCAGAGATCTCCATCTCAAGGCTAAGACCAGCTCCACTCAATGACCAGCAAGCTACAGTGCAGGATACCCTATGCCAAACAACTAGCAAGAGAGGAACACAACCCCACCCATTAGCACAGAGGCTGCCTAAAATCAAAACAAGGTCACAAACACCCCAAACCCCACCACTGGGACACAGTCCTGCCACCAGAAAGACAAAATCCAGGCTCACCCAATAGAACACAGGCACCAGTCCTCTCCACACGGAAGCCCACACAACACACTGAACCAACCTTAGCCACTGGGGGCAGACACCAAAAACAATTGGAACTACAAACCTGCAGCCTGTGAAAAGGAGACCCCAAACACAGTAAGTTAAGCAAAAGGAGAAGACAGAGAAACACACAACAGATGAAGGAGCAAGGTAAAAACCCACCAAACCAAACAAATGAAGAGGAAATAGGCAGTCTACCTGAAAAAGAATTTAGAGTAATGATAGTAAAGATGATGATACAAAATCTTGGAAATAGAATGGAGAAAGTACAAGAAACATTTAACGAGAACCTAGAAGAACTAAAGAGCAAACAAACAATAATGAACAACACAATGAATGAAATTAAAAATTCTGTAGAAGAAATCAATAGTAGAATAACTGAGGCAGAAGAACGGATAAGCAACCTGGAAGATAAGATAGTGGAAACAACTACTGCAGAGCAGAATAAAGAAAAAAGAATGAAAAGAACTGAGAACAGTCTCACAGACCTCTGAGACAACATTAAATGCACCAACATTCGAATTATAAGGGTCCAAGAAGAAGAAGAGGAAAAGAAAGGGACTGAGAAAATATTTGAAGAGATTATAGTTGAAAACTTACCTAATATGGGAAAGGAAATAGTCAATCAAGTCCAGGAAGCACAGAGAGTCCCATACAGGATAAATCCAAGGAGAAACATGCTAGACACATATTAGTCAAACTATCAAAAATTAAATACAAAGAAAAAATATTAAAAGCAGCAAGGGAAAAACAACAAATAAAATTCAACAAATAACCATAAAGTTAACAGCTGATCTTTCAGCAGAAACTCTGCCAGCTGAAAGGGAGGGCAGGACATATTTAAAGTGATGAAAGGGAAAAACCTACAACCAAGATTACTCTACCCAGCAAGGATCTCATTCAGATTTGATGGAGAAATTAAAACCTTTACAGACAAGCAAAAGCTAAGAGAATTCAGCACCACCAGACAGCTTTACAACAAATGCTAAAGGAACTCCTCTAGGCAAGAAATACAAGAGAAGGAAAAGACCTACAATAACAAACACAAAACAATTAAGAAAATGTTAATAGGAACATACATATCGATAACTGCCTTAAATATAAATGGATTAAATGCCCCAACCAAAAGACATAGAGTGGCTGAATGGATACAAAAACAAGACCTGTATATATGCTGTCTACAAGAGACCCACTTCAGACCTAGGGACACATACAAACTGAAAGTGAAGGGATGGAAAAAGTTTTTCCATGCAAATGGAAATCAAAAGAAATCTGGAGTAGCAATTCTCATATCAGACAAAATACACTTTAAAATAAAGACTATTACAAGAGAAAAGAAGGCCACTACCTAATGATCAAGGGATCAATCCAAGAAGAGGATATAACAATTGTAAATATTTATGCACCCAAGAAGGTGCTCTTCTTCTAGGAGCACCTCAATATATAAGGCAAATGCTAACAGCCATTTCATAACAGCCATGAAATTGACAGTAACACAATCACAGTAGGGGACTTTAACACCCCGCTTTCACCAATGGAGAGATCATCCAAAATGAAGATAAGTAAGGAAACGCAAGCTTTAAGTGATACATTAAACAAGATGGACTTCATTGATATTTATAGGACATTTCATCCAAAAACAACAGAATACACTTTCTTCTCAAGTGCTCATGAAACATCGTCTAGGATAGATCCTATCTTGGGTCACAAATCAAACCTTGGTAAATTTAAGAAAACTGAAATCATATCAAGTATCTTTTCTGACCACAACACGGTGAGACTAGATATCAGTTACATGAAAAATCTTCAAAAAATACAAACACATGAAGGGTAAACAATACACTACTAAATAACCAAGATATCACTGAAGAAATCAAAGAGGAAATCAAAATACCTAGAAACAAATGACAATGAAAACATGACGACCCAAAACTTATGGGATGCAGCAAAAGCAGTTCTAAGAGGAAAGTTTATGGCGATGCAATCCTACCTCAAGACACAAGAAACAGGGGCTTCCCTGGTGGCGCAGTGGTTGAGAGTCTGCCTGCCGATGCAGGGGACATGGGTTCGTGCCCCGGTCCGGGAAGATCCCACATGCCGTGGAGCGGCTAGGCCCGTGAGCCATGGCCGCTGAGCCTGCGTGTCCGGAGCCTGTGCGCCGCAACGGGAGAGACCACAACAGTGAGAGGCCCACGTACCGCAAAAAAAAAAAAAAAAAAAAAAAAAAGTTTCTTAAGAACCTCGGGGCAGGACAGGAATAAAGATGCAGATGTAGAGAATGGACTTGAGGGTACAAGGAGGGGGAAGGGTAAGCTGGGACAAAGTGAGAGAGTGGCATGGACATATATACACTACCAAATGTAAAATAGATAGCTAGTGGGAAGCAGCCGCATAGCACAGGGAGATCAGCTCAGTGCTTTGTGACCACCTAGAGGGGTGGGATAGGGAGGGTGGGAGGGAGATGCAAGAGGAAGGGGATATGGGAATATATGTACATGTATAGCTGATTCACTTTGTTATACGGCAGAAACTAAAACACCATTGTATAGCAATTATACTCCAATAAATATGTTAAATAAACAAACAAAAAATAGAAGCCTCTGTTTGACCAGATATTAACAATTGAGTAACTAGATTGTTAAATTCTGGTGGAGGGTCTGGTAGAGGTGTGTGTGTAGAAGGATCAGAGAAGCTTTTATGCACTTGTAAGGGAGAATACCCTATTAAAAGAACCAATATAGCTGCACCGAGGTGAACCATCTAAATATCAGCCTTCATTGTATGGGCCTGTCCTGAGCACTGAGGCATCAAGGGTTCTCATCTCCTGCCCAGCAAATGTCAGTATTGTCTTCTCAGTTATGATGAGTAAACAAACATGACTACAGAAATTATCAAGTAACCCTGGGGGGAAAGTGGGAAGCATAACACATTATTCCAGTTACAGTAAAACTAATCTTGTATAATATCTGTTCATGAAAAGCAACACAAAATGTTGATAAAGTATTATCCCTTTAATATAGACTCCACTGTTAGTGAGAAAAGCATTTTATGGGAGACAGTGTTTTATTTTTCTTTTCATAAGAAATATTCATGTTCTCAAATTCTACATATATTAACATGTGTGCCCTGATGAATACAGCCTAAACAGACTGATCATAAATTCAGTAGTTTTCTTATGTTATCTGAGCAAAAAATAATGCTACTAGTTATCATCTTCCTGTTGATGCTTGAAACAGTTGCTGCTTATAGAGCAATTTAAGACCAGGAATAATTACTAGTGCATCAGTTGAATGCTACATACATTCCTCAGATTAGAAATCCACAGCTAAAATTATCAAGTCATAAGCAATGTATTTCATCACAACTTTATTAATAATTTATACATGGCATGGAAGAAATGTTTCAAATTCATTTCTAAATAAAAATTTTGACAGTTAAGTGATTTGCTTATTTTCACTTTCAGGAAAAGGTAAAGATTATTCTTTTTATTATCCTTAAATTATTCACCTCTAAAATGTAAACATTTAAGATAATTCTGAGAAATATTGGTTACTTTCCAAATCTTTACATAGACATATCAACTCTATTTGTTGTCATGCAGTATGGAACTTGTCTACAATATGCTTAATATTTTTACCACAATAAAGAATGGACATACTTTAGAAAATAATATAAAATTTTCTAAATAGAATAAACACTTGAAAATTAAAAATGAGTAATTACTGTTGGTTATAAATGATGCTTTAAGGGATCTTTACTTTTGTGTGTGTTAGGGTTATTATCAATTATCTTATCCTGACTTAAGTTTTCCTCCCACTCCAGAACCCTAGAGCCTCATTGACCCTATCCTGAGGCAACTAATATTTCTATGCTATTTTAAAAGTATCATTTCAGATATATTTTATGAATATACAGAATATTAATAAACACATTAACAGAAGATAGCTGTCCAATTTACATCTGAGCTAAGCTATTTGCTTTTTCTCTCTTGGACTCCTGGAAATTTGGTAAACCATTTTATCAATAGCATCCTCTGCCTTTGGAAATAAAGATTACGGAGTGAAATTACTTGCTAGTTAGAATTTTTGATAAAAATGGGAAGGGAAAGTTGGGTCATGAAAAACTAAGATTTGCCTAATTCCCAAGTTAGAATGAAACGCTATGGACAGAATCAGAACAGAAGGAAGTGAACAAAAAGGATGTAAAGTGAAACAAGCTATATACCCCAATTAAAAAAAAAATATGGTGCTCCTCCAGAGAATAATTGAAGCTTTAGATGTTCAGTAAATATTGTTGTTTGATGAATGAATGAATGACTTGTTCTGAACTCCAAGAGAGGCTATTGAAACATTCTTCTTTGTGTCAACATCTGGTTCAATATGTCTATAACTCAAACATACTCAGAAAGAAAATCTTTCTCTGTGGTTGAAGGATAGGAAGTTGACAAGATTAAAGCCTTAAACAGGCAATGGAAAGTCAGAGGTTTGTATTGGTCATAAAAGGCTTGATATTTGGGTGAAAAGTGTCTATCACAAAATATGTGAGAGCCACAAAATACTATTACTGGGTCTACATTTTAACTTACGGAATTTTTCTGAAATTTATGGCCATCTGCAGGACAAGCCTTTTCAGTGGTGATTCTCAATTTGTCCTCTTTTTAGATAAAGATTTTACATTTAATATCAAAGCAGCATAAGCTCAAGATTTTCCCTGCTGAAGTGATATTTGCAGGTAAATTTATTGTACTTGACAAGGACCAGATTTACAGCCCTGGTACTTGAATCATTTTGTTAGACTCGGATATAATACAAGTTTAACTCTGACCCTTTTTTGATAGCATAGAACTATTTTCTGGAGGCACCTTGTATAACACTGCTATTTTCCCCCACATCAGCCAATAAGTGGCCTTCTGTACCTGTCACTCTCATATATATGTGTCTATTATAAGACTAAAGTTGATTACCTAGCCATTCCATTTAGTATTCTCACTTACACTTTACAAAATTCACTTTTTAGAATTTTGCAAAGTTCTTCAGAATATTCGAGGAAGATAAGGCCATTTTTTTATAGTCTCAGACTCTACCCTAATTGGACTTGTAGGTTTTTTTTCACTAAAACCTGGGTGGAAAAGAGGGATAGCTTGTCTCTTTTTCATTTGGGATGTAATCAAGATGACCGGTAAAGAGTCCGGTCTCGAGTCACAAAGATCTGAGTTCTAATTCAGTCCTACTGCAGGGACTTCCCTGGTGGTCCAGTGGTAGAGAATCCACCTTCCAATGCAGGGGACATGGGTTTGATCCATGGTCAGGGAACTAAGATCCCACATGCCTTGGGGCAACCTAGCCCGCGCACCTCAACTACTGAGCATGCGCGCCTCAACGAGAGAGCCCATGTGCCCTGGAGCCTGAGCGCCACAACTACAGAGAGAAAACCCTCATGTTGCAGCTAGAAAGAAGCCTGCTTGCCGCAACTAAGATGCAATGCAGCCAAAAAAATAAAGAAAAAAAATCTCTACCACATATTGACAAATATTTAACATCTGTGTTTCAGTTTCTCTGTCTTGAAATTTACATAATAGTATCTACTTCAAATGTATTTTTTGTAGAGATTAGATTAGATGATCAAATATCAAGAGGTTAGGATAACACCTGATACAAAGGACTTAACAAAATAAATAATAATGTGGTGATGATGATGATGATAGCTTTATGAATGAGAGTGAATATTGGTTTGCAGCACATAGTTAAAGTTGAATTTGTTGGGCTTTTTATTGGTTGTGAAATATTTTTAATATATCCTTAATTACAAATGATAATAATAGTAGCCCTTATTTATTAAGTACTTTATGTCAGAGTTCTGGACCACTCAAATGTTTGAATAAGTACTTTAGTTCTTGTTTAGCTCTGGACTGTAGAACATAACACAATATTTCTGGCAGGATAGGTGTGGGGAGACCTTAGAGAGCATCAGATTAGCAGGAATCACAAAACTTTTGTATTTTTAACAATAAAATTTAAGTGTTTCAATATTTTAATAGTGCATGTCAATTGAATGTCTACCATCTTTGTCATGGGATAGCATGATTAAGGTTAGTAACTTGGGAGTTGAAATGAGAGAAAATATTCACCTAGTGATACTTAAACAGAGGAAATACTTTTCAATCACTTTTGTCAAACTCTGTTGAGAAAGGAAAAGATTTGCTGTGTGTTATAGATTGAATGTTTGTGACCCTCCAAAATTCATATGTCGAAGCTCTAACCCCCAAAGTAATGGTATTTAGAAATGAGGCTTTGGGGAGGTAATTTGTTTAGATGAGGTCATGAGGTTGGGGACCCCATGTTGGGATTATTCCTTCCAATAAGTGGAAGGCAGATAAGAACTCTCTTCAGCTGCCATGTGAGGACATAGTGAGGAGGTTGCTTACCTGCAAGCCAATAAGAGGGCCCTAACCAGGAAACAAATCACAGGCACTCTGACCGTGACTTCCGAGTCTCCAGAGCTGTGAGAAATGCCTGTTGTTTAAGCCGCCCAGTCTATGGTATTAAGTTATGGCAGTCCAAGATAATTAAAATAGTGGTTTATGGTCATTTGGAAGGAAGGAGATGATCTTTCTTTCCATTCATGTCTGCATCAAATACCTTGATTTTTTTTTTCAGGGGCTGTTCAATTTTCCCAGTATCTGGCTGTTTATCACATGGCTCATATTTGACTACAGGTGAGCAGCAATCTTAAACTTACTGCCTTGAAAGTTGCGAAGGTGCATCTGAAAGTTGTGCCTTGATTCCTCAGTTGTTCTAACATCTATCCCTTAGAAAGCCACGACAAAGAATGAATCCTTCTGAACTCACTATGGAATTGCTCTTAAACAATTAAGAGTTCAGGGTAATGGTATCAAGCAATGTTGAAGTCTCTTATGAGAAATAGGTGTTTAAAACTCATTGCTGCGTTTGTCACGAGGATTATATAAATATGACTACAATTAAAAATTCACTCATATATCCATTCATTCATTTCAAATCTTTGTTTGAATAGTTAATATGGGCCAGGCCCTGAGGTTGACATTGTATGTTGGAAATTCCTCTCTGATACCAGTTTAAACAATAATAATGTTCTCCTGAAAATTTAATATGTGCTCATATTTTGGAATTGATTGGTCTTTTCTGTGTTGGTTGCTAAAAGCCTATACTCAAATCTGAGGCTCACCTCAGAACAGGCATTTTGGTCTAAGGTCATTCTGGCCCTATTACTCTTTCTCAACTTTATTTTCTCTTTGTCTCATTTTGAAATGTTTTAACATTTTCTTATGCAAGTCACCTTGAATACATGTACAGAAGAAGTCAGAAATAATATAAATGTAAATATCGAATATACATCAAATATACATTAAAATGGAGAAAATAAATGCCAAGGCAGAAATTAAGTATATGGGTTCAACTGATAGATCATTTTCTGGTGTTTCCTATCAAAAACATTGCTACTTCATAATCTTCTGATGTTAAAATGCAAATGAATGTAGTAAAAGAATATTTGCCAAAAACAAATGGCATGAAAAAATTACAATTTGTTTAATAAACCAGAACTGAAGTGGAATCATCATAGAAAGCATAAAATAAGTCAAGATATTTAAAAAATGATATTATTTTGTCAGTAAAATATTAAAAATACATGTAAGCAATTTCTGAGATTCTGTAACCATATTAGACACAAGAGAAAAGTAAAGGAAATGTTGTCTTTCACAAAAAGGAAAGTATTGCTATGCTTACTTAAAATGAAAATGTAGTACTTTCTTTGTATATTTACAGAAAAAGTCAATTGTTATCTGAAAATTGTGGTAGGTAGCCCAGAAATTGCCAGGGCAAAAGTAGAGTGTAAATAAGGGGAAAATATATTGAGATTGCTTAAATAAGCTGTTAAAATCTAAAGATATAGGATATGGAAAGACTGAATAGCATAATTTTAGTCTTTAATTTCTTTGAGCACTCTTGGGGCTAATATAATACCAAGTCTTAAAAAGTAAAAAGGCATCACCCTTGAAATTATAGCTCTAACAAAATCTGGAAAAAAGTCTAAAATCCCATTTTCAGACACCTAGACTAGGATGATGTACTGGGAAACACACAGGGCTTAATAGAGAACAAATTCTGTCACAGTGGTAGCAGATATCTTTCTATTGACAGAATAATGGCATAGTAAATCAGGAAGAAGCATTAGATGCAATTTATCTTGACTTTAGAAAGAGTTTGATTCAGTCTTGTATGAAGTATTAATCAAGAAGTGCGGAAAAGTGTGCTGAAGGCCTCACTGTTAAGTGGATCAGCATCTGGTCTACTTAGTCAATCAGAGGCACTCAGAATATAGCTATTAATAGCTCAATATGTCTAGAGCTGTGGAATACATGGAATCATATACAATTAATGCTATGATATAAATTTAGTATGAATAAAATAGAAAATAAAGGGGAATTAATACCTGCCCTACTGACATAAAATACTAACATTAACATAAATAATAACCTATGTATATTTTACTTTGGTGCTGTGCTTTGTCAATTTCAAGAGGTCTTTGTACCATGTCACTTAAAAAATCAGAACATGGAACGATTTATCAAGTTTATTGGATAGCACAACTCTAGATGAAAATAAATGGAGTGTTGAAAAGTGACCGGATGTTATCTTGGCCAGGTAAGAGAGATCAACAACAAAAGAAGGAAACAGTTCATATCCACTTGTGAATTTGGTAGATAATAACAGGAATAATCTTACCTAGCATTCACTGAGAGTTAAAACATGTGCCAGGCATCTTACATGCATTATCTCCCTGAATGTAGACAATAAGCCTATGAAGTAAGTATTATTATCAGCTGTCTCCTAAACTAATAGACATCCAGATGAGCACAAGTATAAATAGAGAACTCTATTTGGAGAACTCTATTTGGTTTTGAAAGGAATTTAAGGATTATCCAATCCAGCTTCTTTTAAGGTGAAGGCAATCTGTTCTATAAACAGACTGTTGAGAACCTGCAAAGACAGGTGATGGGACATTGAGAAAAGAATCCACAGAAAAACATGTAATGAAAGAATTTTGTATTTTTATGTTGGAGAAGGGTCACTGACTGAAATGAAGAATGAAGGTAAAGTAGAATAAACCATTTAAAAACATTTATTAGATTTGGTGAATGGACTAAGTATGACCTTGAGCAGTTCCAGTAGATGGGAGCTGAAGACATTTTACAGAAATTAAGGTTGTGTGCTTGTTTGTGTGTGTTGACAGTTGGAGTAAAGGGCATAAACCATTTGAGGAGTCTGGCACAAAAAAATAAAATTAAAAAGTAATGAAAGGAATCAAAGAATAAAACAGAGATTGTTTTAAGACATTTTAGAAGAACTTAAATGAGGGCTTGAATGATAAAGCACAGATGAGAAATGGTTAGTAGTAGGAATCAGTGAATTTTGGTACAGCACATTCTCTCTTTTTTTTTTTGGCCATGCCATGTGGCTTGCAGGATCTTAGTTCCCCAACCAGGGATCGAACCCAGGCCCCCTAGTAGAAGTGCAGAGTCCTAACCACTAGACTGCCAGGGAATTCCCAGGCTATTCTTGAAAGAAAGAAATGAGTTCTAGAGGCAGATAAGCTCCTCCTTAGACATGACAGATCAGACACATGCATAGAGAATGTTGACATGAAGGATGAGATCATTAGCGATAAAAACTGCATGAATGTAGATTTAATAAGAACATAGCTACTGTGCTCATTAAGCCACAGAATTGATGAGGGGCATAGAGTATGGCTGGCAAACTTTATTTTAGCATACATATGTAGTTTATTAAGTGCTGTTCCATTCTTCTAGGTCTTCATAGCATTATAGGCAAATGAGGGAAAAAGACAAAATCATTTCATAAAATAGAACATGCAGAACATTTTCAAAGAGCAATTTCTTTACTTACTAGTCCTTTAAAGAAAATCTCATACTTTCCTTATGGAATAATTTTCTTCCTCTTAAAGCGCATTCTTTAGAAGTTCCTTTAGGGAAGTTATGTAGGTAGTGAGGAGAGAGAGGAAAAAAAGGAAGCTAGGAATAAAACTGCAGATTGCATATTTTGTCTTAGTATTTGAAGATATTGTTGCACTTGATTCTTAAAAAATGTAACTGTTGGGCTTCCCTGGTGGCGCAGTGGTTGAGAGTCCGCCTGCTGATGCAGGGGACATGGGTTCGTGCCCCGGTCTGGGAGGATCCCGCATGCCGCGGAGTGGCTGGGCCCGTGAGCCATGGCCGCTGAGCCTGCGCATTCGGAGCCTGTGCTCCGCAACGGGAGAGGCCACAACAGTGAGAGGCCCGTGTACCGAAAAAAAAAAAAAAAAGTAACTTATTTGTGAGTTGTATTTTAGCTACTTTTAATATATTCTATTAGCTTTGGGCATTCTATAGTTACTCTACATAAGGCTAGGTATATATTATGTGGTAATTACACATTTGGGCTTTTCTGTATGTGCTCCCTGCAACTGAACATTCTGCTCTTTCTTCAGCTATCTACTACCTTCAAATAGTATTTTTCCATTCACTCTTCTTTTTGCTACTGGGACTCCTATTATGTACATGATTTCAAGAATGCCTAATGAATCAGAAATGTTTTAAGATATCAATCTCAGTAAATAATTATTATATACTCTGAAACTATGTCATAAAATAAAAATTGTTCACCTAGAAATGAAAATAACTTATTTATTTTTAAATTTTAGTGCTAAAAATTGCTTTGCTTCATGTCAAAATAACTGAATTTCAGGACTCTGATCTGACTAAGTAGTCACTTGATTCAATACAAATCATTGGCTAAAAACAATATAAATATTTTGGAAATTCTTACTGCACAAATATCTGATATTCCATGAAAAAAATAAGCATTGTGCATGTATTTTGAGTGTAAATGGAATTTTTAATGTTAATTGTTTATTATTTTATGATATTGAATTCTGTAGTATTTAATGAATGCAACAGGGAGAGGGAGAGAGAAAGGTACCTCTATCTATTAACAGATAAATAGACAGATAAATAGATTTACCAGCATTTTCTCCATCACTTTAAGGTGATGGAAAAAACTTTTATATACATGCATGAGTGTGTATGATATAAAATCTTTTTCCTTTTAACTCTGAATGTTTAGTCTCTCTTCCTAGGATTCCCTGTGAGAATCTTTGAACAATGTTGCCCTACATTTTCACATAGCTAGGACAGCCTCTTTACCCCTCAGAGCGTGATTTCTAATAAAATGCTTGGAATCATGAGCCATATTCTGGTTTGACCCAGAAAGCTTTGACATTCAAAATCAGAGTGGTCTGAATGAGTCAGTCAAGATGCAAGTCTGAATTAATTGTGGAATTTAATTATATTGACCCTTGAGGAAAGGGATAATGTACTGGACTTTTTTTTTGGAAATGTTATCTATATAATTTAAGTGAATAATTATTAACAAAATAGCTAAAACGAAAACGTGTTCAGGTTAAATAAAGTAAGTAACCTGTTCAGCTGTTCTCATGATACAATAGAGACAATTGCTTCTGGATTGAATTGGGCTTAAAATCATTGACCAAAAAAATTTACAAATGTGTAATCACAGTTCTTAATATAGTGCTGAGATAAGTATATAGTTATGGAATAAATGCTAAGTTGTTTTATAAGCTTTTAGTTACATATAAATTGAAATAAATAACTCAGATACAGATGTGTCATCAGCATGCCTCGTGATATTTAACGTTTGTTATTATACTGAATTGCATAGATATCTTTGCTTTTCTTTCCTAGGATATTACTGAGTATACTGTTAAGGGTCTAACTTTGCTTCTTGTTCCTATACAACACATCAGGGTCAAGAGATTTAAAGAATTATAAAGAGGTAGGATTGTAGTTCTTTGCAATTGCCAGTCATGGTTATAGATCAACATTACAATAAAGTACTTGATAATAATTTGAAGGTAAATGGTTTAAGTGTAAAAAATCATGTGATGTTTGCAAATTCTTCAAATTATATCTGTTTGGTTTTTATATAAGAATATTATTTATTTATTTATTTATTTATTTAGTCATTACATGCACACACATTCTAAATTAGTCACTGGACTTAGAGCAGATAATAAGACATTCCCCCACTTGCCGTCATGAAACTCATGTTTTAGCGATAGAACAAATTTAGCATTCATTATGCAATTAAGAATTTGATTTTAGTTCTGATAATTTCTATCCACATGGAAATATTGCTATGAAAGTGTATAACTGGAAACTGTTCTTGAGGAAACAATATTTTAACTGAATATTTAAGGAAGAATATCAACTGAGTCCACAGAGAAAGGAGTGGATGAAAACTTGAAAGTTATAGGACACTGACTCTAAAAAAGTCCTGAGGTGGTTAAGAGCATAGCATGATGGGGAAAATGAATCAAGGACATATGGCTAGTAAGGAGATTAGTAGGTGGGTATGAGGCAGTAAGATTAGCTAATCCAGATCATGCTGAAACATGTAGGTTAATTTAAGGATTTTATCCATTATTTAAATAATAATGGAGAATTAATGAAGATTTTGAAGCAAGAGAGTGACATACTCCTACATTTCTTTGAAAAGTGTCACTTTGCTGTGGAAAATGTTTTGAATTAGGGTAAGAAGAGACCTGAGAAGACTGGTTAGGAAGGTCTGCATTGGTCCAGGTGAGCTGTGGTAGTTTAAACTGGGATAGACATAGTAGAGAAGCAGGAAAGTGAGTTCAATAGATAGTTATGAAATGGAATGGGCAGGACTCTGTGATAGATTAAAACATGGGTGATGAAGGAGAGGGGACGATCAACAATTATTCCTAGTTTTCTACCTTAAAAAACTAATATCATGGTGTAGGATGTTAACTAGACTTGTTTTTATTTCACAATATATACAAATATCAAAAATTACATTTTACACCTGAAATTGATATAGTGTAATATGTCAATTATATCTCAATAATGATCAAATCATAATCACCTTTTTATTATGCATTGAAAAAAAACTAATAATGTTCACTGAAATATGCAGCCCTGGAAAAGGGGCAGATTTAAAAGGTTGGGGAAGGGACTTCTCTGGCAGTCCAGTGGTTAGAACTTCGCCTTCCAGGACAGGGGGTGCGGGTTTGATCCCGGTCAGGGAGATAAGATGCCACATGCCTCGAGGCCAAAAAACCAGAACATAAAAATACCAGAAGCAATATTGTAACAAATTCAATAAAGACTTTAAAAATGGTCCACATAAAAAAAAATCTTAAAAAAATAAAAATAAGTAAAAGTTTGGAGAAGATGATGAGTTTAGATTTAGGCATGTTAAATTTGAAGGGCCTCTTCATACTTGCTAGTGTGACCAGAATAAAAAAATCAGATAAGGACAAGTTGTGGTGAGAATATGGAAATATCTGAACTCTCTCATATGCTACTGGTGGGAATGGAAAATGGTGCAACCAATTTGAGAAACACTCAGGCAGTTCTTCAAATGATTTCACACAGAGTTACCATATGACCCAGTAATTCTACTCCAAGGTGTTTACCTAAGAGAAATGGAAACATGTTTACACAAAAACATATACTTGAAAGTTAATGGCAGTGCTAGTCATAATAACCAAAATGTGGAAACAAACTTATTGTTCAAGTGAAAAATGCTAAAAAATAGTGGTATATTCATACAATGGAATATTATTATTCAGCCATAAAAATGGAGTTATGATACATGTTACACCATGGACAAACTTTAAAAATATTATGCAATGTAAAAGAAGCCAGTCACAAAAGATTACATATAATATGATTCCCTTGCATGAAATACCCAGACTCTACAAAGACAAATAGTAGATTAATGGTTTTGTAGTGCTGGAGTATAGATGGAGAAATAGGAAGGTTTTAGCTAAAGGGTATATGGGATTTGTTTTTGAGATGAAAACTGTTCTAAAATTAGATTGTGATGATGGTTGTTCATATATGTGAATATACCCAAATCCATTGACCTGTATACCTTAAATGGGTAAATTCTATGATATGTGAATTATATATTGATAAAGCTGTTTTAAAAATTTGAGAGGTCTGTGAGAATCTCAGATTTTGGAAGACCTCAGAGAAGAAGTCTTGACAGAAGAAATATATCTGGGGTCATTTGTGAATAGATTGTAACTGAAACTGTGGGTGGGGATGAGGAAATATGGATTAAATATGGCTAAAGACCAAACTTGCAGAAATTCTAATATGCATTGCTTGGGTAGATGAGAGTGGATCAGCAGAAGAGACAAAGAAGGAGTGAAGAGACATGAAGTATAAATGTGGTCTCAAGGAAACCATTAGTGTTTTAAGAAAGAGTGTGTGTAAATAGTTTTGAATGAAATTGAGTCAAGTAGGATGTGGTATAAAAATATCCATTAGATTGAGTGACTCAGAAGTCGTTATTACATCAGAGCCATTTTGTGCAGTGGTGGTGGAAAAGACTGCTGAAAAAGACATTGGGATCCACTGAGCAGTATGTGAAGGGAGGGATGTAATGATAGTGGGAGGAATATCTCTCCTCTGAAGTTAGGTATGGTTTTAGAGGGATAAGTCAGGATGAGGAAAATTATTGTCTTTAAATTGGGAAAATTTCAGTATAATTAAATGTGGATTGGAAGGATCGCATGGAGATGTGTGTGATGAAGATCCAGGATATATAAGGAATAATCAACACTGGAAGATTCCTGGGAAGGAGATAAATGATTTAGTTTAGATCACAGGTTAAGTCTTGATCTTAAATTATAGTGCTTACATACTAGAAAGAAAAACCTGAACATAGCTCGAGTGGTCATTGGTGAAACAGGGTTATACTGAGCCTGTAAATACATACATACACATTATGATTAAAAACAAAAACAATTACCTTTGTAAGGGTCATCACTAAGGATAAAATGGTAGAATACTTTCAAAAGAGGAAGTATAGGTACTCCTGTATGGCATTACAGTATATACTCCTACTTGCTATGAAATTAATTGTTTCTTACATGTATGGATTAAAGAAGCCATTAACTAGAGAGAGTTTTCTATTTTCCTAAGAGTTTCCCAAGAGTCAGCAAAAGGCTTTAATAGTGAAGAAAATTGACTGATGATAGTCTTTACCAATATTACAGTAATTTACATCATAGTAAATGAAATTTCTACTAGGAATTGTCACATACAGGTAAAACTTTCCTTTTTCCCTGGTGAATTGTATTTGGTTGTTAATCTAAGGACAACTATAATTATATGTTGATATTATATATAGTTTGATATAGATATGTTTAGGTTAACTACTTAGTATACTACATACAGTTTATTGAATAGACTGGATTTTTTGGAGGTTTGTTTTTATTTTCAAATATGTGTTCTGTATGTCCCTTTTGAAATTCCAGAGTAAAGAGAAATCTCTCATATACTACTAAAAAGTATCTACACAGTTTCAAACTGTCTGATAATTGTAATCAGAGTGGTATCTGGAATAATTTTTGTGGAATAATTTCTGATTAAGGACTCTCCATGTGGGCCTACTAGTGGTTTCAAAGACAAAACAAACCTCACAGTTTAAAAGACAAAATGTTATTTTTCAGATTTTTATCTTGAAAGCTTTTGTGGATGGGGATGCACATCTCTGGAGATAGAAATGGTTTTCCCATCTGGAGTAATTTTCAGAGGAGTTAATTAATTTTTGAAGGGGTGGAATTCTACAAAGATACTTTCCTTTCCCCAACAATTGGTGAAACAAAAAAACAGACTCAGGACAATTTTTATTAATTGGGTATTATGCTAGTAATGAGAATGGAATTACTTTCCCCAAATTGAGAAATAAGTCTATAGTGAGTGCTTGAACCAATTAAACCAGACAGGAAAGACCATGTATAAAGGCTCATTATATTACATATGTACTACTTACTCAATTCAGCCTCTTGTAATCCTGTTAGTTGAAAATATCCCTCCCATTAGACAATTTATTTGTTATATCTAGTCAACATTATTATTGAAACACAAGTTAAATGCAAAGAGAGTGCATTTTCAGCAAGATTTTAATGTAATTCTTTCTATGGAAGAATGAAAACCACATATATTACCTGCTACTGAGTAAATTAAAGTATAATTAGAATCTAATGGATTTGCTAAAGCATTTAATGATGAATAACTTTTAATTTTGTATACTGTGAAAGGCATCATATTGATATACTTAATTTTAGTAGTGAAATGAATACACTAATATGAGGTAACATTTAAGGATTGTCATGCAAACCACCAGTAGTATGATAATTCAAGATAGACTGCATATGCCCACATGGTCTTTTTACTTATACTTCTATAATTTAGGATGAAAACTATGATTCCTAGAGTAGAAAGAAATATAATCTACCTTAGGATACCTGGAGGTTTTATGGCAAAAACATGCTTTCTAATCCTAGGTTAAAATGTTTATTAAAATCATTTAATATCTTCATTACAGGAAGCCTGAAATTATTTCTAATGCTTGTTTTATTATATTTTTGTTAAAAATTATAAAAATCATTTAGTCATGAGTTATAAGTGAAAAAATATATAAAATACAGAAAAGTAGGTACTGTAGGTTTGCAATTTTGCAGTGTGAGACATTAAACATGCAAAACTACTCCACAATGTTTCACCTGACAATAAATTGAACAAGTTGATGTTTTATGCTAATGAACATGAGACAATGGAATGAAAAAGAGCATAGTATTTGGAGACATGTTTCTCCAATTTCATTTATTAATATTATTTTATTGGCATTTTGCTATCAGAACCTGAGCCATGCATATGATACATGCTCCATGTAAAAGGTGACCTGCGTGGAAGTTGTTGCTGTCCCAAGTGCTCAGTCAAAATTAAATAAGCATATGGCCTCTGTGTGAAAAACACCTCATGGACTGTCTTATATTCTACTTCCCCACATGTTGCTGACCTTCTTTGCTTCTGACCTTGTGAGTAATGTTTCTACCTGTGATTTTAGTCTACCTAAGATCCTGTTGCTTATCGTCACTCTTTTGTGTTGTGAACTTTGGATTCTACCACGAACATATTTCAGATTTTACAATGCCATGAGCAAATATCACATTTAACTTAGCTGTAGCCAGGATGTTATGTCTTGATCAAGACCTTGTGAGAGGATTTTAGCCCTGTGACAACATACCTGGACAGCAAGTGGATCAGTAATTTAACTAAGGCATATCAATGATGAATGGCCAGGAGTTAGAATCCAGTAAGAGATGTGGAAAAAACACTCAGGTAGCCTAGAGATTTATTTTTCCCAGCCCTGATACCAACTTTAGCAAAGTAAAAACTGATGATTTTCAGCAACTTTCAAGAAATATTTGTGGTTCGACATCAACAAGTTGTAGTTTGGCTTTCTTTATGTGTTTACTTCATAAATACATACTGGGTCTATATTATGAAGAAGGTTCTATGGTGGTTTCCCAATAATATGCCATACTTCAGACCCAGAAAATATGGCTTAGATATGATTTTCCCTGCCCTTCCCTGTAAAGTACAATTATAAGCCTGGAAACAATGTAAGAGGCAATCAAATGAGATTTCTGAATGACATAAAAAGAAGATAGGAAAGATTAGGGACCAAAAACTAGAGGAACAACACAGCAGTAGAGTTCCTTCCAGCTCAAAAGAATAAGGTGACCTAAACCCGGCCTTGTCTGCCCTTCAACCTAGCAAGAGAAGGCAACCCAGATAGGCTCACTTCTGTCTCAGACCTCTTAGGAGTACTGTTGACAGCACCAGAAAAACCTGGCAACACCAGCAAGGGGAATCATGTGGGAGTAACAAGCAGTTGGGGAAGAAACTCTCACTCTTCACCAGGACTGGCACTCCCTTTCCCTACTGAGATAAACCAAGTGGCTGGTCAATGTCCACTATGGGAATTCCAGCCCAAGATGCACCCAGACTAGGAAGTCTCTTGTTCCCATGGGCCTTAGAGCAACCTTCCTTCAACCAAAGATACCAGGCAACTGGGTGGCAAGAGTAAGGGGAATCCAGCCAGAAAAAAAAAAAAAAAAAGAAAGGTCCAGCATGGGAAATCTCTTTGTCTCAAAGGGATGATAATTTTCTTCCCCTTCTTAGAGGTTGTATGGCCTGGGGAAGCTCTTTCTGTTCTTTCAGACAGCACTAGAAGTAATGGATGTCCCAGAGACACCAAGTAAATCAAGCAGACCAAAAGAGCCCCAGAGGCTCTGAAAATTAAGCTGTCATTTGAACAGCAGTACACAAAAGTAGACCAGGACATTCATGCTATATCTAAATAAAGTGACTGTCTTCTAATATAAAAGATTTAAATAGGAATCAGAAACTGCTGACATAATGGACAAGGTGTCCAAGATACATTGAAAATCACCCATTATACCAAGAACCAGGAAAATCACATGTGAATGAGGAGAGATAATCAATTAAATAAGATGTTGAAATTATCTGAAAGTAATTTTAAAGCAGCCATCATAAAGGAGTCAAAAGCAGTGACAAATTATCTTGAAAAAATAATAGAAAAACTTATGAAAATACTAAAAGTTATTAAAAAAAAGAACAACATGAAAATAATAGAACTAAAAAAATACAATAATAGAAATAAAAAACTTGCCAGATGGGCTTAATAGTAGAGCGGCATTGAAGAGGCACTGACTCTTTACTAAAGTAGAGAGGCAACTAACTGATAGAAGAGGACAGAAAAATGAATTTAATCATTTAATCAGAAGAATAAAGCAAAACTAGATTTAAAGAAAAGAACAGGGCATTAGGGACAATAACAAAAGATCCAACATTTCACTATCAGTGTTCAAGATGGAAAGGAGAAAATAAGTGAGGTTGAAAAATTATTACAGCAATAGTTACCGAACACTTCCAAAATCTGGTGAGAGACATAAACCTACAGATTCAAGAAACTGAGAACACCCTAAATAGAACAAGCACAAAACACCAAGAATCATTACACTCAAACTCTGAAGAACTAAATACAAAGCCAAAAAAAAAAAATTGGAAAAAAGCCAGAAGGAAATAACACAGTGACTACAGTAGAAAACCAGTTTGAATTAGCACAGATTTCTCATCTGAAATCATGGAAGCCAGAAGAAAGTGCCATATTTTTCAGGTGCTGAAAGAAAAGAATTATTTGTTGTCAACTCTATATCCATGTGGTATATGGAAAGGACATCCAGAAAAGAGGGGATATATGTATATGTATAGCTGGTTCATATTGCTGTACAGTAGAAACTAACACAACATTGTAAAGCAACTATACTCCAATAAAAATTACTTAAAAAATACTCTATCCAGAAAAAACTATCCTTCATGAATGAAGGAGAAATAAAGAATAAAGAAAGACTAAATATTTCGTTAAATTTAAAAAAATGAAAGCCAATAAAGTGATTTCCTATTGAAATATCTAAGTATTTTATTATTATTTATTTATTTATTTATTGGCTGTGCCGTGCAACTTATGGGATCTTAGTTCCCTGACCAGGGATTGAACCTGGGCCCTTGGCAGTGAAAGCACTGAGTCCTAACCACTAGACCACCAGGGAATTCCCAATATGTCTAGGTATTTGAAAGGAGCCTTTTCTTTCTTGGAGTAAAGACTATAGGACTGTTCATACTCTTTCTTTTTTTTTTTAAGACATATTTCTAATGACTCTGGTCAAGCTGAAATCTTTGTTTTCTTTAGTTTTGAGAAACTAGACCTAAAAATCTGTCATATAAGATAACTTTAGTTTCTACTAGTATGTTTCGGTAGGAGAGAGTTCTATGTCCCTGTGTACAATCACTGGTAAACAACAGCAGTAAGAACATTAAAACTAATATTCATAATGATGATAATGACAGCTATATGCTATATATATAACATAAAAGAGAATGTATTACAAAAGTGTTGGGTAGAGTAATATCTCTTCCATCCATGTTAACTGGATGATGGTCTTTGAATGTTGGATGAATTTTGCAAGTTGGAAATTATAAATGAAATAGAAATCCAGATAGAGTGAAATCTGAGGAAAACTGAATTTGAGGTATAGTGATTTATACAGGTTATTTAGTCTGAAGTGAATATTACAAAAGAAGAAGTGGTCAAAGTTAAGATTGAGGTGGAGAGAGGATATTAAAAATCAACCTGATCGTTTATAATTTAGAGAATGCCTAACTATTGAACAATCTTGAGTAGAAGAGTGACATAATCTTTATGGTATTTTAGGAAGATTACCTAGGCATAAATATGAAGCAGGAAAATAAATAAGAATTTCTAACAGGATGGATAGAAGCTATTAGAAAAGTTACAGAATAGTCCATGGCTTGCAAAGATTCTCTGAAGGGGAGAATGAAAGAGGCACGTGAGGGCTGTTGTGGTGGTTGATTCTGACTTTTCAGGGGTTTTTATTAAGAGAAACAGAGAGGTAATTCTTATGATTGACTCCTGGGTTTTAAATCTTAATGGATGATGAGAGTGCTATCAGAATCAGGTAGTGCAGAGTTTGTTTTGGGAAGAAAATGAGTTTGCTTTTAGCTATGCATTGGAGATACCTACAGTATATTCAGCTAGCGTTGTCTGTGGCAGGGTTTCTCAACTTTGGCATTATTGACAGGTAAGCCGGAGTATCCTTTGTTGTTGAGGTCTGTCATGTACATTGTAGGATGTTTAACAGGACCTCTGGCCTTAATCCAATAGATGCCAATAGCACCCCTCCCCTTGTTGTCCAGTTGTGATAACCCAAAATGCCTCCACACATGGCCAAACGTTCCCTCAGGAGCAAAATCCACTGCACTTGAGAAACCCTGGTCTAGGAGGGATGTTGGCAATTTATGATTCAGTCTTATCAGTGACTGGATACATCAGAGTAAATTGCTTCGTATTTGCTGATGATATGTAAACCTTTCACTGATACTTACTTTTCAACGTTGGCCATGAAATATTTGAGTTCAATAATTTAAAATTTGGGCCATTCAGTAATTTTCCCCATAGGTACATGTTCAAATGAAAATACACTTTTTAAAAAGATAAACTAGGTAAGATTGAATGGCTCATAAACTCTAAACTAATTAACTTTAAGAGATCACTCCAGATCAGAGAAGAAAAAATATATTTGACAACCTAATTTCAAAACTTAAAAAGTTCAAGAAAATGCAATATCTGGGACATTTTCATGCCCTAACTTTAAGGTAGTTTGCATAAAAGTATATTCCTAAAATAATTTAAATATTCCCTTTTTGGTAGCCCTTAAGGTAAAGGAAAATTATAATAATGCAATATAAACAATATTTAAACCACAATTTAAAAAATTACTTTGTACATAACTTCTTTCCATAACTTCTATTTTGCGTACCATTATTTATTATGAGAGAAAAATTGTTTCTCCCCAAAAGATAATTAATGTATTCTGAATTCATGTTACCTGAGCTGTCATGGATTTGAAGTATTTATAGCTTTAGATTTATGAAATGTGGAAATACATTTCAAAAGAAAAAAGCTTGTATAAACATTCAACATTTTTAAGCTTTCATAATTAAGGCACAGTACCATTATACATTTTAAATAAATGGACTGAATTTTATAAAGTGTGTTACAATGAATGCTGGCATATTTAAAATATTGAATTTGGGAACATTTTCTAAGGAGACAAAGGATAGAAGCTTCTTTCATAGTCCCTTGGGGTTCTGCTGGTCAGTGGAACAATAGCCTCACAGTTATACCAAAAAAAAGGGAGGGTGGAAACTACTTTAAACTAAATCCTCCTTTCAAAGTTACATGGTGTAAATTAGTATATTAGCAGCTCTGAGAAGTTTTACAATAAAGGAATCTGTTTAACTGTGCTCAGTACAGTTTGTTGAATTCTTTACACACAACTCTAAGATTCCGATGCACTAATATTATACGTATATACATACATACATATACATACCTACCTACCTACTTGGCATCTAGTTGTGTGTTATTCCTCTTATATCTCTTTGCATAGAAAGTATTCCCTCTTATAGTGCTCTGCAATTAGTGAATGCTCTATTACTGATGGTTTTTCATGATAACTGAAAGCAATTACCAAATGCACTTACCATTTTGTATTTAATATATCTGTTCGTATTTCCTCAATAGACAATTAACTTTTTCAGAGTAGGAGTCATCTCTTATTCACCTTCTTTTTACACCACTCTACCTCATAAATGCATGTGGTAAAGTATTATTCAGACATAAAAATATCTATAGCTGCCACAGAGAATTCAAAAAGCATCTTTACCTCACCAGTGACAAAAGATTTCCAAGGTCTTTCATTTTTTCAGTAGATTGGAAGACTGGTAGATTGAAGCATATAATCTTTTTTATGCAAGTGGAAGACTAAAGACACTCAAAATTACTATTTTTTAAAAAATTATTTATTTTTTATTTGTTTTATTTTTGACTGTGTTGGGTCTTCGTTGCTGTGCGTGGGCTTTCTCTAGTTGCGGCGGGCGGGGGCTACTCTTCATTGTGGTGCATGGCTTTCTCGTCGTGGTGGCTTCTCTTGTTGCAGAGCACGGGCTCTAGGCACACAGGCTTCAGTAGCTGTGGCATGTGGGCTCTAGAGCGCAGGCTTAGTAGTTGTGGCACACGGGCTTAGTTGCTCCACAGCATGCGGGATCTTCCTGGACCAGGGCTCAAACCCATGTTCCCTGCATTGGCAGGCATATTCTTAACCACTACACCACTAGGGAAGCCCAAAACAGTCAAAATTATTACATTAGGGAATGGTGGTGAAGATAGCACAAAAGTGTGTGTGAGTGTATGGTGCTTGTGTGTGTTTTCTTGGTGCTATCACTCAACAAATTGCTCAATCTTGGTTGACATCAGTATCCTTATTAGTATTATTTTTAAGTTTTTACTGTTCTTTACCAGTGATCACATACAGGGACATAGAACTCTCTCCTACTGAAGCATACTAGTAGAAACTAAAGTTATCTAATATGATAGATTTTTAGATCTAGTTTCTCAAAACTAAAGAAAACTAAAGATTTCAACTTGACCAGAGTCATTTGGAATATCAGCCCTAAAAAAAATGAATACGACCAGTCCTATAGTCTTTACTCCAAAAGAGAAAATCTCCTTTAAAATACTTAGATGCATGAATAGAAAGTCATATTATTAACTTACATTTTAAAAAATTTTTAATGAAATATTCAATCAAAGAACAATATAAAATGTTCATCTAGGAAAGAAAAGTAGTAAATTCACTAGTAATGGACTTAAAAATTAATAAACTTATTACAACAATGATTTATCTGTAGACATATAATGTTTTCAATGAGGTTATAAACTATAACATTCAAAGCTGATGCTAACAGAGTAATTAATTGCTTTTATAACACAGAATTTTGTATTTGTCAGTATCATGTTTCTGCATTTGCTGTTTTCATGTTACTTTAGTTGCAGTTGCATATTTATTTCTATAAACACATATTTCAAGTAGTGGATGGAAATTAAGGCAGCCAGATGGCTCAATGAGCTAAATGAAAGAATAGAAACTCAAAGATACAAGTTCCTTGTTTTGTCTGTCTTATGCATAACCTGAGATATAGGAGGATGACCTTAGTTTTGTTGGTTCCTGTTAGGTAACTGTTCTAAGTACAGGGCTTCTCCATGAAATCAGTGTAGTTATTTAATAAATATTATAGATAAAAATGGTGTCCACTCTATATATTTTAAAGAGAGTAACCATGAGTCATAGATCTACATGTAGATGACCCAGCACATCACCAACATCATTTAATCGCCTCTATTTATGCGATTCCAAATTTTCCATTCAGTTCAGAAAAAAATTATGTAAACCTGCACAGGTGCAGAAGCAGTTGGTACCACCAGGTTGCAAATTAGTAGGCCAAAAAGGGCAGGACCAAGAAAGTATAAACATGGATTTCTCAGAAGCAGTTTCCATCCAGGAGAAATGAGAACAGACACAGAAAGAGGCGGATTCCATGGCAGATTGCATGGAAAGCTATAAAAGACTATAATTACCCTTGAGATATACAGAATGTCTTTAAAGTTCAAGGCTAGGGCTTTAATCTTACTTCAGTGCACAATTGTAGGCAAGGCTCTTAAATTTTGGGGGTGTCTGTTTCTTTTTCTGCAAAACAGTTAAAAGGATACATGATTCAGAGGATTGGTGTGAGGTTTTTAATGAGATAACATACTTGATGGAGCTGGGACATAAGTTCTTAGAATATCAACTCAGTGGATATATTTATGTGCCAGATACTCTGCAAGATGATGGGACACAATACTGAATATCTCTCTCCCCTTATTCTTTAGCAGAATAATTCCTGGGTTTTAGCTGGGTTTATAGCCTCTAGGAAGACAGAGAGCCTTTCTTTGTCTCTTGCTCCTTCTGCTAATAGGAATGTGAACATGATAGCTGGAGCTCACGTAGCCATATTGGACGTTTAAGTGTATTATATGTACTGAGAATGGCAAAGCAGCAAGATAAAAGGACTCGGTCCCTGCAACCTTTGAAAAGCCACTATACCAGTCACGCACAAATATGACATGAAAGTATTCTAAAACGTGGAAGAAAAATACACTACCATTTTAAAATATTCTGTGTTTTCTCTCACTGTTGCTAAAACCCACCTTACTTGAGGCCGTGAAACAGACAGAAACACCCCCTGTCTTCATGGAGCACATCTGATGAAGAAAAAAGGAAATAGAATAATTCATTGACCTATTTCTAGAGCCCACACTTCTGTATGGTCTGGAGACCTGTATTAGATCCTGTACCGATGGTTAATAAGGCTTTTTCCAGGACCCATTAGAAGTCCCTTTGAAACCAAACGTTTCAGAACGGGACCTCTGAGATTTTGAAATTTTCACAAGAGGCCAGTCTGAAGCCCCATGCAACATGACTCTCTGCTGCCTCCCTGGGTCTCTGAGTGAATGGACTTTTGCAGTTCATCCTACAAAATACCATAGATTGTCTGTTCAATGTGATGATAGTATAGTGTATGCAAGGACTGGTGGTACTTAAAGCTGTGAAAAGTAGTTTTGGATCAAACTGTGAAATGCTGTGTATTCTTTTAAGAAGTTTAAGGAGTAGGCAGAAATTAGTTATGTTGGTAAGTGGTATAGTCAGAATGCTTTATTAATTGAGCACAAATAATATGAAATGGGACAGGAGTGGGGTTGCAGGAAGCAAATAAAGAGGCGGTTACAGTGCCTTCTCAATGCCGCCTTTGATGGATCTCTTTCCCTTGATTTTATAAGGGTCAACACCAAAATGAACTTCTAGAAGAAAACAAATATATGAAAAGTAATAATCGACTTTGCAGATAGTCATTATAGTTAATTCCAGGAAGGAAAACAGTACCTAATAAATCCTAGATAGGTTGTTCCATCGAACCATAAAAACATACCAACAAGTAAACACAAACCAGTAATCTTTCAATATGGAAAAAGTAATGATAAAAGCAATTAGACTACTAGAAACTAAAGGAGAAAGCAATCACCAAACATCTAAGTCAAAGCTTATATTGAAAGCTTTAAAAAGAGACACAAGCTTTGTAGGACATGGGTGAGGTAGTGATTTGCTCAAATTTTAGGCAATCAACTTCTTGATGCAGATGACAGAATTCTGAGCCCAGCCATCAAAGGAATCCATGTCTTCATTCAGAAAAGGACAAATTGCTCAAAAAGTCTCTCTGAACCTTGATTTTATACTCTAAGGCCTAGAAAGAGAAAGGATGTTATCACTAATTCTCTTTTTAAAAATTTCTAAAATGATGATGGAGGTAGGTACCCAAATATTAAAAATAAAACAGCAACAACAAACAACTATTCAATGTAAGATTTCCAATTGCTTCTCAACCTGATTTTGTGCTTCTTTCCCCCTCACTTACTCTTCTCAATCCATTTTTCTTTCAATTTTTCAAATCTGCAAAGCTCTTTCTCAACTTACAGCTTTGAACAGGCTGTTCACTCTGCTCAGAATGGTTCTTTCTCTGATTCTTTCCTTCATTGCCTCATCTCTTCACTGAAGCTTTAACTCACCTCCTTAGCATTAGCTCATTTCCATCCCTCTATTTCTCTATGCTATCTCTCATTCTCCTTTATTGCCCCAATTTGATTTTTTTCCTTCCTCATAGAACATAATATTCTGTGTGTTGTCTTCTCTTCATGTGATTTTCTGTTTCTCTCAGCACTGCATACTCAGGACCTAGCACAGTCTGCTGCAGACAGTAGCCTCCTGTAAAAAAATATATTAATTCTATTGGAAAACTGTCATTATGATGATCCTAAGGTGCTATGCAGCGGTCAGTATCTTTTTCTCTTTTTTGAAGAAACTAATAATACAACATTTTTTTCTTAAAATAATGAAAAAGTGTAAAATTTATTTCCGGAAAGATAATACAGTCTGCCCTTGAACACAGATTAGACCACCCTTCCTAACCCTCCACAGTTGCCGAGGGTCAACTGTATTCTCTTTAAAGAATGCCTACAAAGCATCCTGTTTACAATTGGACACTAATACAGTTTATTTCTAAATACTGAGGTAAATGGTTTATTTTCTTGTTTGATTTCTTGACTTCAAATAAACCTGAGGCAGGTGAGTGAAATAATATTCTGAAAATAATTTTCTATCAAAATGAATTTAGTATGTTCACTCTATAGATCAAGTGATTTTCATGCAAGTTAAATACATATTTCTAGTAATGTAGCTAATAAAGTCAGATTCAAGGAAAATGTATGTGGTTGATAAATGTTATTAGAGAAATTAAAGTGACCATATAACATTCATAATTTTTCTTTAATGTTGAAAATTGGTATAGGTGAAAATTGATTTTATATACTACATACATGATGATAAATGTGATATAAACAAGCAAGTTGGAAAAGTATTCTAAAATTTCTTTCTTAGGGAGATCCTCTTATAGCTATATCACCTAACATTCCACAAAATTCTTTAATTTGGGATAATGGAATCATCTAGAGAACTAGATGTTTAAAGAAATCACTACATTTCCAGAAATGTTTGAGTAATGCCCTTTCATGTTTCTTTCTCTTTAAAGATGATGATTCATGCTAACTGCATGATTGAAAGAGGGAAATTTTGTACCACCAAGTCTTTGGAAAGCAATAAGTCCTCTGGCATACTTAACAAAATGCTTCGTTTTGAAGATAATGAGGGCATTACAAGCTGTTTGGGTCTTTTGTCTAAAAATTCCCACCAGAGGCTCTTTTAAGCCACTGTGGTTTTCAGTGCCTGATTCCTACAGAGCCCAAGTCTGGTTTTGCTGTGGCGTCAGCTGTTACTCATGCTTGTTGGGGCCTGTGTGCCATTCGTGGGAACATACTCAAAGTTGTGAGAAATCCACTCACTTTAGGTGCTCTCCCTTGGGGGCATAGTTTTGATCATCTTTTCAAACTGAGATTCTTCCTTGTGAAATTCTGAACACAGCAACATATGTTAACTTGCCTTGCCCTGACCTGAACAGAAGTGAAACAGAACTAATAACTGGCATATGGTAATTATAGGAAAGCCCACATTAAATGAATAGCATGAGATATCATTACACTTTTTAAATTTTCAGAAGGAAAATAATGTTCCATCAGGAAAATTATAGGAGTGTTTTGACTGAGGTGACAAAGTTTAGTCTTAAATAATGAACCATAAGGGACAACTGGCTTGAACAAGGAATTCCTTTTTCTTAAACATGTCACTGCCCTGCAATTAGAAGAAGATGATATATCAGGGGGGAAACATTTCAGTGACATTGCCTTACCTATTGTACATTTGTCCAGCTGAATTTATGACTTGAGCACAGATAAGAGCCAACGGATTTTTTGAAAAACTGCTGGAGAACATAGAAGAAAATTACCTGAATTCTGAGCCTAAAGTCTTGAAAATAATTAGAAAGACCTATGCCATGGCTACAAAAATAGAAATAACTTGGTCTAGAATATAGGAATGGGATGGTTAATTAAATATTATATAGGATTTCCAAAGAAGACAAGAAACATAGATGAGAAATTATTTTTTCTATGTATGCGTGCATAAAAGCTCAGCTAAAATGAAAGATGCTAAGAATTAACTAAACATCTTCTAGGAGGCTGAGATGACTAAATATATACAGGAGAATGGATATGGGATCATTTTGGCAATATAGCTTTAAACTTTTTATTATTAAAACTCTTAATACATAAGAAAAAGTAGAGCAAATGGTGTAAAAAACTTTCTTGTGCTCATGATCTAGGTTCAAACATTTTTAATACTTGGCCAATCTTGTTTCATCTATACCACTTCCCACATAGCCCTACCTGTCCCCATATACTTTTTGACTTTTTTTAATCAGGGTAATATGACTCCAGTGACAACATTTCATTTTGGTGCTTGTCTTCTTAACAAAGGACAAGATAGATGCATTCAATACTATAAAAAGATTTGGCATTGGGAAAACAGTATTTAAAAATGCCTTGTAAATGACTTTAAATACATAGTAATAAACATAATTATGCCCTTAAGATAACTTAACGGTCTAGCACCTGCTTTGTTAAGTTTGTGAACTTTTCTACTCTAATTTGAAGCTTATATGTTGGATAGCCCTTACTCTTACAAGCCTTCTGAGGATTCCTTAATAGGATTATTCATGTATATTTTAAGTCTAGGGATAAGAAATGACCCACTTTCAAACCCTAACTTTAAATCTCAAATTGCATAGAAGATTTTTGATATTTCTCGCATTTAGTAAGTTGGACAAAAGATAAAGTGAAATTCCAAATGCTAGGAAGAAGGCTAAATACAAAAACATGTTGACTGACTGATTTTAAATAAGTTAATAAATCCATTACGCTATTCCAACCTCATTATTCTTGTGATCTTCACATTTATGGAATATATATTTGTTGAAGACTGTGGATGGGTCAGTGAAAGAAAAAAGGAAAAAAAACACATGTGAAACCAGTAGCTAGTCACTTTGGCTTAAGTTATTAACATGAGAATTGCTTCTGACCAGGAAAAAAAAAATTGAAGCCCATTGTTTATTCAAGATATTACTTGATTCTTTGTGAGAAGCTCTAGAAGTATCCATAGAAATCATTCTTGGTTCCACTTCCATTGAGGTAATTTTATACCAGAAAGGGATTAAAATGGAAGGAGAAGAAAAATATTGGCCTAAACTTTATAGTGATGTTGGACACGTTTTACTTATGTAGCTGAGTATATAAACATTATCTTGCAAAAACACAAATGTGCAGTGTGATAGATTTTTCAGTAACATAGATGAAAAACATATTAGTGTGATCCTATTCAATGACAAGTGAAATTTGTAATATGTAAATATTATGCTTAACTTGCCATATAGAGCATTATAATCATCTTAATGGTTTTATAAGAAACCTCAACAAATAAAGAATAATTGCTTATTTCATAATTAATACTAAAAATTATGATTGCATTACCCAAAATGCCTTAAAGATAAAACATTAAAACTGTTTATAGTGGTTTCAAAACCAAAGAATTATTTAGTTCCTGTAGTAATCGTAAGAATAGGAAAGGGTTTGGAAGGGAAAACTGGCTCAGATGAAGGTCAGCCAAGGAGAGCCTGCACTTGGATTAGGCTTCAGGCACAGATTGCAAATGGGATTTATGATGAAGAAATTAGAAGCAAAACATGTCTGAAGGTATTGTTTACCCTTTACTGCAGGTGGCATCCTCTGTAGCTTTGGGCTTTCAGAGAAAAAAAAAATGTCTTAGTTTAATTTCAATAGTATGATAAAGAGAAATTAGTAGAGAAGAAGACGGAAGAATATTGGGAGGAGATGGGGCTGCAAGAACAGAAAGAGAAAGAAATGGATGAATATAAAGAAAGCCATAGGGAAAGGAGCTGATGGAGGAAACTTTGGGCTTTGGCACTAACTAGCCATGTGGCTTTGGATTCATTATTTATCAACACCAAAACAGTTTAGTCTCCAAAAATGCAGTCAAAAAGCTGCCTCCCAACAGTTCTATCATTAAATTAGACCATTTGTGTAAAATACCTTTATGTAGTAGGTTCCCAACAAATAGTAACTGATTATTATATACTGATTATTAGATATAATTATATATATATATTCCAATATAAAACACTTTTGCATTTTTTTTGTGTGTGTGGTGCGCGGGCCTCTCACTGTTGTGGCCTCTCCCGTTGCGGAGCACAGGCTCCGGACACGCAGGCTCAGAGGCCATGGCTCACGGGCCTAGCCGCTCCGCGGCATGTGGGATCTTCCCGGACCGGGGCAAGAACCCGTGTCCCCTGCACCGGCAGGCGGGCTCTCAACCACTAGCGCCACCAGGGAAGCCCCACTTTTGCATTTTTAAATGATAACTTTAGAGTTAACTAATGAGCCATAAGGGAAATCATTCTCATTCATTTTTAATAATAATTCATGATTATGAATTGTGTGTTTATGACATAGAGTAAAGAAACTTCATGATTTTGAGCTTTTAATTATAGATACAGTTTCATGTGATGATTATATGAGTAATGCTCCAAAATTATTTGGCATCGATTATTTAGATATTTACTCTTCAGTTGAATTTGAGAATTTATACATGCTCTTAGGATAGAATTCCTTAAGTAAGAAATTTCCTTTCCACAAACATAACTACATAAGCCATTGGTGTACTACTAGGGAATGACATAAAATATATCCACTTTTGAAAGTTGATTCTGAATCTCCAAATATCAAAATCCATATAGTTTTCTAATCATTACTACTTTAACCTTACATAATTCTGGAATAAAGATGAGGGAAATGTTCTCTTTCCCATATAGCCTGCTTTCAGATAACACAATTGGAGTGCTCAGTTGCTATGGTGAGCATCACACTAGAAGTACCTTTATAGGAAGTACAATATAAGATCACCTAGCCTCTCAACAGAATTATGAAAATTTCTCAGAACCAGCAAGTACATTAGTGATCAGGCTATGAGAACAATGCTTTTAGTAAACATATATTTAGGATTTTGCTCTGTGAATCTCTGGATTCATTGCAGTTTACAGGTCGCTAAGGAGGAAGTGTTGTTTAAACAATGGTTCTTTGTTTCACCATCTTAGGTGTGTTGTTTTCTTATTTTCTTACTCTGCTTTGGATGTTTACTTGAACAAACAACACAATAGCTGGACAGGAACGGTCTTGGTCTTCGAGCTAGCTTAGTTTTAATAGTTTTGCTCTCTCAAGTGCTGAAGCCATTCTGACTGGCTCTTGTGAGTTCTTGGCAATGATTTAGTTTGCTGCTTGAGTCTTCAGCACCATGGCTGCCTGCTGACAGGGGCTGCATGGCTGAGTTTAGTTACTCTGTCCTGGTAGCATTGCCACGTGGAAGCCAGAAAGAATGTTTATATGGCCTAAAGATGCCAGCTCATCCTGCATGTCTCTGGACATCTATTTGAAATAAAAATGCACTAAAGTATAAAAGTGCAAGTGAGAAGAAGAGCAGGGTGTACATATGGGAAAACATGAGGGGTGTAGTCGCTAAATTACCACAGGAAAATGATCCCTTTTTTATCTTAAACTGGAAGATATGCCACAATATGTTTATTAGGAAGTTCATGCTGAGGCATATTTTGCTTTGAAGATCATAAAAGGACTCCCCTGAGAATTGCAAAGCAGATTATATGAGGATTTCAAAAGGTTATACAATAAAATCTGGGAAAGTATCCTAATCATTCCCTTAATGACTCACAATATTCAGCCTCTCCCTTCCTTTCTCATTGTTGCTAGTGTTCATTTTATGTAAAAACTTCAACTGGAACTAACTAGGACATCTTTAGGGTAGTGTTAGTTTCTAGGCAATAGTAATTTTCAATTAAAATTGCACAGTGTACCAGTGGATTGAAAGTCAGATACGAGGATGCCATATTATGGGCTTTTTGGTTTTTCTAATCAGCCCCCCACCCCATGCCTTTCACAAAATTGACAACAAGTTTCTGGCTTGTTTTTGGTTTTATGCCACAGTGCTTATCTGTTCTCCATTCCTCTCTGTAGAGAGGAGGCAAAAATCTCCCTAATACTTAGGCTCAGGTCTCCTCAGGCTATAGTGAGGCCTGCACAGCTCAAGATAAGAGAAGAAAGCACTTCAAACAGCTAGGAATTAATCAGCCAGCCTGGCTTCAAGCTCAGTGTTATAACTGAGCAGTTCCTTCTCAGAAGCTCACTAATATTAACTGAAATTAAATGAGACATTTAATTCTTGTGTATAAAAGGCTCTTGAAGCACAGTTTAAACCAGTTACTTTGCGATGTCATGAAGCAAAGGGGCTAATTGAGCTCATTGCAAAGGGAAGGGCCCCTGGGTTTGTATCAAAGAGAGACTGGACTGGCCTTTGAAACAATTTTCTTATGTCTTATTCATACCTTTATAGCATTACATTTTGTACCATCCATTATCATTTAACCAGAATGTTCAACCTCTCCTCTTGTTTCAGTGTTATTTGTAATAGATGGAGCTCTTTAGGGAATACACATGATAGTTTAATTGTTCTGTGAACTAGTATAACGTAAGACCTTTCTCATTGTACCTCAGAACTGCATTTCTACATCTGAGCAACAGGATTACTTATCACGTCAACTAATTCTAGAAAAGAGGCTTTTGTTATATTGATGGATTTTGATAAAGGGCTCAAAAACAAAATACGCACAATAAACCAAAGTATTTCTCTAACAGTTTTCAAGTTTTCTAATTAGACATTTTATTTTCACTAGCAACAAAATTGTGTGTATGTATACTTCCTTCATCTATTTCTATTGGAATTAATTATTTTAAAAAATTTTACATAAGTACAATATTAAATTTCATTTTCAGATTTCAAGGACATATTTACACAAAATAGAGGACTACTAATTCTCTCCCAAAGTTTGAGATGGTCTTGAATCAGTTTATTAAAAAATGTTGTGTATTTCCTAATTAAATGATTAGCCAATCAGAATAGTCAATGTATACTAATGATATGGCTAAAAGTAAAGTCCCAAATGGGTTTAAATCTATGACTCTAAACTCAGAATCATCTGTTCTAATGAATATATCGTTTGCTCTACATATCCAGATGCTAGCCCATTAGCTTAGTCAAAGATATCGAAAAATTTTTTTTCCATAGGCTGTTAGTAAAGCAAATAAAACATTTCTCTAAGTTACTGACAAGTTCTAAATGGAGTTATTCATTGGACACAGTGATCCTTCAGCTAAGCTCTAGTCATGCAGAGACAAACATTTAGCAGCCTTTAGATATCTCTGGTGTTGATTAAAATATGGTCCTTCATGAAGGTTAAGGTTGTTCAATACATTCAAAATATATTTTGTGTCTGACTAACTCAGTAATAGCAGTTTAATTGTGACTCATTTAGTCATTTTCATGAAAATAAAACTGCTTTGCTTTTTCTTAATAAAAAGCAAATTGAAAATCCATAACACTTTGCAAAGTGGTGGTCAAGTTTTTCTTAAATATAGTTTTATATGGAGAAAGGTTGCTAAATAGATGGCCAATACAGAAGGATTTAAATAGGAAAGAGAACTGTGATTCAGTAACTTACTAGTGTTCCACATTAATTGAGAGTACATTGATAGAAGATGCTGACCAATCCACATGGACACATTGTGTCTAGACTTTAACTTAAATGACCTGGGTATCACTGTGTGCAATACAAAAATTTGGAAATAGTCCAAATATTTATCAACAGGAGAAGGGATAATTAAAAGGTCATGTATTCATACAGTGGAATATTACATAGTGAAAAAAAAACATACTATAATATCATATTATATTGGAAGAATTTCAAAAAATTTTTTGTTGAAGGATAAAAGCAAGTTACACTTTTGTACACATAGTATGATCCCATATCTATAGACATCAAAACCAGATGAAATTTAGGAATATGTTTTATAGAAATCCACAAATATGTTAAACTAAATAGAAAAGCAAGATAGTAATAGAAAATACATCTAAAGCACTTAGTATATGCCAGATACTTTAGAAAAATACAATATGTATTTTTACTATTGTGATTCACATTTAAAGATGGGAAATGCCATACAGAGAGATTAAGTAGCATCCCCCAAATCAAACAGCTATAAAGTAGAAGATCCAGGATTTAAATCCAGCAGGCTGGCTCATGAGGCTGTGCTGATTCATTGTGCTCTATAGCACTAAGAGGGTAACTAATAGCAAATTTACCAGAGAGTTTACTTCTTGGAAGGGTGAAGAAAATGAGAGGAGCATGTGTTTGATTGGGGGGAAGTCAAGAGGGCTTCACTTGGCACCACTTTTGTTGGATGCTGGTTATACATTTCTCCATTTTATTATTTTTCTTTAAAATATACACATATTCTATATACAGGATTTATAGAATTTTTATATTTTTATTTATACTTACATATTTTGTAATTTAAAAAGTATACCTAAGAATATTGCCAGTTTCAGCAGAATTAATTAAATTACTATGGTAATAGAAATCAATTTTGTTTAGTTTACTAAAAAATAAGTAAAATACTCTATAAAATTAAAATATTTTGTAAACAAATTATCCTGTTATTTGAGTTTGAATAGTTCATTTTTTTAAATCCTGAGAGTTGATGAGAAGGGAAGTACTGATAAACGGTTGATTATATAATAACATTGAAGGGAAGAAATGAAAGGACGCATATTAACCTGAAAGCCGAGAGCAATACTTCACATATTGTTTCTCATTTATTTCAAAGAAGTAGTAAAAATCTGCAAAGTAATATTGAAAATCTGCAAGATGATACTAAAAAATGTTATTAGCACAAAATTTTAATTGAGCACTGAATATGTAACAGGTATTGTGCTAGTTACCAGCATAATCTAATCCAGAGAGAGGTGTTTTATTATTATCCCCATTTTTTTAGATGAGAAAAGGAGGCTAGGATAGGTTTAGCAACATACTTATTTTTATCGAATTAGCAAGTTGCACAGCTAAAGTTAGAGCCCAGTTCTTTATGATTCAAGAGGTAATGCTCTTAATCGTTACCCCCATTATATTTTGGTTTATTTTTAGACTCTTTCATATGAAAAATTTCAAACATATAACAGAGTTGAAAGAATTTTGCAATGAACAGCTGTTCTATTAAACTTCTTGGGCTGCCATAACAAAGTACCACAGACTGAGTGACTTAAACAATGGAATTTATTTTTTCAGTTGTGGAGACTGGGAGTCCAAGATCAAGGTTCAGCAGAATTCAGTTTTTGGTGAGTACTCCATTCCTGGCTTGAAGACGACCATCAACCTCACATAACCTCTTTTTATGCAAGGACACTGATCCTACCAGATTAAGCCACTGCCCTTTTGACCTCATTTAACTTTCATCACTTTTTGTAAGCCCTCTCTCTAAATATAGTCACACTGGAGGTTATGGCTTCAGCATATGAATTTTGGAGGGACACAAATATTCAGTCCCTAACACCTGTATACTCATCACTTAGTTTCTATCACTAACATTTTATATTTGTTTTTTCAAATATATATGTGATTCTTTTCTTTTATCCATTCATTCAAACATTTTATTTTTGATACACTTAAGAAAGAATTGTGGAGAGCCATGAACTTTATGGTGATGGTGTAAGTTCCAGTCCAAGGGCAGGAGAAGACTGATGTCTCTCCTGCTCACAGTTAGGCAGGTGGAGTTTCAGGCCTTCAACTGATTGGATGAGGCCCACCCATATTAGCAGGACAATATGCTTTGCTCACTCTGCCAACTCAAATGTTAATATCATCCAGAAACACCCTCACAGACATACCCAGAATAATGGTTGACCATGTTTCTGGGTATTCTGTGGCCCACTCAAGTGGACACAAACTTAACCATCACACCATTGTTGAAAAGACTTTTCTTTTCCCATTGGAAGTTTTGGTATCTTTGTTGAAAATCAGATGATTGTATATGAGTGGATCTATTTCTGGGTGAACAAGATTATTATATTTGTGGGTACATTAACTCAAGGTGCTGACTCTTTCTTCTTTTTTAAGAAGTTTTTTAGTCTAATGAGGATAACAGGCAGGATAGCAAAAAGGGTCAACTGTCAAGTAAGACTCACAAATTCAGCAATCCTGCAGAAGGACTGAATTTAACTAATAATTTAAATAAGAGGTTGGCAACAATTATTTTCTGTAAATAGCCAAATAAGAAATATTTTAGGCTTTGTGGGTCACACCTAGTCTGTGTCACACATTTTTCTTCATATTTTTTAAACAACTCTTTAGCTTACAGGCTGTTGTTTACTGATCCCTAATTTAGAGGGAACAGATCCTCACAAGCTACAGAAAAAGAATGAAGAAGTCTGAAAAACTGTATATTCCTTCACTAAAATGCACTCCAGCCCAGATTTAACATGGGGGATATCTGAGTTATGCATGCAGGGCATCACTCACACAAAGGGGATGATTTTGATTACAAAACATTTCCAGTTTATATAGTAATAACTTTACATGGGGATAATGATATAGCTGACACAGATGAACTCCCCCATACAAAGTGGGAAAAATCCAACCTAGATAAAATACACTTAATCTGCTAAAAACATTTTAGTAAGTACCACCAAGAGGTCTGGTTAGTATGTTTGCAAAGAAATTTGCCCAGGACATTTCTTTCTTTGTCCAGATTCTTTCCCCAGGTGTGCCAAAGATAGAGTGAATGGGTTATAGAGCAGTTGCTATCCCTTCCTTCCTAGCAGCATCAAAGAAATTGGTTATTAATGCTGAGATGATCTGATGATGGAGTCAAATTATAGAAAGATAATAGTTTCAGAAATGGAGACCCAATTGAAATAAAGAGGGCTGTTTGTCAAGAATTAGGATTGGGCTTGGCAAGAAGTAAGAGTGCTTGTTAAGCAACGATTGGTTGTGGTTCAAAATGACTACATAGTTGGGAAGGGGGAGAACTTTGAAACTACAAGGTTGCAGCTAGCAATTGCTAGCAGATATGCTTTGAAAATGGCTGGTGGCATCCTTGAGTTTGATACAGTTCAGAGAAAATTCAAGTTCTCAGTAGTACAGGGACATATCTGAGAGCAGATCCTCAAAGGCCTGCCCCTTGGTTTCATTTTTGTATGCTTGGACTATGATTACTCCTTTATAATTTCAAACTGTCATCAAGATCAAATCATAAATTATGAAAATAAGACCTTTGAGAATAGGTGAGGTCTTAGCCTTAAATTGGAGAAGGTTTATCTTTCTTCAAAGACTGGCCAAAGGAAGAGAGGGAGTTTAAATATAAAGTGATGCTTTTACATGGAAAAAATGTGAGAAAGGTATACTTATACTGGATAATCTTAATTGGAGGAGTTATAGTGAAAATTGAGTATCTGCTACAAATGAAAAGGGAAGAATGAATATGAAACTTGAGGAAAGCGGAAAGGTTTGGAAGAACTACTCTAAGGGACGTGGTAAACCAACAAGAAGCTATAAAAATTTAGCAGCTGTGATTATTTTATTGTAGTAATAAAATGATGAATAATAATCACCTAATGTGGTTGAATGCCATTAATGTATGAGACGTGATGGGTAAGGAAATTTACAAACATTGTTGCAGAATAAAACAAGGTAGTATAATTCACAAGTGTTAGGTTCTAAAGTCAGCCAGTAAGGTGAATATTTCAGATACTCAAATATACTGACTGAGAATTTCTAAGTAAGGGCTGATCAACTGCTTCTCCTTAAATCTAATACTGTCAGGTTTTCCTTCAGCACTGAAACAGATTGCAATTTCTGTTTGAAACTGAAAGTTTACACTTTGGAAATATGTTGCATGAAAAATATATTTAACTAAGAAGTTAGCCAATTTATATCCCTCATGTCCCGCTTACTCCAGGGAAGTGATGGATTTGGTAGAATGGCTGATGGGATCACCCATTCCATTTACATTATTCTCTCTTTCTCAAGCAAAACTATTTCATTTTGAGTAAGTTAAAACCCAGGTAATAATGGCTTTGTGATTCACGCAAAGACTCCAAAACTGAAGGTAACCTTCTGATTTTACAGATGAGGAAACTGAGGCTCAGATAACTTCAGTCACTTGAGAAAGGCCAAATAGTTAACAAGTAGCAGAGCTGGGATTTGAGCCCAATTTTCCCTGAATCTAAAGCATGTTGTATGACGTCAGCACAGAGGTTTTTGTTTTGTTTTTGTTGTTTTTAATATTCCTGGCTAATATTTTGCAACTTTTAAGTAAAATAAGAACAAATATACAGAAATGACATTGACTAGTGATTGATGAGGAGAACATAGAGACTTAAAATGACATTGGTTTTTAGACTATTCAATATATTGATGAAATGCTTATCTTAGACTCCTGACTGGTTGGGAAAAAAAAGGGAAGGCAAAGGTGAACACACAGTGGGACAATTGAAAAGGTCTAGATATTAAGGTTCGATATAACTTGGTATACATAAACTGAACTCCTACTGTGTTTCAATGGAAAGTTGACAATGACTAGGGCATAGTAGCTGAACTATAGAATGTCATGTAAGTAAAGGTCAGTTTACTGTGAGAGGGAGTTTAATGAATGAAGTTCAGAGCAGCTCTGTTAGTACTTGAAAACTAGGTTCACCCATGTGGGCATTAAGAGTTGTTAATATTAGATGTTAGATGCTGTGGAAATAAGCCATCATTTGGTGGTAAAGGACAGAAACACTCTAAAACAAGTTAATGTGAACTAGAGTTTTAGTGAGAGGCTTATGAGGATCATCACAGACCCCTATTACTGAAAAAAACAAAAACTTCTGAAATGTTCATTGATAATCTCACTACACGAATGTCTATATATTTTGATGTTTTGTATATATTTTCTTCTTACAAGGTGCACTCTATAGTAGGAAATATTTAATACATCAAAATTCATTTATTTGAGATAGAGATTTTTGATTGGTGGGATTTTACAAGTTGATTCAAATAAAAAGCTATGAATCAAGTTGTCACTCACATAAAGGATTATAAGCTATCTTCAAAGTATTCTTTACTGACAGTAGTGCGGTAAAGGGGTATAATGCTGAAATACTTAGCAATAGTTACAAATTAAAGAAAGAATCAGAGGGGATTATTTTCTCTCTTCAGAGTGTATGGGGTACCAAAATATAATGTGGGTTTAGCACAGTTTTCAGTAAGACTCTAAGCTACTAAACTGAGAAAGAGATAAGAAGGAAACCTCAATGCATATATTTAATATTACTAATCTGTTGGATTGCTTTATTTTAGTCAGGCTGTGTCAAAAATTGGAGAATATAGGGATGAAGAAGAGTGAATGTGTCTTTTTCAGTGCATCTCCTACCTCAAAACCATTCTAAGAGAATAGAAAATATATTTCTAGTCACAGTTGAGTGTACTTTTAGGAGTGATTTTCAAAACTTGAAAGAGACTTCAAAGAAATTTAAATATCCTGCTCTGTGCTCTCTCATTCCCTCTAAGGTCAGTTTCTTGGCAGTGTTCTTTTCAGTCAAGACAGTTGTCTTTGCCAGTACCAGTCTATTGGGAGACAGTGTGTGTTGGGCAGCTGCCTTTTCAATGAGAGATGTGTCTCTTCTACAGATCTTTTTCTTGCATCTTCTCAGGTCTGAGAAACCAGTCATCTAGTTGTCACTCCGTATGCTATGCCATATGCTAATTTGACATGAAGCTGTCTTGCAGGCAAGTTTGTTTCTCCAGGACTTCACTCCAGGAGAGTTGACAGACAGTAGGGCCACGTCAACAAGAGGATAAGTTTCATAGCCATGAAGTGGGCCCACTGGTTGTTTATACTGTCCTCATAGAGGTGAGATGTTTTAGGGCTGGTCAATCAGTCTTGTTTCAGAGATGATCCCTGAAAGCTAGTAATACGCTCCAGTGATAGATGCAGTATTCACTGTCACAAAAATTCTTTGTTAGAATTTCTATTTCAAGAGAAAGCCTCTCCGGTAAAAGTGGATAAGCCATTTTACAGCTTTTAGATGAACGTAATTTGACAGTGACTTTATCCAAAGTCTACCTGTTAGGCACACTTGAGATGTCATTGTGGAGTTGTTATTTTTTGAAAAGCATGGAAAATAAGATTTTCAATGAAAAATAAGAATGCATTTCAGAAATATTTCGAGAAATTATGCTGTTTCATCTTTACCAAGGTACTTGAGATGGTGCATCTGCCTTAGGGTAATAATGGAAGATATTAAAGGAGATGTAGAGAAAGAAATAGGGGAAAAAGGCAAATGCATACTCCCCCTCACCTTTAGTGCCCAAAGAGTCATTAAAACAACTGAAAGCAGAATGGAGTTTTGAGAACAAGGGCTGGTGGAGCACTCATAGCCTGGGCTCTAAAAGCGATTGGCTCTAAGGAAAACAAAACAGCCTTCATTGTCTTACTTCCTGGGAAGAGTTGAAACAAATTGACCTATAATGGTAGAAGCAAACAAACTATAACCCATAGCTTTTCCTTTCATTATGGAAATCTGGAAGAGTGGGCTATGTTTGATTTCATGGGATACTACTAGAATGGTGAAGTTTGTGGCCATTTCTTCTGCACTGCACCTTAGTTCTCTTAAGAAAATTTCTGTTGTAATGTATGTTCTTGAGCAGCTGGCCTCAGACACATTTGTACTTGCTCACCCTGCCAATCAGGCATTTTGTTACAGGAGCTCGGCATTAAAAGTCATGTGTATGGTACACATATTAGAGGTAGTGGTGTTTAAACAAAGCAGGATGATGAGGATAATGATGATGATGTGTGTGATTTCCTTAAGTTGGAAGAGGAGGGGAAGTTGGAGGGAAGGGGACTGCTGGTTTTGTTGTATGTGTTTCTACTTCAGGGACTACTCATTCTTATAGATTCCAAAATTCAATTTTTCTGAGCTCTAGCATGGCTTATAGGCTCTGTGGATTCAATGCTGACTAAACTCTCAAGGGACTAGTGATAAACGGCAATGTCAATTTATTTACAGTGGAATATCTATCTGACCTTCAGTTGCTTCTCCAGTTTTTCCAGTGGGAATATTAGCAATCCTCACTGGGAAAATGTTTACCAGAATTAAACCAGACTGCTCAATAATTTGGCCACCTAAGAGGAGGAAATACAGGCTCAGAGTACTTTTAACCCATTCAGATAAATCATGGTTAACATCATGAATACCATAGTTGAAACCTTTTAAATAAAATGCTAGGAAACAGCCATTTGGCTTTGGAGGCTCTCCCATCTTTCTTACTGTCATCAGTTCTTCTCAGCTCCTCTTTCATCCATTTGTTCCTGTACCATTGGGTAATGCCTCATTCTTCAAAAGTACCCTTCCTTACTTCATCCTATGGCCTGTAGCCCCTGACACTGCAACACTTAGTTTTCTCATGTCAGACTCCTGAGGGTCTGTAACTAAGTATCAGGACAGAGAGAGAGAGCTCTGGTCCAGTAACTTCTGAGGTACACAAGACTAGTAACAGCACAATCTATTTCAGATTATCTTTAAAGAGATGACTGTATTCAGGGACTTCCCTGGTGGTCCAGTGGTAAAGGATGCACCTTCTAATTCAGGGGACGCAGATTCAATCCCTGGTCGGGGAACTAAGGCCCCACATGCCGCAGGACAACTAAGCCTGCATGCCTCAACTACTGAGCTGGAGTGCCTCAACAAGAGAGCCCAAATGCTGCAAACTACAGAGCCAATGCGCCCTGGAGCCTGCATACCACAACTAGAGAGAGAAAACCCGCATGCCACAACTAGAGAGAAGCCCATGCTGCAAGGAAGAGCCTGCACGCCGCAGCAAAAGATCCCGCATGCCTCAACAATGATCCTGTGTGCTGCAACTAAGACCCGACACAGCCAAAATAAAATTAAAATTAAAACTAAAATAAATAAAATAAATATAAAAAAGAAAAAATATTTTTTTTTGTTTGTTTTTGTTTTTGTTTTTGTTTTTGCGGTATGCGGGCCTCTCACTGTTGTGGCCTCCCCCGTTGCGGAGCACAGGCTCCGGATGCGCAGGCCCAGCGGCCATGGCTCACGGGCCCAGCCGCTCCGCGGCATATGGGATCCTCCCAGACCGGGGCACGAACCCGTATCCCCTGCATCGGCAGGCGGACTCTCAACCACTGCGCCACCAGGGAGGCCCAGAAAAAATATTTTTTTAAAAAATAGATAACTGCATTCAGAGGATGAAATTTAAGGTCCTTCACCTGCAAATGGCTTCTCATATTTAGGTCATGGGAGATTTTGCTCAGCAACACCACACAGTAATATTGTAGACATACGATTTCTGGAAAAAAGAAAACTAATCATTCTCTTCTACTCTGTATGGGACAAACTATAATTTGTCATTTCCTCATTTCTAGCAGTCCCACTCATTCACTTATTTAATTATCCAAACATTAAGCATACAACGTATTCCAGACAAAGCATCAGCCTTAGGTGATGTAAAAATAAAACAATTCAGTTTGTGCCAAATATCTTACATGCTATGAAGAGGAAAGAGAAAAATGATATTAATAATAGCAAGAATAATCATGATAATAGTATCTACTTTTTATTTATTGATCATAACTTTGGGTTATGATCTGTCTCCATGCTTTCTATAACTCATTTAAACTTAATAACACCATATACTATTATTACTATTGTATAATATCAAGTATTATTATCCCCATTTTACAAATGAATCAGAGAAGTTAAGTAAATTACCCAAGGTCATGCAGCTTTTGAATGACAAAGGTTGGATGATAATTCCTATCTAACTCGGAAGCTTGTATGTACTCTTATTCACAATGTTAGAATTTTAGAAAAAAATTATAATACAGTGTTATGTAATAGTTATGAAAAAGATGCTTTGCAAGAAAAGAAGGAGGTGGTAAGAGGTTCTGTTTAGGGAATTTTTCAAACAGGAGGCATGACAGGAATTGAAGCTTTGAAGTGTCTTGGGCCAGAAGATAAGACAAGGCAAAGAACGGGAGAGTTTATTTAACTCTTGAAGAGAACCACACAGTTCTGTAATTATGAACTATAAGGGAAAGTAAAACATAAAAACTGGAGAGTTAGGTTAAAAGCCAGATTCTAGAAGCCTTGCATGTTTCCCTAAGAGGCTTAAACTTTGTCCTGATAGCAGTGAGGGGACACTAAAAATTTTAGAGCAGGGTAGATGATACTATGTGTTTAAATATAGGTCAATATTTAAAATAAGATCATCCTTTACTTTCTCATTTGGAAGATACATAAATGAGAAAAAAATATTTTTTTAACATCTTTATTGGAGTATAATTGCTTTACAATGGTGTGTTAGTTTCTGCTTTATAACAAAGTGATTCAGTTATACATATACATATGTGCCCATATCTCTTCCCTCTTGCGTCTCCCTCCCTCCAACCCTCCCTATCCCACCCCTCTAGGTGGTCACAAACCACCGAGCTGATCTCCTTGTGCTATGCAGCTGCTTCCCACTAGCTATCTACCTTACGTTTGGTAGTGTATATATGTCCATGCCTCTCTCTCACTTTTTCACAGCTTCCCCTTCCCCCTCCCCATATCCTCAAGTCCATTCTCTAGTAGGTCTGTGTCTTTATTCCTGTCTTATGCCTAGGTTCTTCATGACCTTTTTTTTTCTCTTAGATTCCATATATATGTGTTAGCACACGGTATTTGTTTTTCTCTTTCTGACTTACTTCACTCTGTATGACAGACTCTAGGTCCATCCACCTCACTACAAATATCTCAATTTCGTTTCTTTTTATGGCTGAGTAATATTCCATTGTATATATGTGCCACATCTTCTTTATCCATTCATCTGATGATGGACACTTGGGTTGCTTCCATGTCCTGGCTATTGTAAATAGAGCTACAATGAACATTTTGGTACATGACTCTTTTTGAATTATGGTTTCCTCAGGGTACATGCCCAGTAGTGGGATTGCTGAGTAGTATGGTAGTTCTATTTGTAGTTTTTTAAGGAACCTCCATACTGTTCTCCATAGTGGCTGTATCAGTTTACATTCTCACCAACAGTGCAAGAGTGTTCCCTTTTCCCCACACCCTCTCCAGCATTTACTGTTTCTAGATTTTTTGATGATGGCCATTCTGACCAGTGTGAGATGATATCGCATTGTAGTTTTGATTTGCATTTCTCTAATGATTAATGATGTTGAGCATTCTTTCATGTGTTTGTTGGCAATCTGTATATCTTTTTTGGAGAAATGTCTATTTAGGTCTTCTGCCCATTTTTGGATTGGATTGTTTGTTTTTTTTTTGTTATTGAGCTGCATGAGCTGCTTGTAAATCTTGGAGATTAATCCTTTGTCAGTTGCTTCATTTGCAAATATTTTCTCCCATTCTGAGGGTTGTCTTTTGGTCTTGTTTATGGTTTCCTTTGCTGTGCAAAAGCTTTGAAGTTTCATTAGGTCCCATTTGTTTATTTTTGTTTTTATTTCCATTTCTCTAGGAGGTGGGTCAAAAAGGATCTTGCTGTTACTGATGTCATAGGGTGTTCTGCCTATGTTTTCCTCTAAGAGTTTGATAGTGTCTGGCCTTACATTTAGGTCTTTAATCCATTTTGAGTTTATTTTTGTGTATGGTGCTAGGGAGTGTTCTAATTTCAAACTTTTACATGTCCCTGTCCAGTTTTCCCAGCACCACTTATTGAAGAGGCTGTCTTTTCTCCACTGTATATTCTTGCCTCCTTTATCAAAGATAAGGTGACCATATGTGCGTGGGTTTATCTCTGTGCTTTCTATCCTGTTCCATTGATCTATATTCCTGTTTTTATGCCAGCACCATACTGTCTTGATTACTGTAGCTTTGTAGTATAGTCTGAAGTCAGGGAGCCTGATTCCTCCAGCTCCGTTTTTCATTCTCAAGATTGCTTTGACTATTCGGGGTCTTTTGTGTTTCCATACAAATTGTGAAATGTTTTGTTCTGGTTCTGTGAAAAATGCCAATGGTAGTTTGATAGGGATTGCATTGAATCTGTAGATTGCTTTGGGTAGGAGAGTCATTTTCACAATGTTGATTCTTCCAATCCAAGAACATGGTATATCTCTCCATCTATTTGTATCATCTTTAATTTCTTCAAAAAAATTGTGTTTTAAATTATGTTTTTCCCATTCTTGGTAAGTGTATTTTTATTAATTTATATACACGGGTATACACTATAATATTATATTAAATAACAAATTAACTTAGTATTGTTGTTTTATTCCACTCTATCACTTCACAACTCTCTATTCAGTATCTGTGGCCTTAATATCATCTGGATCACTTGAGATTCTTTTTGAGTTGGCTAACATACTTTTCCAGAGCATTTAACTTCATTTCTATAAAAGTTGTTTGAGATGTAACACATCGTGAATCCATATTTCAAGCTGTCTTTGGAAATTATATTCTAAGCTGCAAGAACCCCATTTCTTAAAAGAAATTATCTTATAGGAAATGATTGGAAATATAAATCAGTCTATCTCCAGAATTTACACACTTACTTATTGTATTTTTTTATGAATGATCATAAACTGACTTGTGTACAATGGCATAGAACCCTTGTAACTGTTAGCTCTAAACCTCAAGAAACAGTATTAAATCTACCTTTTATTGAGTGCCTATTGTGTGCTCCACATTTTAAAGGTGCCTCTGTATAGATTTTCTCACTGTGAAAGCCCAGTCATCTTAGATTTAGGATGGTCTACTATGGACTCTAGAATGTACTCAATTTTTTTGATAGAACAAATGATTATAACAGATGTAGTTACTAGCAAATGCTATTTCCTAAAATATTAATTTATTTTAATTGCATATTTTTATACTCATCACTATGTAATATTGCAGGCTAGGAGGAAGCAGTGTATGAAACTCTCACTTTTAGCAGCTCTAGCAAAACTTGGTTCTGTTAAGTTTCATCTGAGTTTAAAACTTAGACCATTTAATGAATATGGTTTAAGTTTATGAATGAATATGGTCTAAGAACATGGCATATTATTTCTTTATTGCTTCAATACATTATTCCCTGCTTCTAGTAATACTGGGAATATTTTTCTGTGTAAAAGTAATTTGGATTTTCTTTTCTGTGAATTTCTTGTTCATATTCTACACTCATTTTGTTTTGTTGTTTTTCCTTTTATCATTTATTTGTAGTAATATTTCATATATTTTGGATTTAGATCATTTGCCAGTTATGTGTTTGGAATATGTCATCCCAACGCTGGGGCTTCTGTTTTAACTTTGTCTACCAAGTCTTGTGCTGAAGAGAAATTTTCCACTTCAATCCAGACAAATACATCTATTTTCAAATACATCCAGACAAATACAAATATTTTCTTTTGTAGATCCATCAACATTTTAACTAACTAGCCAATTTCCAGAATCTTATCATATGGATACATATGGATAGACAAAGGAGTGAAAAAGAACCATCAAGAGCATTATAGATTAAGTGATGAAGAATTCCATATAAAGATGACTAAAATGAGATAATATACTTTAATGGAGAAATCATGGGAAATTTAAGTGGTTTTAAGGAAGGAAGCTATGTAAGTACAAGTTATGCATTGTTAAGCAGAAGGATAAAAACTGTAATATATAGTTCAGAGTGAACACATTAGTCATCCTTTTCATCTTATATACTGAGTATTGAGGTTCTTGGTTGTCTAAATGTCAGATATTTTCTTTGATGTTCTTTGACATTTTCTATAAACCTAGAATCCATCTTTTTTTTTTTTTTTTTAAACAGAACAAGCTTAGATTGTAGAATGTCACTTGGTTTTACTTTCTTGAAATACATGACCGAATATAGAGTGTATCACTGGGGTGGGATAGGTAAGACTGCAATGGATACTTGCAAAACATCTTGCATCAAGAGCTAATTAACTTTCCTGGTAAGAGTGGTGGCCTTTTTAAAAATTCATTTCTTATACAGGGAAAATCAAAGAACAAAGAGTCTGTACTGCCAGCAGTAAAAGCAAATCTGACAAAGATAAGGGTGTAATTCCTATTGTTATGTAAAATGAGAATGGTTTTTCTCATCTACCTCTATTCCAATAAGCTGTCTTTTATCTATGTTACAAAATTCATAACGCCTTTACATGAATTATATAATAATAATAATTATCCCCATTTTAGAGCTGGGAAAACTGAGGCTCAAAAGTTAAGTGACTTAGTTGTAGTTAAGGCCCAGTTAGCTCTTAGCTGGGCACATCCAGATTTAGTATTCAGGTCTTTGGAATTCTGGGTCTGGGTTTGTTTTTTGTTATGTGTTGTTTTGTTCTTCTCTTTATTTTGTTTTTTATCTTTTTTCGTGGAAAGGCATTTTATTTTAAATATAGCAGTGTACACATGTCCACCCCAAACTTCCTTTACTGTATAGATCCCTAATCGGTATGTTGGAACCCTGATGCTCTCAAGAGGGCTCATCCCTATAGTCAACACAGCAGCTTGGTATTGATTGGTAGAGGAATGCATGGTTTTAAAACAAGTAAGCAAAGTCTTCGACACTATTCCCATCAAAATGTGAAGTCTAATTCCCCTCTACTTTAATATGGGCTAGCCTTAGTTAATCGCTTTTGATTAATAGAATGTGGCAGAAGTGATGCTGCATGATTTCCAGGCTAAATCATAAAGGGTACTATAGCTTCCTCTTGGCTGTTTCTTTTGGAACACTTGCTCTTGGAACCCATTCACCATGCTGGGAGGAAGCCAAGCAGCCACATGAAATGCTGAGGTGGAGGAGTTCTGGCCACAGCCCCAGCAGAGGTCCAAGTCAATAGCCAGCATCACATGCCAGGCAGGTGCATGAGGGACTCTTCAAATAATTTCAGCCTTTCAACCTGCAAGTCACACTAGTGATGCTGAGTGAAACACAGACAAGCTGGCTCCACCAAGCCCAGCCCAGAATGCAGATTCAGAAACATAATAAAAGTTGTCATTGTTTTAAGCTATTAAGTTTTGGGATGGTTTGGATACAGTGAATATAACAAACAAAAAGATTTACTCACATACATATATTTAACACTCTTATGTGCTGACACTGTGCTTGGTGCCAAGGATGAAAGGATGAAGCTAAAAAAGGGAGGGAACCAACATTTGCAGACTACATACTATGAGCTAGGCACTGCAATCTGTGGAGCCATACATATATTATCCCAAATCACTCTCAAAATAAGCTGTAAAGAAGTTGTAATTATTATTTTAATTTGGCCGAGGAGAAACTGGGGGGAAACAAGGTTAAGAGATTTGCTTTGGATCACAGTATTGGTCCATAACTAAGATACAAAGTTAGTTTTTAGGAATCAGAGTTCATCCTTGGTCTTTCTCTCTGTCAAAGGGTGATTAGTGAATACTAAGGGGAGAGGGCAGAAGATATGAATGTGGGAGATCAGAATACTACTTAGGGGGATGATATTAGAAATGAGCCAGTGAAAGAGAATGAGGAATAGGTGTTAGAAAGAATGAAGAGAAACAAAAGAATACAGTTTTCTGGAATCCAAGAAAAGTGGAAGCCAAAAGTAGCATAGGATGTAGAGAGTTCAGGTAGCATGCATGCCAAAAAATGCCCATTGCTTTTAGCACTTAGGATATGAATCTGGAAGTTAAGCTGTAGCAGAGCGGAGTTTAAAAAGGCTGAATAGATATATACCCAGGAGCAGAACTGCTGGATTATATGGTAGCTCTGTTTTTAGTTTTCTGAGAAACCTCCATACTGTTTTCCACAGTGCCTGTACCAATTTACATTCTCACCACATATATGTACCCCAGTGTTCATAGCAGCATTATTTACAATTGCAAAGATATGAAAGCAACCGAAGTGTCCATTAACATATGTAATAAAGAAGATGTGGCATATATATATATATATATTCATATATATAATGGAATGTGTCTCAGACATAAAAAGAATGAAATTTTGCCATTTGTAGCAACATGAATGGACTTGGAGGGTATTGTGCTAAGTGAAATAACTCAGACAGAGAAAGACAAATACTGTATGATATCATTTATATGTGGGATATAAAAAAATAAAGCAAACTAGTGAATATAACAAAAAAGAAGCAGACTTACAGATATAGAGAACAAACTAGCCATTACCAGTGGGGAGAGGGAAAGGGGGAGGGGCAATATAGGGTTAGGGAATTAAGAGGTGCAAACTCTTGTGTATAAAAAAGCTACACGGACATATTGTACAACAGGGAATATAGGCAATATTTTAAAATAACTATAAGTGGAGTATAAACTTTAAAAATTGTGAATTGTCTATATTTTAGACCTGTAAATTATATAATATTGTACATCAACTATAATTCAATAAAAAAGAATACAAATTTAAAAATAAATAAATAAAAAGGCTGAACAAAGGTGAACTTGATATTGCAAAGGGTAAATGTAAGGTAAAAATTTCAAGAGCAGGGAATTGCTCCTGTTAAATTCATGCAACTTACCTCCAAAATATAACCTGTTCCCTAACATTTTTAATACTATTGTTTGAGCTTCAGAGAGGTAAGAATATGAAGAGAAACATCAGAAAAAAGGTTTAGGATATAAGGGATTCTCTAACAATTAACTATGTATTTCAAAGAGTTCTGTGATCTGCTTTTAAGAGTTTGAGTAGATGTACAGATCTTTATGAAATGGGAGTCCTGGTGATAAAGAATGATCTAGAAATGTGAGATTTCTCATGATGTGTTATGAACTGAATGTTTGTGTCCCCCCAAGTTGATATGTTGAAGCCTCAGAGCCCCCATGTAACTTTATTTGGAGATAGAGCCATTATGGTGTAATTAAGGTTAAATGAGGTCATAAGGCTAGAGCCCTAATCCATTAAAATTTGTGTCTTTATAAGAGGAGATACCAGAGCACTGTCTGTCTGTCTCTCTTTCCCCCAAGTGAGGACACTATGAGTCAGAAAGAGAGCCCTCATCATGAACTGAATTGGCTGGCATCTCGATCTCAGACTTGCCAGCCTCCAGAACTGTGAGAAATAAATTTCTATAGTTGAAGACATCCACACTATGGTATCTTGTTCTGGCAGCCTGAGTGGACTAATGTGTGATGTCTGAAGTAAACAGGGATGAAGAATGGAATGAGTTTTAGAGGGACCAACTCCATACAGACTGTTTTGTGACGCTGAGTATCATGGATGAGAAAGATAGAGGCAGGGGTCTTTGAGGAACTGTTAAGAGCACTTCTTTCACAGTTTCACTTATACTGATGCTGATGTGAACATGTCTTGGGAAAAATTCAGTCCTCTCCTGCGCTTCTCCTTTGCTTTCACACTACTACCCTATGCACAACACTTCTGACATGGATGGGTGGGGTTTTTTTTTCCACCAAGCAATTCTCTGCAACACCAGCTGGGTGTCCTACAATTTCACTGAATCCCGACACTACCCACCGGGAGACAGCATCAGATCCCACAGTTAAGGGCTCAGTACCACTTCCGATGCCAATTGCAAGTCCAGGTCGACACTTGTGCTTCTGAGCCATTGGCTATAAATTTGAGGTTCCCACGACCCCCCCCCATTGGGTTCTGTTAATTTGCTAGAAAGGCACATAGAACTCAAAGAAACACTTATTTATGTTTAACAGTTTTTTTAAAAAGATATGATAAAGGATACAAATGAACAGACAGATGAAGAAATATATAGGGTGAGGGCTGGGAAGATCCTGAGCCCTGGAGCAACTGTATCTGTGGATTTAGGATATATCACCCTCTTGGTATGTGAATGTGTTCACCAACTCGGAGCTCTCTGAACCTCAGTACATATTGTACATGTAGTACATATTGGGATTTGGGGGAAGGCTTCATCAGATAGGCATGATAAATTATTAACTCCATTTCCAGCCCTTCTCCCCTCTCTGGAGTAGTGAGGAAGGTGGGACTGAAAATTCCAAGCTTCTAATTATGGTTTGTTTTTCTAGTGATCAGTCCCCACCCAAGAGCCCACCCAGAAATGTCCGTCTCTTTAGAACAAGGCACTTCTATCACTCAGGAAATGCCAAGGGCTTTAGGAGCTCTGTGTCAGGCACTGTGGTCAAAGGCCAAATATTAGAACAAAAGGTGCTCCTAACGCTCTTATCACTTAGAATATTCCAAGGGTTTCAAGAACTTGGGGTAGAGAGCAATACTATATATTTTCTATGGTCTCATAGCACGCGGGGGAGAAAAGCAAGTGTTGCTGGTGCTTCACTTATTTCGTTTTTGCACTTACTGTTCCTGTGTATGCTAACCCAGTAGATTTTTTTTTTTTCGGTACGCGGGCCTCTCACTGTTGTGGCCTCTCCCGTTGCGGAGCACAGGCTCTGGACGTGCAGGCTCAGCAGCCATGGCTCACGGGCCCAGCCGCTCCGCGGCATGTGGGATCTTCCCGGACCGGGGCACGAACCCGTGTCCCCTGCATCGGCAGGTGGACTCCCAACCACTGCGCCACCAGGGAAGCCCTAACCCAGTAGATTTTTATTGCAAATGCTTGTGACTCTGTTTGAAGGGTTCTCTGACCACTGGAAAGCACTTGGTCCTGTGGGAGCATGTCAGTACTGGGATGTTAGTGTTCCTAGAAGTATCTCTCATCCACTAAGTGATAGGAGGTGATGAATAAATCTACAAACTTTTTGTCCCTGAGTGAGGCAACCCTGAAGATTTTTCATGCAGTCCCCCTAAATCTCCCGGTGGAACTGAGCCACAGTTACGTAAAATGATAACTTGCTCGTTACTGCATCCTGTGTTGGATTCCTTTCCTCCCCTGTCTTATTTATCCACTCACCTTACTGGTGTTTCCAAGGATCACCGCTTAGGTAAACTACACTCAGGTTTCACTTCTGGAGAAAGACAGTCTAAGACACCATTTTATATTAATTTCTAAGTTGTAGAAACTGCTTATCAAATGGGTGAAAAGTTGTACAAGTCATTTCCCTTTAATCTAGCCCCACCCAGTTTTATATATTAGAATTACAGGCACAGAGTATTTTATAATGCCCTTCTTTGGTTAAGATACTATTAGTCTTCCATTATATGCTATAAAATATATCAGCAAATTAAAAAAGGTGCTTATAAATCCATTAAAATAAAAATAAACAAAGAAAAAAAACCCCTATAATTTAGTATGTTACTTGTCTCAGAAATAATTCTTAGTTTTTGTAATAGAAATTTAATATCGATCTAACCAAAAACTGAGATATAAATATAAGGGAAGGATACAGAAGTGATATGGAGTTTCTCATATAAGCTAAATTTCCACAACCATAGTGAAAGTCAATAGATGCTGCCTAAATTGATAGACTGAGAATGCCTTTTTTTTTTTTAATTGTCACTTAAAGTCATGGAGATATACAACAGAAAAACAACCAAAAGAATTTAAAATGTCTATTTCTGAGGAGCAAGGCTGGGGAATAGAGAGTCAATGAGTATGGGAGTACAGTAATTAAGCCTTTTTTCTATCGACTTATTAGTACTCTGATTTCTGAAAACTATGTGTATATTCATGAAAAAATTAAAGTACATATTAAACATTCTGTTGTCATATATATTTGTACCTCTTTATACCGCTTCTATATGTATTTGAACCATGCTATCATAGAGAAAACAAAGTTCTTTCATGAAAAATTAAGCCTGAAAAAGGAAATGAGGGAGAAGGTGAAAGAGAGGGAGTAGAGAGGGAAAGGCAGTGGAAGAGGCAAAACAAGAATGCACTGGTCCCTTCCTGGAGTCTTCTCATGTCTAGCATTTTTTCAGTTCTTGTCTTTCGCAAAATTTATTAAGTTCTATAGTTGTTTGATATCTTTACTTCTTAGGTAGCCAACTAGATGCTATGTTCCTTCAGTCAAGGGTAATATTTTTGTTTGCTTGGTAGAGACATCATCAATAAATTCTTAGATTATTGACCTCTCTATTACTCTTTCTCCTATCTTCTTTCTTACCTTGCAAAGCAGTTCTAGGACTAGGGAAATTTTTTCTACATTGTGTTGGAACATATGCACCTTTCCTTTTATGTTATCTTGATGTATGTAGGTTGAACTATGCTTTTTCTTCTGTAAGCAATTAAAGCCAGCATTTCTTTCTTTCTTTTTTATTTTTGAGCCACTTATTATCTCCCAGGTTTTAATGTCTCTTCTTCCTGTAAGACTTCTTCCTAATTATTGTCAATTTATGATATATATGGGAAAACCTTTCATAGTAATCAAGAGAGATTGCTGAAGTGCTAATGTTCTCTTACACTAATTAATGTGCTCAGCTTTAGAAATATATAACCGTACTTTCAATACCTCAAAAATGCTTCAAATAACTGCCTACAAAGCAGAATTATTATTAGTTTCAGCAGATCTGCAAGCAGAATTTTCACATCACCAATGAATGGAAAGGAAAGACAGGAGAGATTTTTCTCTTTTTCACCCTCCCTCCCTCCCTCCCACCCTTCCTCCCTTTTTCTTTCTATGTTTCTGCATTCAGGACTAATATAGATGTCAGCACCTCTAAATGCACATCAAGAAAACAAATATGTATTACAAATAAAATGATGCTTCTGTAATCTATAAATGATTGCCAACGCATTGAAAGAAACCACTTTCTTTTCCACGTTTCACTTTCTTAATTTTAAACAGGCACTGTTAGAGAAGGTTAGAAAGTTGCTTTTTTCAATTTTATCCCTGTATATGTGTTACTGTTCTTGTGTATTGTAAACATTTCCTTCCTTTTTTCCATTTTGACCATTTTTAAGTATACAATTCACCGTCATTAAGTATATTCACAATGTTGTGTAATCATCACCACTATGAATTTCCAGAACTTTTTCATCATCACAAACAAAAACTCTCATCCATTAAACAATAACTTGATTTTTTTCTATCAAACTATTAAAAATTCTAATATAAACATATGGGGTTTTGGGAGTTTTGGGAAATGCTTACATAAAAATTTGCAAAGCAAAAAATAATTTAAGAGAATTTTTCTAATTTGTAACTTTTCAGAATTAAAACAGATACATACTGGTAATATGGCAAAGCTTTATCTTGATCATACTTATATGAATTTTCTTATTAAGGATTTTCTTAGTAGAAGAAAGTTGGTTCTATTCTTTAAATATCAGTTTTGTATTCTTGGAAGCAATTACCATTGCAATGGTAATACAGAAGTTCTAGGTTTTCCAACTGACATTTCAACAGTAGCCTTTAAAAGATAGATTGGAGCAAGTGAATATTCTCATTCAAGAGGACACAGATGTGGAATTGCAAAAATGTTTAAATTATTTTCTAATGGGAAAGATGTGTCTCTCCAGCCATGATATGATTTAGAAAAACGTTTACTCTGTCCAGCAGTGTTGAATGATGTGTATGATGGTGCTTGAATCATATCCACTATTGCGCAAAGTCATTACATTCTTAAAAAATAATCTGTGAACAGCTATCTTCCCAAACACAATAAGTTACCTATGTATTTACCTGAGATCAGATACATGTGATAAGGATTTTTAGGACCAGGGCTTATTCTTTCCATGAAAAGAGTTTATTTCTCCTGAGTCCTATTTGGACTTAAAATCAAGATACATTATGTGATTGACTGTTTCAAGGGAGCTAATGACAAGCATGACTATTTTACTACTGAAAATGATTCATTTACATGAAGATGTTTAATATCTTCATTTCATTATTTTTTTCTCAGTGAAATTACAGATTTCTCATTTTTTTCCTATTAAAAAATCATAAATTATACCCAAGGTAACTGATAAAGGATGATTAGATGGAAAATGTTTTCATAGTAGCTTGAATATTAGATGCAATTACTCAATGATAAAAATATCATATATACATGTATATTATATTTACAATTATTTATATAAAATGCCTATATAAATATAATTAATAACATATTTATATAAACAAATAAAATATTATATAATATCTAGATGGGAAGATTCTGTGATTCTGAGAATTTTGTATTTGTAAGTCTAGGATAAGTGGTTCGGTTCCTATAAGTTGTATTTTGAAACTTCTAAATTTAGTCCCTTTTTAGAACCAGTTTTGTAATGGACATTTCTATGAGTGCTTGGAAATAAGAATCCTAAGGTAACACCTAACCTATTGGTTGTGTATAGTACTTTATATGTTAAATATATTTTATGGATATTATATAATTTATAATATAACCTTATCTTCTTCAATAGAATTAGACACTGACTATGAATGCCATTACTTGAAGATAAAATGCAATTGATTTTAATTTAATTCTTTCAGTTTTGCACTTTGAAAACCACAGAACAGTTCCTGACTTTTGCAGTTCAACACATTAGCATCTATTGTGGTTGAATGAGTACATTTTCAATAAGAAACCAATGAATTATGGAGCCTTTTCAATGGTAACTTACAATAAGCAATAATTCATGGAATTTATATTCTTTACAATGTTTTCTCTCCTGTGAAATGTGGGTTGGTTGACATCTCCTACAGCCTGCTTAATCTTTTGTAAATATTTGCAAGTTTGAATTATTGGTATGGATTTTGATGCTGCTGAAGAAGAAAAAAGACCTCAAAGAGGAAGGGAGATACTTAAAAGACAAGTAAAGGGAAAATATGTAAAAAATAAACAGGGAAGTTAGGTCATTCTGTCTTTATAGTATACCTAATGCTTTGTGTTTGAAAAGCTATATCTTGAATATAGAGAGTTAAGGGTTTTTATTTTTTTGTTTGTTTGTTTATTTTTAATTTAACAAGACTTTTGGAGACAACTGAACTATTAAAAAGAAAAAAACGCACTAACTTAAGCAATTGTGCCATCAGTAATGTCGCATAAGTTTCTGATCCCCACGCCTTCAGTGAATTTAATAACAATTTAGATTTCATATCTGAGAAACTTGATATACCATTTGACAAAAGTCAAATTTAATTTTGATAATGAAAACACTATTTCCTAAAGAGGAGGAATTTTGTTTCTGCTTCTGTGAGGAACTCAGTGACACTGATACACCACCCAGTCACAACAGGTCATTCTCTCCTGGAGCCAATATCCCGTTTGAGTACATTTGGTAGTTATTACATGCAACAGTCTGTAGCACAATTACATTTACTCAAGCCTGTGTTTTCTACCAAGAACACCTTAAGGGCACAGACTGTTTGGTCATTAGTTTATACAATGCCTATTTGCTTCCGCCTGGGTTATTGCAAACCCTCCTAATTGAGTTCCTACCTCCCACCTTGCCCCTTCTCCAACTGGTACAAAAGGAAGTCAGAGCATGTTACTCGTCTCTTCAAACTCTTTTCAACGGCTCCTCTTTTCCTTAAAACCAAAAGCCATAATCCTTATTATGACCTAAAGAACCCTTTTTAATTCCACCCCTGTGTTTCTGTGCTCTCACTTTCTCTACCTCCATATTGTCTCCCTCCCTCACTTGGTTCCAGCCACATTAGTCTTCTGGCTGCTTCTTGAGTAAGCCAACACATTCCCACCATGTGGCCTTTGCCTGAATTGTTCTTCCTCCCAGAATACTTTCCCCCCAGCCATTCATGTGGTGAACTCCTCACTTTAAGACTTTGCTCAGATGTCATATTTTCAGGGAGTCTTCTCTCAACCACCTCATGGAATTGCAGTTCCACCCCACTCTCACTCCTCCCCACTCCTTCTTACCCCCTACCCCTGCTGGTACTTCCTTTCCCCCATAGTACTTTTCATCTTTTAACAGTTATATAATTGACTTTCACTATCTGCCACCACTACTAGGAACCAGGCTCTGTCAGTACAGGAATGTTTTTCTTCTTTTTGATTTGTTTTGTTTTCTGACACATCATCAGCCCTGGTACATGTTGGGTTTTCCATAAATGCTTGTTCATTTATTCTGTTGGTCAGATAATATTATGACCAACAGAATAAATGAGTAGAAGATATCAAATAATGGTCTCAAATGAATTAATTAACTGAAAGTATAGGAGTCAAGAACTCTAAGAAAAGTCTATATATTTTATAAAATATCAATAGTATTATGAAAAGTCTAACCTTACATAATAAAAAACTTAACATTTACCTTGCGTTATGTCTCTTTTCTCTAACTTGTAATTCTTACTTCTACAAGCTAAAAATATTCTGTCATATGTGTTGTTTCTTCTCAAGGACAACACAACCTCTCAGAGGAAACTCAGGCCCCCAGTGTAATACTGTTTTTGCCACAACAGATAATTGTGGGGAAATAAATAACTCGGGTTTCATCATTATGATAGCTAATGGCTTCAGGGATGACCTGAAAGCAGACAATATGGTCCAAACGTCGTCTCCATCTGTGTCTTTCCTGTCAAGGGAAATCGGTTTACATCATTTCTTATTTCTTTCTTGGTCCGCGTGACAAGTAGCCCAGGCAGTGTTCAGCCCTGAACTTCAATGACTGGTGGAAGATGATGGACTGTGAATTGATAAGTGAGCCTAACTTTCCTTCAGAGCCACAAAACACAAAGAGCTACTCTGCCTCCATAAATTGTGCTCTGTGCATTTGCGAGTATGTGCACAGAAACACGTGTGTAATTTCCTCTGGAAACCTGCCACGATAACTTGAAATATTGTTTTCATCCTGATTCAGAAATGATTTGGAAAACAGGAAGACAGTACATAGATAGAAATGACGGATTAATGGGCTGCCATAAAGGTCATGAAAAGACATTAAAGATTTTTTATGGAGCAGATGATTGCCCCAAGAAAATTGTAGACAAAGTCAAACCTTACACAATTTGTGCTTCATCCTTTGCATCAGTGTAAAATTTCAGAGGATTTTCATGCCCCAGTTCTGCAGTTAGATATGTGGCCTGAAATATCTTTAAATAAAATAATCATTATTACTAGTATCATCAGTAACAGAAATAGCTCTTTAAATCCGCAGCTGTGCATGGTGTTGTGAACACTGCAGAGTGGTGTGGCTCTGCAATCTTAAAAAGCTACAATGAGACAAATGGACAAAATTGTACCTGCACATAATAAACAAAATGTAGTTCAAATCCATGCTTTTGGCTGGATTGAAAGGCAGAGTAAAGGTTAATATTTAAAATATCTTTACTTTGTGTAGTGATTCATTTGCATGGCATTGGTCATAACTGAAACATAATAAAGCCAACATGTCTAATAATGTCTTACATGTCTAATAATATCTATCCATGCATATTGTTCTGCTAATACACGATATAAATTTGATCTGACTTCATTAGAGAAAAACAATCACCATGATAGAAAGAGAAAAATGGAGATAAGGGATTCTATGCTGAGAAATGATATTTACAGAATGAACAGTTTTCATTTCCATGTAGGAAAAAATACACAGAGCAACAAACATATTTATAAAAAATAGATTGAAAGAGTTTGGAGGTGCTGTACCAGGAAATTACAATCACACACAGTGACCTTTGTTAAATAATTTGACATGATTTCTATTCAAATAAATTGCTAGCTTAGTGGCCAAGAGGAAAAACAGTACAGGTTTTATATAACCCATTGATATGCTTCAGTTCCATATTATATATCATATTAGATGTAAGGGATTGGTTAATTAAACTTACCTCTTAGAAGGAAAGCAGTGAAGTAATATTCACCATGAATTCCTATCCTATGGGTCTTGGATGCCCCAGTGACCTTGAGCCATGGCCATGAGGCTGAGAATCTATATACAACAATATCGTGGACTGAATAGACATGACCCTTTTGATATGAGGTCCATAACCTGTTTCAACAATTCATCATTTAAGTACGGGAAACATAGGCATAAAATGTTTCAATGATGTATCCCTTGTCACACCTCTAGTAAGTGAAAGAGTACTACTTGAATATCCACTAAACCACATATCCTCAGATAAATTCACTTATTGCTGGATCTCTTAGTGAATGGCAAAGGAGCTTTTAAATGTAAGATATGTCTTGGTCAACTCAGGCTGCTTGGCTTAAACAACAGAAATTTATTTTTTCAGAGCTCTGGAGGTTGAACATTGGAGATCAGGGTGCCAGTATGGTCTGGTTCTGGTGAGAGCTCTCTTCCTGGCTTTCAGAGGGTCTATCTCACTGTTTCCTCATATAGTGGAAAGAGAGATCTCTCTTTCTTCCTCTTTTTAGAAGGCCACAGTCCTACTGGTTTAGGATCCCATCCTTATGACTTCATTTAACCTGAAATAGCTTCAGATACAGTACCTTGAGGGTTATGGCTTCAACATACGAATTTTGAGGGGGACACAACTCAGTACATGGCACCCCTTAAGTTCTTGAACTTCGATTACATTATGTTTTGTACAAATTACTCAAAACTCCATTTTATCAGGTCTAGACAGTGTCTTAGTTTAAACTTGCGTTTTCTTTCAGAGCTTAAATTCAGATGTGTTATAAACTATATTGTCATGAAGAGAGCAAAGGTCTCAGGTGTGTGTTTCTTCCCCCCCAGGGGTGGTCGTGACTCTTATATACAGCAATATTTTTAAAATGTGGAAACATAATTCGTCAATATATTTGATAGATGGTTAGAGCTTTGTATAGTCTTTGGCTTGGGTCTTTTCAAAGCAGAATATTTTTAGAGACAGAAGGTTTCTACAGATATGGTGGTAGTACATTTCTCTTGGTTAGCTATAAACACAAATCACAAAATATTAATATTGAGACAGGAAATACAATTACTTTCCCATCCTGAATTAATACTGCTAACATACATGAATCATATCTGTGAAACTATATTTTATAATGCTCTTTCTGCTGAATAAAAAATTTAGAGTAAATTTGGTACTCTTGATCTATAGAAATGGCAAGAATTCTAATATATGGATTTCATTAACTGTGAATTCAGAATTCCTTTTACGCTGCAAACAATTGCTGGAAAACAATTTACTCTGCTATTTGCCAAAGTAACTGAAAATATGTGGAAGAATAAGAGCACAGAAGTTTGACCTATTTAATTTACATGATGATATTGAGGCTTAGGGATATAACATGATTGTACTTGGGACATTTTTGATTGTTATAAAATGAATTGAAATTTAGTAGGATAAGGGCATTTGCATTTTTATTCTTAATAATGGATCAACAATAATTATTGCTGTGCTGATAGGTGGATAGTAGGATTAGAGACAGAATGAGCAAGGTACATAATGCATGTTTAAAGCTCCTGTTAACATTCATTCAAATACAAATCAAAATCCAGTAATGAAAGATAAAATACTAGGTTAGCTATGATATACAAGGAACAATTGTTTTCCATTCAGTTAGGTTTGGCTTGTGATCAAAGGCAGCCTTGAAAGAGAAAAGCTGAGTGGAAGGAATCTCCAAACATATTTCAAAGATTATGTTTGTCTATCAAGGAAAAGAATGGTGCTGTCATAGGTTTTTCAAAATAAATGCAGAGATACCATTACTCTCTCCGTCTTCTTGGTGCATTTCGGCTGCCCATCAGTGGAAATAATTTTCCTGTTTCCAGATACTTAATGTTCCATGAAGGCTTTCTTTACAGGTGTTGTCTGGCATAGAATATGTTGATAAAAATAGAGTTGTCACTGCTTACTATTCACTAGAAATGGAAACATATCTGAAAGCTTGCTTTTGTCATTCTTTCTGAGATTCTCTTTGAATTCGCAATTTAAAAACTATTTTAAAAATCTACAATGTGGACGCCTCTAAAAATGAGATATATATGCTATTAAATTCAACAATAAAGTATATTTTTGGTGAAGTTCATAAAAGATTTAAACAGATCCAAAAAGATCCACTAAAAAAGGTCAAAACTATTTTCTAATCAATTTCCAATAAAGCAGTTTACAATTATTTTTAACAATAAATTCTGAAAACATATTTCAAAAAAATGTAAACATTTTTCTGCATGTGTACTGACATCTGAGTTGAATTGTTTGCCGTCATATATGGAATTTTTAAAGCTTCTTTATGGGAACATTTAGCAGTATAACACAAACTTTTTCTTCTTAATTAATTTCAGTATCATTTTAGCTATTCAATAAAAAATGAACAAACAAAAACCCTCAAAACACCTTAGCATAGTTTTGAAATTAAGTTGTTGACTGCCCAATTAAATGTTCTTTTTTTCTCTGATAAATTTCTTTCTTTTTAAAAAATTTTATTTATTTATTTTTTGGCTGCATTGGGTCTTCGTTGCTGCGTGTGGGCTTTCTCTAGTTGCGGCAAGTGGGGGCTACTCCTCATTGCAGTTCACGGGCTTATTGTGGTGGCTTCTCTTGTTGCGGAGTGAAGGCTCTAGGTGTGCAGGCTTCAGTAGTTGCAGCATGTGGGCTCAGTAGTTGCGGTGCACAGGCTTAGTTGCGCCGTGGCATGTGGGATCTTCCTGGACCAGGGATCGAACCCATGTCCTCTGCATTGGCAGGTGGATTCTTAACTACTGGAACACCAGGAAAGTCCCTCTCTGATAAATTTTTAATCAATTCAGATATGATATAGTTGCTCCATTTGTCACATGAATACAAACACATTCTCCAAATACCCTGCAAGGGGCCGGTCAGCAGTTTAAAGGAAACAGCTGTTGGCAATGGATATGCCTTTATATTAGCCCAAGAGGTCTTAGTGATTTTGAGAAGTATCATAAGTTCAGGAAATTCTGCAAGGATTGTTCAGATATAAGTTTATGTTCCATTCATATTGATGATTTCCAGAAAACATTTCTCTCAATGAAGTTTTTATCCTTATTGTTTTTATAGTTTGCTTTATTGTAAATTTTGTTTAAAAACACATCCAAGTTCTATTTCTCATCCAGAAGGAATAACAGGGACCAGATGTATCCTCCTATCTGAAACATCCAGAATCAAAACTTATGAAACAAAGGTTTGCAATCCAATTCCATCAGGCAGTGAAGTACAGTGATCCCAGAGAGCCAAGAAATAAACTAGGTTAGTCCTATGATTGTCCCAGTTTACTGTCTTGAGATAGTTGTCAGGTTGCTCAGGGAAAAGGAACCCTGGCAGAGCATAGAAGACTCCTGACTTAAGGACAGAGCTGAGTGTTTGGGGAGACCAAGGCTACTAGAGTTCTCCAGATAGAGTATGGGAGAAGAAAGAGTAGAACAAAAAGAGAATACTGGAGCCCTGTAGAGGGACTCTTTTGCTTATTCAGCTGAATATTGATTAATGCATTGTATATGAGGAAAATACCCTAAGCAAGCAAGAAACAGCTGAAAGGATGAGAAGCAACAGTCCCTGGCAGGCACACAGGGCCAGCAATAGTGTCCTTTCCCACCAGCCAGACTAAAAAAAACTGTACAGTTCATGGAGAATTAGGTAGAGTCCTCAGAATAATTAAATCTAAACTAAATGCTGTTCTTTCACACCTAAAAACCCTAAAAGCAAGACCTAAAAGGATCAAACTCTTCACAATTAAACTGAATGCATCCTGGGACTTCCCTGGTGGTCCAGTGGTTAAAACTCCATGCTCCCAATGCAGGGGGCCCAGGTTAGATCCCCAGTCAGGGAACTAGATCCCGCATGCATGCTGCGACTAAACAATGATCCTGCACACCGCAATGGAGATCCTGCATGCCACAACTAAGACCCTGCACAGCCAAATAAATAAATTAATTAATATTTATAGAAATACAAAATTATACAGCCAAAAAGGTAAAATTTACAGTGTTCGGCACCCAATCATAAATAACCTGGGATACAAAAGAGCAGGAAAATACTATCCATAATGAGGAAAATCAGTTAAAACTGACCCAGAACTAACACAGATGTTAGAATTCGCTGACAAAACATCATAACAAATATTATAATGGTTTTCTATATTTTTAGAATGTTAAGTAGGGTCAGGGAAGTAACAAAAAGACCTAAATCAAACTTCTAGAAATGAGAACTATGTCTTGCCTGACAAATACATGGGTTGGGATTAAAAAGTAGACTACATATTGCAGAAGAAATGACCAGTGAACTTGAAGACATACCAGTAGAATCTATTGAAATTCAAATACAGAGAGAAAGGAGAATTTAAAAAAAGAACAGAACGTCAGTGAGTTGTGGGTGACTTCTAGTGACCTAAAATGTATAGATGGAGTCCCTGATTGGGGGTAGAGGTGGAGGAGCAGACAAAGTATTTGAAGAAATATTGGATGAACATTTTCCAAATTTGATGAAAACTATAAACCCACAGATTCAAGACTTAAAAATCTATAGTAATAACAGTGTGGTATTGGCATAAAGATAGACAAATAGATAAATGTAACAAAATAAAGAGGGGAGGATTCCAAAATTTATGAGGACATGTTTAGAAGTAATAGTACATGCATTATCTTTATTTGTTTCATGGATACATAAAAGCATTTCATGGGTACATAAATTTGTCAAATTGTATCACAATTAACACTTTTATTATAGCCAGATTACTTTATGTCAATTAGATCTCAATAAAGCTGTTAAAAAATAAGACATTTCCTTAAGTGTAAAACACTCAGCATGGTTTCAGAAATAAAAACATTCCCAACTGCTTTATAATTTAGTTCTTAAAAAGCTAAAGTTACTTAAAAATATTTTCATATCTAAATTATGCCAGGTTTTAGGCATGGGACATGACTCATTCGTGTTTTTCAGGCTCTGTGCGACCAGTGAAGTATTTATTCAGCACCCATATGATACCATTGCAATGTGCAAAGGCAATTGGAGTTCAAAAAATGACGAGATGCTCTTGCTGATCTCAGTATCTAACAATTTAGTTGGGAACCCTTCATTATTATTATTTTAGTTTAGTTTATTATTATTATTATTTTTGCATTATGCGGGCCTCTCACTGTTGTGGCCTCTCCTGTTGCTGAGCACAGGCTCTGGACACGCAGGCTCAGCGGCCATGGCTCACGGGCCCAGCCACTCCGTGGCATGTGGGATCTTCCCGGACCGGGGCACGAACCCGTGTCCCCTGCATCGGCAGGCAGACTCCCAACCACTGCGCCACCAGGGAAGCCCCATTATTATTATTTTATACTGCTTTGTCTACATACATGTGTTTTTTATACAATTGAATACATATTCATTTGTATAACATATTTCAACTTATTTCAGTCTCTTAGAATGAGATCAGTACCTGGTTACTGAGACATTCTCTTTTGGATAAAAACATTCTTCCAAAAAAAGTCCAAATTTGTTATCAAATGACTAATACCAAAAAACTAATATTGTATACTTTCAAAGTGGTGAAGTCTGTAATTTCAAAAGTCATTCTTATTTTATTCGTGTAATCTCCATGATCCCAAATGTTACCTCATGTCTATGGTAATTCATTAATATGCTGATTTTCCATCATTTACACATTTTTGTTTTCTGATTTTAAAGAGAAATTGAAACATACTATGCATATTTATAGTAAACTGAACAAACATGGTTTATGTCTAAGTCAAACCTAAATATAAAAAAATAATCAGGTTCAGAATGAGAAAGATACTAAATAGAGAGGTCTCGCTTTTCTCCAAGTTTGCTGGGCTCACTCTTCTATAATAAATGATTCCACAACTTATAAGTATTCTATCTCCTGTAAGGATGTATTATGAATGCTATTTTTTTGTTATGTTAGACAAGTATTTAATGCAAAACATGCCATATTATTCACTTATTTCACTGAAATTTAGTTCATTTTGTGGTTAAGTCTTTGTAACTTAAGAACAAGGGTTATCTTTTTCAAGAGATATTTATAAGCTCTGAAAAAGATATCATTTAATAACAAAGAGATTATAAGAGAAAATATAATTCTTTGAATGTAAATGACAAAGACTCTGTTTAGTGGGAAATTACTTAAGATAAAAAGGAAAGTCATATATAACAATAGCTCTTATTTGTAGAGTGCTTTAGTAGTTACCAAGCACTTTCACATATTATCTCATTTGATCTTCAAAACACAGCTATATATTAAATCTGATTTGTGTAAGAGCAATTGAATATGCAGAAGATGAAGTAAATTTCTTTCTTTTATTATTGGCACCATCTTTATTTCACAAAGGATTTAGAGTGACAAGTAAAATGATTTGCTGAAACCTCACTAGTAAGTGGCAAAGCTGGGATTTCAAGACATGTTTTCTGACTCCAGTTCATTGTTTGAGGTTAACAAAGTATATTGAAATGTTTGCTTTGAATAATGCATCGCTTCCCAGTGATGAATCCTGGCAGCTCAGGCTTTGGGTTCATTTAATTGTGAGAAAGCTGGTGTCCAGGGGTACTAGAAAGTGCCTAGAAAGCAAGTACAATCTGATATGGCTGATGGGAGAAAAGGAAGCTAGTATAACAGAGAAGAGGGTACAGTCATGGTGGGGTGATCAACTCCATTTCACTTACATGGGCAGTATCAAAATCTTTGAAGGTTCAGTTGATGTCCAGGAGTATTAGTTTTTACATGATAGTGAAATTTATAACTGTACCAATTGTTAGTTTCTTTCCTCTTCAAAGTATGATTAGTAATACTACCTATTCCTACCTTAATACTTGTCAAATCTATGTAATCACTTCAAATATTTGCCATTGCCTCTCCTGGAGAGCAGACGGTGATCAAATCACCAAGGAAAAAGAACAAAGTCACTTCAAATTGGAATCAATGGTCTATTAGATAAGTAAAACACTGGGAGAGAGGTAGACCCTTGCTCCCAGACACTGTGCCTCTTCCCAATTGAATTATCCCAACTCTCCCCAAGAAATAACCAACATCCTGAATTTGAGTTGATTATTGATTTGCTTACTTATAATTTTTACCCCTTTATTTTCTAAGTAACACTTCTTTGTGAATATTTGTTTAGAAGGCAAATTTCCTAGAGAGAAATATGAAATGCAATTCATTGACTGTTTTATGAAATCATACATTATAAAAATTCATCATAATATATAAAAGAAACTTTTGAAGTGAGAAGAGAACTGGGATTACCTTGACAAAGAAGTCAAAGTGCAAGTTTATTATTTTAATTTTTAATGTTAAAAATGAAGCTATTCAGAAAGAAATGGTTAGTATTTCCCTTTGGGGATACCATTTTAGAATTCACAACTTTACTAAAATATAAATAACTGAATATTGGACTTGCAGCAGATTTCATCAAATGTGCTATTCTGCACAAAGTTCTGATAAAGTTCAAATCTTGACCTCTGCTGAGGAATGCTGGTTACTCTGGACAAGTTAATTTAATGATAAGTGTATATAAAACCATAAAATGCTCTTCAATTAGCCAGTTAGGAAAAAATATTGCAGAACAATTATTGCCTATCCAAAATATAACTGTTTAATTACAATATTCTTGACTTTTGAAGTTGCTTACTCCTTAAGCAAATCCATAGGGTGTTTTTAAAATGAAATGATAATGGTATATTCCATTTTCTTCAGTTGTTAGCACATGAATACCAGTCATAAAAATGTTTCTATGTAGTCTGCACACTTTATACCTATATGCTAAGCATTGATACTAATTGGACTTTAATCAAAATTAGTTTATTTCTCACCTATTGATAATAACAGTAATTATACTGGGGAAAAACAAGGTGAAGATGCCCTCTGGATAGGCTAAATAAAACACAGATGCAGAGACTCATCCTTGAACTAATTGAAAATTAAGTATGTGAGAATGTCTTTTTCTAGCAGAGCACCAAAAAAAACCCACACAAAAACTGTTCTTTTTGTATTTGACAGCGTAATGATAAAAAGGATATGCTAAATAGTTGTCCTATATTTGCTTCTTATGTATTGCAGTTACACAAAATTATACTGAGGAGTTCCTGAGGAAGATGAAGCTAAGGGCTATTCAATATTTCAATATCATTGCTAAATTGCTTACCATCCTATACTTTTATACAGAGTCCTTTCTGTGAAAGATAGGACAGAGGTTGTATAATAAGAGCATAGTGCTACAATGCTGTAATGTGAAACTAGTCATTCTTTTTCTGGTTTGAACAAAATTTAAAATTCTCAGGGAGAGAGAATGACCTTGAACTACCAGTTTCAGGTAACTTATTACAAATTTGAAGGCTTAAAAAGAACATATCTATGGTTGAAATAAAAATATTTTATTTTTTTCTTTCTTTGGTTTCAGCCAATCAGAAAATCAGTTGATCCTTTCCCACATCTTGATGTAAATCTTCTCTAAGGAGCTTAAGACAATCAAGGAGCAAAACATCCACAAGAGGAGCAAAGTGTAAAGGAAGATGCTTGCAAGAAGCACAGAATAAAGGACTTCTGAGCAATGGCAGGATCATTTGGCAGGTAATAAACCACCTGGAAGACTGACCTCTAATAAGTCTTCTAGCCCCATCATTTGTTCAGGAACATGCTTGCACAGTGGATGGAAGCCAGGATTTCCATAATCTTTATGGGGTTGGAGGGCAGGAGCAGCACAGTCTTTGCTAATTAAGGGTACTTCCTCCTCCTTAATACATGATTTTCCCTTGGCTCCCAGGACACCACGATCTCCTGGCTTTGCTTTCACTCACTGGACATTCCTACCCAGCTACTTCTGGTTCTTCCTCTTCTTTTAGTCTTCTCAGTTCTAGTGTCCCAAGCCTCAGTCTTGGCTCTCCCCTTTTCTCCATCTACATTCAGTTCATCTTCCATGAGCTCATCTAATTCTTTATCTTTAAATAGTATATAGATAGATGATAGCTCTCAATTTGTCTTTTCATTTTATTTTTTGCCTCTCAACTCTCTCACCTCAAATATAGATGCATGTATACACCAATTTTCCTGCTTCTATCACTCCTACTCTGATTCAAAGCATATCATTGTTCTTGTGGATATGTAGTAGCTTCTAACAGGTATCTTTGATTTGACTCTTATAAGCTACCCCCATGGCCCCACTCTTTATACTCAACCTAAGAAACCAGAGTAACTTCTTAAAATGCATAAATCAGATGATGTCTCTTCTCCAATCAAAGCCCTACAGTGGCTCCCCCATTCACTAAGTGTACAAGCTAAATTCCTCATGATGGCTTATGAGGTCTAGGTCACCTTACCTTTCTGACCATAGCTCCACCTCCCTCTCCGCTCTCACTCCACTACAGCACGTTAGCCTCTGTACAGTTCTAGGAATATTCCAGACAAGCTCCTGTCTTCAGACGTCTCCTCCAGCCCTCAGCCTGGAATTTTCTTGTCAGATTTCTTTTTGAATTTGAGCTAAATCTTTCATCTCCTTCAAGTTTTCCCCACAGTTAACTTTCTCAACAAAATATACTTTTATCCCTTGTTCAACATTACAACTACCGCATCAACCCATTTTTCCTGATTTCTGATTACTTTTTCCATAGCACTTATCTCCTGATACACAATAGAATTGACCCCCTAATGATGTTTATGGTTTAACATCTGCCTCTCACCACTAGAATGTAAGCCAAACAAAAACAAGTATCTTTTTTTGGTGATGTCCAGGGACTAGAACAATATCTTTTGTCAATATTTGTTAAAGGAACAAAATTGGAGAGAGAGATAAGGAGAGACAGAACATCAGTATGTTTATAAAAGCTTTCCCATGTCGGCAAAGAAAACAAAGGAAACTGACAGAAGATTCTCATGTAGGAGAAGTATTGCAATTTCAGCATTTGTGCAATTGCAATTCTAGAAAGAAAAATAGTGATACTAATTTTAACAAAGTTGGTAAAGATGGTGTAATTAGGAGAAAAGGTTGAAGTTTCAAATAATAAATTTCAAGCAATTACAGAGATTGAGAATTTGCCTCTCAGCATAGGACCCAAGTGGGGCACAGGTAGAAATGTGTGGTGCACAGAATGAGATAAAAACAGAGAGTAGATAGAATATAACACTTGGAATGAAATACAAGAGCATATGCCCTAGAATTGTAACAGAGATGGCTACTGCTAATCTCTGACAAGGGATATACCAATGATTTATTTGAGAGGCAGTACATCAAGAGCCTAAGAGCATAATTTATGGAACCAGGCTGCCTGGTCCAGCTACTTATGAGCTTTGTGATATTGGCCAGTAATTTCACCTCTCTGTGTTTCAGTTTTCTCATCACTAAAGTGAATAGAATAATAGCACACCAGATTCATAGAGATGTTACTAAGATTAGAAGAGTCTATATGTGTCAACCACTTACAATAGTATCTGGCACATAGTGAAAGCTGTGTAAGTATGAATTATTAGCAGTAGTAGCAGTAATAGTTACCCACTGTAGTGATGCCTAATGTAACGACATCTAAAACGGTATTTCCTGAAGGGGTCTCTACACAGAATTCCAGATTTACATATTCGGTGGCAATCAAATGTGATTTCCAGTGTCTCGGTGAGAGACACTGTTCAAGGAAGGGCTGTGGACAAATAAACTTGAGAAACATAACATACTATATGCACCTCTTTTGGAGATTCATTTCTACAAAGATCTGCCTTGTCCTGTACTAAAGAAATCCAACTAACTCTGTTTAATTAAACAGTTTCCTCAAAACATTTGATTATGGAAACCTCAGTTATAAAACATCTACTAACATTCTATATTTATGCTTAAGAGGGAACTGACACATTTATATTTGAAATATTCATACCCTGAACAGAGACTTTCTTATATTGAATTCATACTATTTTATTACCTTGTTAACTGACAACCTTCTGATTCTGTCAGTGTTGTTATTTATATAGAAGTGCTTGAGCCATCATATTAATCTCTTCAATGGGCTTTCACTATAAAAAATAAGTATAAATTGAAATATATTTGTGGATAAAAATAAACATTAATTATAAACAAAAATTAAAATCACAATGATAAAAAATTTTCCAAATAATACTGAGGCATTGAGGCAAAATATTAGGTATGCCCAAATGGCTGATTTTTAGCCTCAGCTGTTAATTCAAATTAAAGTAGTCTAGTCTGACTGTGAAAAAAATAAAAATGCAATATTAACAAAACCCAGGACGTATATCATTAAAAAGTATATTGAAAATCTGAGATTAAGACAAAGGGTTTTCTAAGTGTCCCAGGGAAGATGACACTTTTACATGACAGCTTTTCATCCTACTTAAAATAAAAATAAAAGCCCCCATAATTAAGCCTCCCCTTATGTATTTGACCACACCTCCTACCAATCTCCCCTTCTCTTACTTTGCTGCAGTCACACCAGGCTCCTTGCTGTCCCTTGCACCTGCCGGACCTACTACCCATCAAGCCTTAGTACATGCTGAGTCTTGCGCCCACAATGCTCCTTTTTTCCCCAGTGTCCCACAGATCTCCCTTACCTACTCATGTCCCCGCTCAGCTGACCCCTTCTCAGTGTGGCCTTCTCAGGCCTCCATCTTAAAATAGCCCCTGCACTTTCATTCGTCCTTCACTATTTTCCAAACCACTCTCATATTATGTATCTTAGCTGTTTTTGTTTCCTAACTTTCCCCGCTAGAATATTAGCTAGTAAAGGGCAAATATTCTTGTCCATTTGAACATTGATTTTTCCTTTTAGACTAGAACAGTTCCTGGCATATAGAAGGCACTGAATACTTGGTGGATAAATGAATGGTATATTAAAGATGAAAATAAATTTTAAAATATTATTCAGATAGAGATGTTTTTCATAGTTTTAGCTGCTACGCAGACATTTCCCCTATCAGTCCATTAGGGAATTTGTCCTAGAACCCTTCTCTCTGTGGGTAGTGCCGCCCAAGTGCCCACGCCACAGTCAGGAAGGCACACTGAATCTCTCTCCCTCTGTTCCACTGCCTCTAATCATTCGTGGGGAATGCAGTATTTCATCCTAAATATTTTTCATCCTGACCCTTTTTTACTGCTGCTGCCACTGCTGGTCATATTTTATTCAGAATTTTATAATAATTTACTTAATGTCCCCTCTACCCCATTTTATCTATACCACTCTCATCCCCTTAATGTATGTAACAAATACACTAGACTTACAGACCAGATCATGGCTCTTCCTTCACCAAAATTCTTCCATGGTCCTATATTGTCTATAAAAAGAAGGGAAAAAAATAAACTATTTTCATACCACGCGAGGTCTCATACTCACTTCCTCTATATTTCTGCCCTCTAGTCATAGTGATTTATGTATGGTTCCTTGACTTTTTCCACTCTGTGTGTTTGCATATACTGTTCCCTCTGCTTAGAAGACCCTTTCCCTCCCAGTTGTCCTACTGCTACTTCCTGACTCATACCAAGTAGCTATTCTATGAGGCCTGCTTAGAACTCACCAATGACACGCTTTCTCCTCCTATGTCAACTCTGAGGCAATGTTCATGCTATTGTAATTCCTGTTTTAAACTCCTCCATTATGCTGTGAGGCCCTCAAAGACAAGGGACCTATTATATACTTTTTAAAAAATTATTTTAAATTTTTAGCATATCCTTCCATGCTTGGCTCATAATATGGTCATAAGCATTGAATATATGAAGAACATCTTAGTGCAAATGAGACTAATTTCCCTCATGTTATATTTGTAAACCCTCTGGTTTATGTTTCTAAATGCTATGTAAACTTTAGTTCCTCTAGTGTTCCTTGGATAGTATTCATATATCTATGAAAAGTCTTGCTTTCCCTAAAGCTAAACTTTTGAAAATAATAAAAACTTTGAAATACATTTTACAACAAAAAAACCCTCTTTTTTTTCCAAATCATAAAAGAGAACATGAGAAATGGAAGTTTTCCCCCCAAATATAGCTACAATTACTCATAGGGCCTCTGAGTCCATCTCCTTAACGTCACAGCTACGATTTCAGGGAAATACAGTGCTTTGTTTTCTGTGCTCTGTTATGAGACCACAGGGAGCTATAGCTGCACAAAGAAGAGGATCAATTAAGAGACAGAGGATTCTTTCTTGATATTGTGGGAACATGGTCTCTACAAGATTTTTTTTTTTTTTTTTTTTTCTATTCTTTTTGCGGTATGCGGGCCTCTCACTGTTGTGGCCTCTCCCGTTGCGGAGCACAGGCTCCGGATGCGCAGGCCCAGCGGCCGTGGCTCACGGGCCCAGCCGCTCCGCGGCATATGGGATCCTCCCAGACCGGGGCACGAACCCGTATCCCCTGCATCGGCAGGCGGACTCTCAACCACTGCGCCACCAGGGAGGCCCTCTACAAGATTTTTAATTCTGTCTTTTAATCAGTCTTCAGAGAACATTTCATTTAGATGTATGTATTGTGGCAGCCATGAAAATGTGCCACTCAGATCTCCTGCTGTGAAGAGTATAATGGACTGTTGGCCCCAGCTGCTGCCCCTCTGGATCCAACACTGTATTTGTTGCCAAGCCCTGCTTCCCATGGCCTGCTCCCAACCAATGACTAAACCCGCTGCCATACTAAAGCCGGCTTATTGAGTGCGATGCAGGGCTCCTCTCATGGATGACTTTGGCTTGAGGACTCTGTATGGGCCTGACCAAATCTTTCTTGCAACTATGCTGGAGACATTCTACTCAATCCTCCTTCCTTCCCCCTCTCGTTTCACAGGCGTCAGACCTGCATTATGGCATGAAGTCTCCCTCTGCCTTCTTCTGTTCAGTTCCCAGTACAGATTTTGTACATTTAATACCCTGTTGGCATTAATTTCTTGACAGACACAGACTAATGCATATCTCAAGTAGAGTTGACTCTTTATACTGTCACAAGAAGATGGCTACGTAATAAGATCTGTATAATATTTTGTCAAGATGATTCAGTACTTTCAGAGTATTAATTTATTCATTCATCCACTTCTCTTTCTTTTTATTGGAGTATAATTGCTTTACAATGGTGTATTAGTTTCTGCTTTATAACAAAGTGCATCAGCTATATGTATACATATATCCCCATATCTCTTCCCTCTTGCGTCTCCCTCCCTCCCGCCCTCCCTATCCCACCCCTCTAGGTGGTCACAAAGCACCGAGCTGATCTCCCTGTGCTATGCCATCCACTTTTCTTGAATGACTACAATATATAGGAAATCTTCAAGAGATTTGGGATCAAATTAAAAAATCCTACACTTTTCTTTACTGTCCTTTCCTTTCTACTCTCAATATTATTCTTCCCTTATTTTTGTGTTATGATTCATCAATATTGAACTACTATCCCTCTGAACCCGTTACTATAACCTAAGCCCACACTTACGTCCAAGTTGTTTCCCTGCTTGGACTATCTCTCTTTCTTTCTTTCTTTTCTTTCTTTCTTTCTTTGCTTTCTTCCTTCCTTCCTTCCTTCCTTCCTTCCTTCCTTCCTTCCTTTCGGCTGAGTTGGGTCTTCATTGCTGTGTGCGGGCTTTCTCCTGCTGTGGTGAGCGGGGGCTACTCTTCGTTGTGGTGCGCGGACTTCTCATTGCGGTGGCTTCTCTTGCTGCGGAGCATGAGCTCTAGGCGCGCAGTCTTCAGTAGTTGTGGTGCACGGGCTTAGTTGCTCTGCGGCATGTGGGATCTTCCCGGACCAGGGCTCGAACCCGTGTTCCCTGCATTAGCAGGCGGATTCTTATGCACTGTGCCACCAGGGAAGTCCAGACTACCTCTTTCTGCTCCTTGCTGCTCACCTAAATGTTTTATCTTTCCCAGCCTTTGCGTACTTAACAAATAATTTCCTACACAGCCTCTAGTTCTAAGCTCAGATTCTATCTGCTCTGTGAAGACTTCCATAATGCTTTAGAGTGATTCAAATGCTCCTAGGACTGCTAAGTATCTAGTTTTTAAAGCAGCAGTTTAGTAAAAAGTAATCATTAAAAGTTAAGAAAACTTGTAGGAATATGGTCGTTGTCAATATTTCATATCACGCATTTATTTTTTTGTTGTTCCACAATTCTTTATATAGAAGTTATTTAAACACATTCTTACAACTGCAGATGCTCTGTCTCCTACACTCCCAATGCACTTTGTATCTACTATCATCATAAACGTTTTCTAAGCGTAGTGTGTTGTTTGAGTGCACAATCGTCTTGCTGTGAGAATCTAAAGTTCTCTGATCATGGAACAGATGCCTTTCATCTTTGAATCCCTAGTGTCAAAACAGCCAGTAAATAAATATCTGTTTAATGAATGAAGAAGTTCCCAGTTAGTGAGGGAGATGTATACATGCACAGTTATTCATCTAGACAAATTCTTTCAAATAATATAAATTATTTGTTGTTCAAATAAAGTAACTATGTCAGAAAAGACATCCGAGGGTCAGAGATCAGTGGAGTTCAATGTAAGTGTGTTTTTTCTCCCCCAACATCTCATTATTTTAATTATCTTTGATTTATTTTAATAATCCTTGATCTATTTTATATAAGGCTATAATGAATTGGATGAATTAAATTAGAAGTATTAGTGAAAAGAAAGGGCATTTTTGTTGGAAATTTTCACATTTATTTTCTAATCATTTCTAATCATGTTGGGGCACATGCTTTGCAGATGGACAAGGTATCCTACACTTTTTAATACAACCATCTATTTATATTTTGGGATGGAAAAGTCACAACTCTTATATCTAAAAAAATTTGTAAGCCCAAAACCACTCCCTCCCATAAAATGTAAACTCGGAAGGATTCAAAAAATATTTATTATATCTATGATGATGCTTTTCCAAGTTCCAGGGTATATTTCATAAAATTTCTGCAGAAGAGAAACATCCGTATTATAAATTTAAAATGATTTTTTTTCTTTTTGAATAGTTTCTTTTTACTTATTTGATACCAACTTATTTGCTAGACATCAAAACTAAATATAATTAGTTTATATATTACATATATATCTATTAGCTATATATATAAATAAATACTGTTATATATATATATAAATATATATATATATATATATATAAATACTGTTAAATATATAATTAGTAAGGCCCTCTTTTATAATAATACCCTTTTACTGGAAAGAATTGGTTAATCACTAAACTAATATTTTCTTGACCTATTTCAAAAAATAATGGCTGCTTATTATTGTAGTATGTGTTGGGTGGAATTATAACTCTAGAAAAGCCCCCCATATACAAAGAAAAGCTGCAGCATGTTGTTCTCTCTATATCCAGTCCTTAGTTTGCCTTTTAAAATAAACAAAACAGCTGTGATGATCTGGAAGCCACATCTAGTTAACATCCTTAGGGTTAACGTGTAAGGTATGAGCTACCAAAATGGCTCCTGGGTTGCTGTGGATGAGGATTCTGGAAAAGTGCAGTCAAAACTTTCCAATCCATTGCTTTGGGACACGAATTCAGGTCCCAGCTGACATGCCTAATGGTTTTTAGGCCTGTGACAAATCTGATTTATTTGGATGTTCTTCTTCAGCTTCCATAAAGGAACCGCTGATGTGGTGACATATTAGTCATCCCGCCTCTAGAGCAGTTTCTTCTGCTGGTAGCGGAACCTCGGTTCAGCAGGGCTATAAATTTCTTTCAGAACCAATGTCATGTTTCTGTTCTGTGTGAAGACTCTGTTAAGTCCTCTATTAAGCAAATCCCCTGCCATCCATTTTCTCAAAGCCAAGATGTCTGCCTAGACAACAATTTAGTTAATGAAGGAGAACACTTTACAAAACGCTGATGGAGTGAGGGAGGAGGGGTGTGAGGAAACACTAAGGCTTGCAATTTTATAATTTAAGTAAAATTAGAACTGAAATGTATCATTAAGTATTATTGCCCCTAATAACATCTAAAGCAGTGTTCTGTTCTTTTCTCCCTCAAAATCTAATTATTGTACAACAAAAACTGCCTTCTCTGTAGCATCTTTTTGTAAGGAACAGTTTTATTTTTAGTGGTTCTTTCTTTCACAATTAGAGTCCACAGTTCCCTTTAGACCACCGGGAGTTAAACAGTTGATCACTAGAATCTTTCTTTCTTTCTTTTTTCTTTTTTTCCTGAGTCTCATCATTCTTTTCCTCCTACCTTCAACTGAACTGGATCTCCCATCCCATTTCACTGTGCATGCTGGTGGCAGCTCAGTAAAAATCCTTTCCTTTTCCTTTTTTTTTTTCTTACCACTCTAGTCTAATGCAAATTTTATTCTTAATGTTTATTCTTATTTGACAATATTTAAAGCTAAAACATGAAAGGAAACTAGTGTTAACATCAAAATAAACACTTTGTTCTTTTCAACTGGTAGACTCTAATACACATAATTATGGTTATTGTTAAGTAACATGTTCTAGAATAGTGTGTTTTGCCATACTTGCCCTTTTCTGTATATTCAACTACTATTTACTTTTATTTTAACTGTGTTTTTACATGAACATATATTTAAAATTGAGCAAGTTGTCTTACTGTTGTGAAAAGTTTACAATATTCTCTTCTTAGGCACGCTGTAATGACCGTGTTTTATCTTGACAAATATCCATTAGGTATGAACATTCAAGGAAATTATCCTGTGCCACCTTTCATATATATATATATATATATATATATATTTTTTTTTTTTTTGGTGGTACGCGGGCCTCTCACTGCCGTGGCCTCTCCCGTTGCGGAGCACAGGCTCCGGACGCGCAAGGCTCAGCGGCCATGGCTCACGGACCCAGCCACTCCGCGGCACGTGGGATCTTCCCAGACCGGGACACAAACCCGTGTCCCCTGCATCGGCAGGCGGACTCTCAACCACTGCGCCACCAGGGAAGCCCCACCTTTCATATTTAATTGAATCACAGGAGTTTCCTTTTGGCTAATAACCATCAATATTATTTAATTCATATTGTTAGATAAAGCTATTTTTAAATATCTTAATTTCATCAGAAGTTTAAAAGAGAAGAGAAAATGATGTTATTCTATTTTAGGGTATTTCACCCTAATATTAGTAATTTGTCTTATGCATGAATAAGCTAGCAAAGCACGTATTACAGTGCTTGACATATAATAAATATTAAAAGTATTATGGAAGTTATTAAAAATCATTTTATAATACAGATACCTTATATCTTTATTAACAATTATCAATACCTTGATTCTTCCAATCAGTAGTGTATATCTTCCAGTCCCACATGGGTATAACTATGACGTACCCAAATAGGAATGGATAGGTTTGTCTCAGATACCATGCTATATGGTACTCTTTGGCTGGTTGGCCTGCTCTGATTCAAGGTTAATGATTATAATTATACATTTAGTAAAGCTGATTCCTATGCTTAATCTTAATCTATTCATACCTGACTAAATTATTCGTTAGAAATTCTATAATAAAAACAAAAATGGTTATTTGAAAATGACAAAACCCATGATATGAAATGAATAATGTACAGTTTAAAAATCTGTGGAATCAGAATTCCTGTTGCTCAGCATTCTAACCAGGATTTGGTATTATCTGAATATATATATATATATATACACACACACACACACATATATATATATATTAAACATTCTAATAGGTGTGTAGTGGTATCCCATTGTGGTTTTAGTGTACATTTTATAATAAAAAATGATGTTGGGTGTCTTTTTATATGCTTGTTTGCCATTCTTATACCTTCTTTAATGGTGTCTGTTCAGATCTTTTGCCCATTTTTAAGCTGGGTTGTTGGTTTTCTTACTGTGGAACTTCAAATATTCTTTATATATTCTGAATATATGATTTGCAAAAATTTTCTCCCTGTCTGTGGGTTGTAGTTTCGTGCTCTTAAGAGTTTCATTTCCGTAGCAAAATATTTAAATTTGATAAACTCCAATTTATTATATTGTTCATTTTATGGCTCATACTTTTGGTGTTGTATGTAAAAATTCATCATCAAACCTAAAGTCACATAGATTTTCTCCAGTATTTTCTTTGAGATGTTTTACGGTTTCATGTTTTACAGTTATGTCTATGATCCATTTTGAGTGAATTTTGTATAAGATGTGAGGTATATGAGTCAGCTTATTTTTTTTGATTTTTTGATATGGATGTCCAAAGGCCCCTAGCACCATTTGTTTAAAAGGCTATCTTTTCTTCAATGAAGAAAATTCTGAAACTTTGCCAAAAGTCAGTTGATAATAATTGCATGGGTCAATTTCTGGACTCTATTATGTTCCATTGAAATGTCTATCCCTATAATAAGTCTTGAAGTCATGGAATGCGAATTTTTTAACTTTGTTTTTCTTTTTCAGAATTATTTTGGCTCTTGTAGTTACTTTGATGTCCCATATAAGTTTTATTTTTTTTTATTTTTTACAACTTTATTGGAGTATAATTGCTTCACAATGGTGTGATAGTTTCTGCTTTATAAAAAAATGAATGAGTTATACATATACATCTGTTCCCATATCCCTTCCCTCTTGCGTCTTCCTCCCTCCCACACTCCCTATCCCACTCCTCCAGGCGGTCACAAAGCACAGATCTGATCTCCCTCTGCAATGCGGCTACTTCCCACTAGCTATCTACCTTACGTTTGGTAGTGTATATATGTCCATGCCTCTCTCTCGCTTTGTCAGCTTACCCTTCCCCCTCCCCATATCCTCAAGTCCATTCTCAAGTAGGTCTGTGTCTTTATTCCTGTTTTACCCCTAGGTTCTTCATGACATTTCTTTTTTTTTTCTTAAATTCCATATATATGTGTTAGCATACGGTATTTGTCTTTCTCTTTCTGACTTACTTCACTCTGTATGACAGACTCTAGGTCGATCCACCTCATTACAAATAGCTCAATTTCGTTTCTTTTTATGGCTGAGTAATTTTCCATTGTATATATGTGCCACATCTTCTTTATCCATTCATCTGATGATGGACACTTAGGTTGTTTCCATCTCTGGGCTATTGTAAATAGAGCTGCAATGAACATTTTGGTACATGACTCTTTTTGAATTATGGTTTTCTCAAGGTATATGCCCAGTAATGGGATTGCTGGGTCATATGGTAGTTCTATTTGTAGTTTTTTAAGGAACCTCCATACTGTTCTCCATAGTGGCTATACCAATTCACATTCTCACCAGCAGTAGAAGAGTGTTCCCTTTTCTCCACACCCTCTCCAGCATTTATTGTTTCCAAATTTTTTAATGATGGCCATTCTGACTGGTGTGATATGATATCTCATTGTAGTTTTGATTTGCATTTCTCTAATGATTAATGATGTTGAGCATTCTTTCATGTGTTTGTTGGCAGTCTGTATATCTATCTTCTTTGGAGAAATGGCTATTTAGGTCTTCTGCCCATTTTTGAATTGGGTTGTTTGTTTTTTGTTATTGAGCTACATGAGCTGCTTATAAATTTTGGAGATTAATCCTTTGTCAGTTGCTTCATTTGCAAATATTTTCTCCCATTCTGAGGTTGTCTTTTGGTGTTGTTTATGGTTTCCTTTGCTGTGCAAAAGCTTTGAAGTTTCATTAGGTCCCATTTGTTTATTTTTGTTTTTATTTCCATTTCTCTAGGAGGTGTGTCAAAAAGGATCTTGCTGTTACTGATGTCATAGAGTGTTCTGCCTATGTTTTCCTCTAAGAGTTTGATAGTGTCTGGCCTTACATTTAGGTCTTTAATCCATTTTGAGTTTATTTTTGTGTATGGTGTTAGGGAGTGATCCAATCTCATACTTTTACATGTACCTGTCCAGTTTTCCCAGCACCACTTAATAAAGAGGCTGTCCTTTCTCCACTGTACATTCCTGCCTCCTTTATCAAAGATAAGTTGACCATACGTGTGTGGGTTTATCTCTGGGCTTTCTATCCTGTTCCATTGATCTATATTCCTGTTTCTGTGCCAGTACCATACTGTCTTGATTACTGTAGCTTTGTAGTATAGTCTGAAGTCAGGGAGCCTGATTCCTCCAGCTCCGTTTTTTGTTCTCAAGATTGCTTTGGCTATTTGGGGTCTTTTGTGTTTCCATACAAATTGTGAAATTTTTTGTTCTAGTTCTGTGAAAAATGCCAGTGGTAGTTTGATAGGGATTGCATTGAATCTGTAGATTGCTTTGGGTAGTAGAGTCATTTTCAAAATGTTGATTCTTCCAATTCAAGAACATGGTATATCTCTCCATCTATTTGTATCATCTTTAATTTCTTTCATCAGTGTCTTATAATTTTCTGCATACAGGTCTTTTGCCTCCTTAGGTAGGTTTATTCCTAAATATTTATTCTTTTTGTTGCAATGGTAAATGGGAATGTTTTCTTGATTTCACTTTCAGATTTTTCATCATTAGTGTACAGGAATGCCAGAGATTTCTGTGCATTAATTTTATATCCTGCAACTTTACCAAATTCATTGATTAGCTCTAGTAGTTTTCTGGTAGCATCTTTAGGATTCTCTATGTATTGTATCATGTCATCTGCAAACAGTGACAGCTTTACTGCTTCTTTTCCAATTTGGATTCCTTTTATTTCCTTTTCTTCTCTGATTGCTGTGGCAAAAACTTCCAAAACTATGTTGAATAAGAGTGGTGAGAGTGGGCATCCTTGCCTTGTTCCTGATCTTAGTGGAAATGCTTTCAGTTTTCACCATTGAGGACGATGTTGGCTGTGGGTTTGTCATATATGGCCTCTATTATGTTGAGGAAAGTTCCCCCTATGCCTACTTTCTGCAGGGTTTTTATCATAAATGGGTGTTGAATTTTGTCGAAAGCTTTCTCTGCATCTCTTGAGATGATCATATGGTTTTTCTCCTTCAGTTTGTTAATATGGTGTATCACGTTGATTGATTTGCATATATTGAAGAATCCTTGCATTCCTGGAATAAATCCCACTTGATCATGGTGTATGATCCTCTTAATGTGCTGTTGGACTCTGTTTGCTAGTATTTTGTTGAGGATTTTTGCATCTATGTTCATCAGTGATATTGGCCTGTAGTTTTCTTTCTTTGTGACATCCTTGTCTGGTTTTGGTATCAAGGTGATGGTGGCCTCGTAGAATGAGTTTGGGAGTGTTCCTCCCTCTGCTATATTTTGGAAGAGTTTCAGAAGGATAGGTGTTAGCTCTTCTCTAAATGTTTGATAGAATTCACCTGTGAAGCCATCTGGTCCTGGGCTTTTGTTTGTTGGAAGAATTTTAATCACAGTTTCAATTTCAGTGCTTGTGATTGGTCTATTCATATTTTCTATTTCTTCCTGATTCAGTCTTGGCAGGTTGTGCATTTCTAAGAATTTGTCCATTTCTTCCAGGTTGTCCATTTTATTGGCATAGAGTTGCTTGTAGTAATCTCTCATGATCTTTTGTATTTCTGCAGTGTCAGTTGTTACTTCTCCTTTTTCATTTCTAATTCTATTGATTTGAGTGTTCTCCCTTTTTTTCTTGATGAGTCTGGCTAATGGTTTATCAATTTTGTTTATCTTCTCAAAGAACCAGCTTTTAGTTTTAGTGATCTTTGTTATCATTTCCTTCATTTCTTTTTCATTTATTTCTGATCTGATTTTTATGATTTCTTTCCTTCTGCTAACTTTGGGGGTTTTTTGTTCTTCTTTCTCTAATTGCTTTAGGTGCAAGGTCAGGTTGTTTACTTGAGATGTTTCTTGTTTTTTAAGGTGGGATTGTATTGCTATAAACTTCCCTCTTAGAAATGCTTTTGCTGCATCCCATAGGTTTTGGGTCGTCGTGTCTCCATTGTCATTTGTTTCTAGGTATTTTTTTATTTCCTCTGATTTCTTCAGTGATCACTTTGTTATTAAGTAGTGTATTGTTTAGCCTCCATGTGTTTGTATTTTTTACAGATTTTTTCCTGTAATTGATATCTAGTCTCATACCGTTGTGGTTGGTAAAGATACTTGATATGATTTCACTTTCCTTAAATTTACCAAGGCTTGATTTGTGACCCCAAGATATGATCTATCCTGGAGAATGTTCCATGAGCACTTGAGAAGAAAGTGTATTCTGTTGTTTTTGGATGGAATGTCCTATAAATATTAACTAAGTCCATCTTGTTTAATGTATCATTTAAAGCTTGTGTTTCCTTATTTATTTTCATTTTGGATGATCTGTCCATTGGTGAAAGTGGGGTGTTAAAGTCCCCTACTATGAATGTGTTACTGTCGATTTCCCCTTTTATGGCTGTTGGTATTTGTCTTATGTATTGAGGTGCTCCTATTTTGGGTGCCTAAATATTTACAATTGTTACATCTTCTTCTTGGATCGATCCATTGATCATTATGGAGTGTCCTTCTTTGTCTCTTGTAATAGTCTTTATTTTAAAGTCTATTTTGTCTGACATGAGAATTGCTACTCTAGCTTTCTTTTGGTTTCCATTTGCATGGACTATCTTTTTCCATCCCCTTACTTTCAGTCTGTATGGGTCCCTAGGTCTGAAGTGGGTCTCTTGTAGACAGCATATATATGGGTCTTGTTTTTGTATCCCTTCAGCCAATCTGTGTCTTTTGGTGGGAGCATTTAGTCCATTTACATTTAAGGTAATTATCGATATGTATGTTCCTATTCCCATTTTCTTAATTGTTTTGGGTTTGTTATTGTAGGTCTTTGCCTTTTGTTGTGTTTCTTGACTAGAGAAGTTCCTTTAGCATTTGTTGTAAAGCTGGTTTGGTGGTGCTGAACTCTCTCAGCTTTTGCTTTTCTGTAAAGGTTTTAATTTCTCCATCAAATCTGAATGCGATCCTTGCTGGGTAGAGTAGTCTTGGTTGCAGGTTTTTCTCCTTCATCACTTTAAATATGTCCTGCCAGTCCCTTCTGGCTTGCAGAGTTTCTGCTGAAAGACCAGCTGTTAACCTTATGGGGGTTCCCTTGTGTGTTATTTGTTGTTTTTCCCTTGCTGCTTTTAATATGTTTTCTTTGTATTTAATTTTTGACAGTTTGATTAATATGTGTCTTGGCGTATTTCTCATTGGTTTTATTCTGTATGGGACTCTCTGTGCCTCCTGGACTTGATTAACTATTTCCTTTCCCATATTAGGGAAGTTTTCAACTATAATCTCTTCAAATATTTTCTCAGTCCCTTTATTTTTCCATTCTTCTTCTGGAACCCCTATCATTCGAATGTTCGTGCATTTAATGTTGTCCCAGAGGTCTGAGACTGTCCTCAGTTCTTTTCATTCTGTATTTTCTTTATTCTGTTCTGCAGTAGTTATTTCCACTATTTTATCTTCCACGTCACTTATCCGTTCTTTTGCCTCAGTTATTCTGCTATTGATCCCATCTAGAGTATTTTTAATTTCATTTATTGTGTTGTTCATCATTGCTTGTTTCATCTTTAGTTCTTCTAGGTCCTTTTAAACTGTTTCTTGCATTTTGTCTATTCTATTTCCAAGATTTTGGATCATCTTTACTATCATTATTCTGAATTCATTTTCAGGTAGACTGCCTATTTCCTCTTCATTTGTTAGGTCTGGTGGGTGTTTATCTTGCTCCTTCACCTGCTGTGTGTTTTTCTGTCTTCTCATTTTGCTTATATTACTGTGTTTGGGGTCTCCTTTTTGCAGGCTGCAGGTTCGTAGTTCCCATTGTTTTTGGTGTATGTCCCCAGTGGCTAAGGTTGGTTCAGTGGGTTGTGTAGGCTTCCTGGTGGAGGGGACTAGTGCCTGTGTTCTGGTGGATGAGGCTGGATCTTGTCTTTCTGGTGGGCAGGTCCACATCTGGTGGTGTGTTTTGGGGTGTCTGTGGACTTATTATGATTTTAGGCAGTCTCTCTGCTAATGGGTGGGGTTGTGTTCCTGTCTTGCTAGTTGTTTGGCATAGGGTGTCCAGCACTGTAGCTTGCTGGTCGTTAAGTGGAGTTGGGTGTTGGCTTTGAGATGGAGATCTCTGGGAGATTTTCGCCATTTGATATTATGTGGAGCTGGGAGGTCTCTTGTGGACCAGTGTCCTGAAGTTGGCTCTCCCACCTCAGAGGCACAGCACTGACTCCTGGCTGCAGCACCAAGAGCCTTTCATCCATACGGCTCAGAATAAAAGGGAGAAAAAGTAGAAAGAATTAGTAGAAATAGAAAGAAAGAAAGAAAGGAGGGAGGGAGGGAGGGAGGAAGGAAGGAGGGAAGGTAGGAAAAAAGAAAGAGAAGATATAGTAAAATAGAATAAAGTATGATAAAATATAATAAAGTTATTAAAATAAAAAAATTATTAAGAAAAAAAAAATTTTTAAAGGACGGATAGAACCCTGGGACAAGTGGTGGAAGCAAAGCTATACAGACAAGATCTCACACAGAAGCATACACATACAAATTCACAAAAAGAGGAAAAGGGGAAAAAATCATAAATCTTGCTCTCAAAGTCCACCTCCTCAATTTGGGATGACTCGTTGTCTACTCAGGTATTCCACAGATGCAGGCTACATCAAGTTGATTGTGGAGCTTTAATCCGCTGCTTCTGAGGCTGCTGGGAGAGATTTCCCTTTCTCTTCTTTATTCTCACAGCTGCCGGGGCTCAGCTTTGTATTTGGCTCCGCCTCTGCGTGTAGATCGCCGGAGGGCGTCTGTTCTTCGCTCAGACAGGACGGGGTTAAAGGAGCCGCCGCTTCCGGGACTCTGGCTCGCTCAGGCCGTGGGGTGGGGAGGGAGGGGCACGGAGGCGGGGCGAGCCTGCGGCGTCAGATGCCGGCGTGACGTTGCACCAGCCCGAGGCGCGCCATTGCGCTCTCCCGCTCTCCCCCCGCTCTCCCCCCGCTCTCCCCCCCCGCTCTCCCCCCGCTCTCCCCCCGCTCTCCCGCTCTCCCGCTCTCCCGCGGAAGCCGTCCCTGGATTCCGGGACCCCGGCAGTGACGTTCTGCACAGGCTCCCCGGAAGGTAGGTGTGGATAGTGACCTGTGCTTGCACACAGGCCTCTTGGCGGCGGCAGCAGCAGCCCCAGCTTCCCACGCCCTTCTCTGTGGTCCGCGCGTTTAGCCGCGTCTCGCGCCCGTCTCTGGAGCTCCTTTAAGCGGCACTCTTAATCCCCTCTCCTCGCGCACCAGGAAACAAAGAGGGAAGAAAAAGTCTTTTGCCTCTTCGGCAGCTCCAGACTTTTTCCCGGACTCCCTCCCACCTAGCCATGGCACACTAACCCCCTGCAGGCTGTGTTCACGTCACCAACCCCAGTCCTCTCCCTGCGCTGCGACCGAAGCCTGAGCCTCAGCTCCCAGCCCCGCTCGCCCCGGCGGGCGAGCAGACAAGCCTCTCGGGCTGGTGAGTGCCGGTCGGCACCGATCCTCTGTGCGGGAATCTCTCAGCTTTGCCTTCCGCACCCCTGTGGCTGCGCTCTCCTCCGTGGCTCCGAAGCTTACCCCTTCCGCCACCCCCAGTCTCCGCCCGCGAAGGGGCTTCCTAGTGTGTGGAAACCTTTCCTCCTTCACGGCTCCCTCCCACTGGTGCAGGTCCCGTCCCTATCCTTTTGTCTCTGTTTTTTCTTTTTTTCTTTTGCCCTACACAGGTACATGGGGCAGTTTCTTGCCTTTTGGGAGGTCTGAGGTCTTCTGCCAGCGTTCAGTAGGTGTTCTGTAGGAGTTGTTCCACGTGTAGATGTATTTCTGGTGTATCTGTTGGGAGGAAGGTGATCTCCGCGTCTTACTCTTTTGCCATCTTCCCTGGAAGTTCCATATAAGTTTTAGATTATGAATGTCTATGTCTACAAAATGCTTGCTCGGATTTTGAATGAGAGTGCGTTGAATTTTTACATCAAATCAGGAGAAAATTGTCATCTTAACAATATTAAGTCTTCCAATACATGAATATTATCTTTTCATTATTTAGATCTTCCTTGATTTCTTTTGTCAGTGTTTTGTACTTTTCAACCTACATATGCTACACGTGTTTTGTTCATTGCTAATGCAAATGAAAAATGGTACAGAACTTTGGAAAAGAGTTTGGCAGTTTCTTATAAAGTTAAACATACATTTACCATACAAGCCAGCAATACTATTCCAATTTTTTTAATGTTTCTTTTTTAAAAACAATCAATTAATTAATTAGTTATGTCTGTGTTGGGTCTTTGTTGTTTAGCATGGGCTTTCTCTAGTTGTGGCAAGCGGGGGCTACTCTGTTGCAGTGCGCGGGCTTCTCAGTGCGGTGGCTTCTCTTGCTGTGGAGCATGGGTTCTAAGCACACAGGCTTCAGTAGTTGTGGCACATGGGCTCAGTAGCTGTGGCTTGCAGGCTCTAGAGCGCAGGCTCAGTAGTTGTGGCACACGGGCTTAGTTGTTCCATGGCATGTGGATCTTCCTGGACCAGGGCTCGAACCCATTGGCAGGCAGGTTCTTAACCACTGCGCCACCAGGGAAGTCCAGTCCTGTTCCTGTTTACTCAGTAACTTAAAAACATGTTCATACCAAAATCTATATGGGAATGTTTATAGCATCTTTGTTCATAATTGCCAAAATCTGGAAGCAACCGAGGGGTTTGCAACCTATGGATGGATAAACAAATTGTATATCCGTACAATGGAATACTACTTAGTAATAAAAGGAATAAAGAAGTGATTGACGTAACAGGGAGGAACAGCTAAGTGAATGATAGCAGATTCCAAAGACTACATATTGTATGTAGTTCCATTTATTTCATCCTCTGAAAAGATAAAACTATAGAGATGGGAAATAGTTCATTAGTTGTCAAGGGCTGGCTACATGTGGTCAACACAGGTGAATTTTTAGGGCGATGGAACTGTGCTGTAAGAAACTGGTGGAGGACACAGGACTAAATGCACTTCTCAAAACCAATACATGGGTATATCACAAAATGAGAACTTTAATGTATTAAAATTTTAAGAAACTAAATGAGGATATTGCGAGATTCCAGAATGTAATGCAATCTCTGAGAGTAAATCTAACTGCAAATGTGTGACATAATCTCACTGCAAAAGATGGGGATCCAATTCAGAGTACCATTTGGATTTAGTTCTCTCTCTTCTATTTTTTTTCACATCTTTATTGGAGTATAATTGCTTTACAGTGTTGTGTTAGTTTCTGCTGTACAACAAAGTCAGTGCTAATTCCAAATAAAGTCTGTAGTAGTTAATGATTGAAAAAAATGGGGAAAAGGAACTAAAATAAATAACTTTGGAAAACAGTGTTTTGACTGGACACTGTAAGGCCACAGGAAAAATAAAATTGTATGTAAGAAACACTATACTCTAGTTGCTAAAATATTCTCACAGATTCATGAGTTAGCAATTCTGAAACAATTTTACATGTTCACTAGGTTTGACACAAATTGTAAATAATGGGGTCCAGGTTTTTCACTGTTAGAGGTAGAGTTACAGAGAAAAAAAGGGTGAAACTAGGATAAACTGTGATGCTGAATTAGAGTTGGAGATTTAAGTGTGAATACATGCTTATTTTAATATAAATGCTGACAGATAAAATACCTAAATAAATATAGATATGGATGTATCCTTGGAAACTATACATACATAACTCTCTATTGAAAGAGTCTAGCATCAGTGAAACCTCAATAGCAAAGAGCTATTGAGTAGGACTCTGATCTTAATTTCTGACTATCAGTCTCTAATAAAAGAAGACAGGGGTCACTGGAGAAATGGCTCATCCTATGAACCTAAATTTAGGCAGGGAATATACAATCTGAGCCTAAAGCATCTTGCAGGACCAGTATGTGAGAAAGTTAAAATAATTTTTTTTAAAGATGAGCCATATCAAAACAACACAGAAGTCAATCTGAAAGAGCTTCCAATAACTAAATCTGGAACAATTTGAGCAAGAAGATAAATAATAATTGTAATGAATTGTAATCCAAGAAAATCATAAATATCCACAAGCCCAAACTGATATAAGTGAAAGATAAATGGGGGAGGAGGGATAAATATTCTTTTCAGAAGAATTCAAACTAATACATGTAAAAGAAATGAGAGAAACAGAAAATCACAGATGAATACTAAAATTAGAGGATAAAAAAGTAGACTGGGTATTTAAATATCCACAAAGTACCTCCCGCAAAATAATTGCTGTGGTTGTTTGAACATATGTCCACAAATTCTTTGATACTCCTCCTTCCAGGAAGCAGAGCTTAATTCCCCTTCTTTTGAGTGTGGGCTAAATTTAGTGACTCACTTCTAACAAATAAAGAAAGGGAAAAATAGTAAGTTTGCAGGGAACAAACCTGGCTGACACCAGCATCACCAAGTGACCAAGGTTAAATCATGAGTAATGAATGATGTCCATATCATATACCCCTGATATGGTGCAGTGAGAAGGGCACGTCACCTCTGCTGTATTCTTCCCCCAAATCTGTACTCTCAATCAAACCATGAAAAACATCAGACAAATACACATGAGGGATAGTCTAAAAATACCTGATAACCTGATAAGTATTCTTCAAAAGTGTCAAGATCATGAAAATAAAGAATGACTGAGAAACTGTCACAAAATGAAGGAGACTCTGGTGACATGAAGACTAAATACAGTGTGATATCCTGGATTGGATTCTAGAACAGGAAGGTAACATAAGCAGAAAACAAAGTGTATAGTTTAGTTAGTATTTTTGTATCAATGTTAGTTTCTTAGTTTTGATAAATATGCCATGGTTATAAAATGTTTTCATCAGGGGAACCTGGATGAAGGGTACCAAGCAACCGTCTGTACTGTCTTTTAACTCTTGTGCAAATCTAAAATTACTTCCAAACGAAAAGTTTAAAAATTATCTGAGGAATTATCTTCTTCATGTTCACAATTGCCAGTCTGCCTTTAGAGAATGGCTAGGGACCTGTTTCTCCCAGATTTCGTTTTTGGGCCTTTGATTTTATTGTCCCATCAGTTTTGCACAATCTACTCAGCTACTTTTGCACCCCATCCCCCAAATTTTGCAACTCCTCTCAGAATTATCATTTCTTTATGTTAGAAATAATTTTTAATTGCAAATAATTACTTCATTTTCACTTTTTTTTGGTAGAGTAGATATTGTAAATAATACTTGGAATTCAGAGATAAAAGTCATTCTAAATTATGTGATTCCTGGATTTAGTTCTGATATGTTTATGTGTGTGTAGTTAGGGACTGTGTTTGTCTGAGAGGACATGGTGCATTTTCCAGACTTCAGGTAGTCTGATGAGAGAGTAGTGCAGGTGTGTATTTGAGTGGGTGGAAGTTGTGGATGGGAAAATGAGCTGGGGCCAGATCTTGAAGAAATCAAACTCCACAAATAATTTTTTTTACAGTATAGGAAATAAGAAAACATTCAAGGATTTTAAGTAATGGGATAACAATCAGAAGCATATGTTAGATAAATTCTTCTGGCAGAGGGAAGAATAATTTGCAGAAGTGTAATTCTGGAGGGCTAACATATATTGCTTGTACTAAATAATTAAATGAAAAGTTGAAATTTTAAGTAATCTAACTAAAGGTCCTTTACCATAGCAAAGGTGCATCTAAAGATGATTGCTAAAAAATAATCAGTTTTCCATATATAAATAGAAATTTCATTATGTCAGTAGTGCATAAACAAAACTGAAAGATAAGCACTAACTGGAAGTAGACTTGCCAGACATGTGGTCCAGGCTTATAGTTCTACTTTTGTTAATACGTATGAAAATATATGAGAATACCAAAAGAAAAAATAGTGAAAATCATGAACTGAATGTTATGGGTTGAATTGTTTTCCCCCAAAATTCTTGTGTTGAAGTCCTTATGCCCAGTACCTCAGAATGTGACCTTATTTGAAAATAGAGTCTTTGCAGATAATCAAGTTAAGGTAAAATCGTTAGGGTTGGCTCCAATCCAATATAGCTAGTGTCCTTATTAAAAGGGAACATTTGGACACTGAGACCCATGTACAGAGGGAAGACAACGTGAAGACACAAAATGAACACCACGTGCAGATCGGAGCTATGCTGCCACAGACCAAAGAACTACCGGAAGGTAGGGGAGAGCATTGAAATCAATCCTTCCTTGGCATTTTTAATGGGAGTATGACCCTGCTGACACATTGATCTTGGACTTTTAGCCTCCAGAAGTGTGAGACAATAAATTTCTGTTGTTTAAACCACCCAGTTTGTAGTATTTTGCTATGTCAGCACTAGTAAACTAATATACTGAATTTACCAAAAAAAAGCAATACAAATGACCAGTAAAATGTGACAAGTTCTATCATATTTACCATTAAAGAAATTCAAATCTAGGAAATAAAATATAATTCTAATGACCAAAAATTTTTTTAAAGTGTTGATAAGACTGTATTAAAATTAGCACTCTTTTATACTGCTAGCAGAAGCGCAAATAGACTTAATACATGTTAAGATACACTTAATGTATTATAGCACTTAGCACAGTGATTGGTATATTGTAAGAACACAAGTGATAGTTATAATAAATGGTGTAATTATATATCCATATTAAAATTATACATGCTACGTAATGATTGCAATAACAATAAAATATCTCTGGATAGGAACTTGGCAAAATGTATCAAAGGTCTTAATAGTACACTCCTTGATCTATGAATTCTACTTCTAGAAATGTATTCCTTTTCTGTGTTTAATATTACCTTCTCCCTGCTAAGGAAAAAAAAAGGAATGAGATGATACAAAAGAAATAAAAGTGCAAGGGGATAGGGAAGGACTGGGGAATGTTTGGGATGAAAAGCATGGGGGGCAAAATTAATTGTGTTGTTAGGAAAGTCCTCTTTTTGAGATGACATTTGAGCAGAAACGTGAATGAGAAGCAGAAGTCAACCACACCAAGATGTCTGAAGAGAGAGAGATCTGTGGTCTGTGGGACCTATCAGAGCTGGGAGCTCTGATCCTGGGGCACACTCTTCGGCATCATCACAAGTGATGTGGGAAGCCTGGAGTATTGCACAGATGTGTCACTATGCCCCAAGGCACCCAGGCAAGCACTCACCAATGGGAGAGGCTAAACTAGAGATTGAACAATTGCCTTTACCCAAAGAAGTTCACACAGGCATCACAGACGATGTGATTTTTGAGTGGGAGTTACCCAAGTGAGGATGAAAGAAGGTACCCCAAACAGAGTAAACCATACACGGAAATGTGAACCATTTTGCAACTTTGTAAGGATTGGTAGGTCTTAGGAACAGAAAGAAAAGAAAACTGGCTGAAATCAGACTGTGCAGAGTAATAAACAGAAATTGGGGTTGCTAAGTATCTGTGAGACCAACTTGTGAAGGATTTTATATGTACAGATAATAAAATATTATAAAGGGGGCAGGAAAATTATATGGACATTACTTTCCAGTCACAATATTTTTAAATATCATTTTAATAATTAAATTCAAAACATGGATTCTAAACATAATAGTGTCATGTATTGATCCAAGAAAGTCTCTGATAAAGCTCCTTCTTCCATCCAAAAGGAGTAATATCATATCAGTATAATGGAAATCCAACTTGACCTTTATAATATGAAAGTTCAGTCTCATGAAGTGAACGAATTAGTGTTCATAAACACTAGCTTATAACTTGCAGTACTGAATGATTCATAATTTGCTAGCATTAAAATACAATAGAGTCAGAGGCATCTGAAGTCATTCATTCATTCAACCATTTTATTGAGCAGCTACTCTGTGGTTCAGGGTACCAACTTGACCATCCATGCTCAAGAGCTCATATTCTAAAGGGGAAGGTAATTAAGTAGGAAACAGCAAATGTCGATGTACATCATGATAAGATGAATGAACTGGTTGTAAGAAAATTAGCAATGGGGCTTATCCTGATATGAGTAAGAAAAATGTGCATTTGGCTGTTCCAGGAGATGAATTGTTGTATACTTTATTACTCTTTGAAAATCTGATTTAAGAAAGTATCTCTGTTGTTTACGCCACTGTATTCAAATACTACTTCTCTTCCTGCACATGTGTAGGATGGGGAGAGAGAGGGAGGGAAATAATTTTAGTTTTTCAACAAGAATCAAAGTCTTAAGCCAGAAAATAAAGCAGAATTTATGGTATTGGTGTAAGAACTATGTTGATGGGCAGAGGTGAGAAATCTTTTCTACAATTACTTAATGAAACTATCTGTTTTTAAAGATAATGAGGCCGACTGGCTGCAAACAAGTTCTACAAGTTCCATGTTATTTAGATCACCTGTGTACACACTGAAGGATCCCAAATTTAGTTAGGAGCATCAAAATCTTCCCTCTTTTTCTTACTGAATTTTTTCATGTTGAATTCATTTTATTCATTCCAAAATTTCTTTCAAGGCAATATGCTGGAGGAGTAAGACATTGTTCCTGACTTTGGAGAGCTCACCAGCTAGTGAATTTTCCTCCTTTTTTTGCAAAACGTCTTGGTCCCCCATATATTGTCCTAATTCTATGCTTTTTCCTCTCAAGCATAGAATTGCTTGTTGTATTCTTACATCTTCTTCCTTCTCTTGTTTTATTCACAGAAAAACATCAAACATTTTTCCCTTAGGTACGGTCAGTAAACAGTGTGCTTAGAGGTTCCACAAACAGCACTGATAGAAACATCAGTGTTTAGTACAAAAACTTGGAGTGGGAGGTGGGACTTTGTAAGAAGCATTAAATATGCCTTCTTTTACCATAGGTTAAGTAAATGTGAACAAAGCCCTGGAAAGCTTAAGTGCTTTTTGATGGTGCTTTCTTCAGAAGATGGAGAGAGGAAGAAGAACCAACGATGTAGCATCTTATGCAAGATGCACTTAAGATCAGATCTCTTTGTTATTACTCAGCAAGTCTTCCCAATCTTGAAGACATTATCTGGAAGATTTATGGTCCACAGAAATTGTAATTAGTCAGTCTCCAACAAAATGCCTAAGGAGAGGAGAAATATGTAACAAGAAGAAATAACATAAGAATCAATACCGAGGTATTTTTATAGATATAGACAGAAATATTTATCAAAACAGTTGAAGAAAAATAACTTTATATCAGGGATATAAGTGAAACATTATTATAACCTATTCAGATTATCTTATGGCAAAGTATTTTGTCAGATTATACACAAAACAAAAAATGGTATTCAGAGTCTAAATTGAGAAGAGATAAGATGGAGATTTGCAGATATATACCCAAGTGAGGAAAAAAAAATCAAGTGATTTAAGAACTAGTAAGGGACAATGTTTTTCTTTTCAAACTTTCTGGATAGATTTGTATCTTGATAAAAGTTCTTACTTTCTTTGAAGCCCCATTTCACCATAATGGAATTGTATATATAAAAGGTACCAATGAACTCTTTGCCCTGCCAGACAGCCAGAACAAAGTTTATTAGTCATTTCTGCTCTCCCTTTTGTCCCCCAGAGTGGCTACTCTGATTGGAGTTCCTCTTCTCCTACTTCTGTTCCCAAAGCAATGCTCAGCCCAGCCTTCTGGCACTAAATCTATATTATAAAACATATTTCCTCTTTTTGCATGAAATCTAGATGTCAGCCTGGGACTCACATTAATTTTTATTATCTTTAAGCGTGTGTGTGTCTCTTACCAACTGCCCACTGTGTCTTTTGATCCATTTTGTAACTTTTTTTTACTCTCACTGTAAATCTTTTGTGTTGGCCAAATCGAAATAGAAGCTTTCACAACATGAAACTGTGAAGCATGTATTTATCCTGTTGGGTTGTCTGTTATAGTCCTTGCTTGGTAGTTTATTGTGGCTGCAACACACTGCATTAATCTAATCATTGTTAAAGTGTGTTGGTTTTAAAAGGTTTAGTATAAGGTGACTGAGCGATACTTCTATCCCTTGACATACTGAAAACTACAGAAACATAGGCTCTTTTTCTTCCAAAGTAGGCATTCTTAATTATGGTTCTAGTTCATTTACATATTTAATTAAAGCATTTGATATTGGTTGGTAGCAACGAAAAATAAATCCCAAGTTCCTTGCTGGTTGCACAATTTGCCAGTGGTGAACCAAAAATATCAAGGAATATGCGGGAGAATCCATGACAGTGTCTCTCATAGCTGGAGCTTTATGGGGAAAGCATTTTAAGAATACTAAGCACAGATTTTAGCCTCATTTCAACTTCAAAATCATAAGCTGTACTGACAGCTGAGTCATTAATCTCTTCCAGTCAAAGTAAAGAAAAAAATCAGGAAATATGCTTATTTTATAAAAGTGAATGTTCTATTTAAATCTTGAATGTAGGACATGTATTTTATCCCACTGCACTAGAACATAATAAAACACTTTACCCCCCATCTCAAAACTCCTGTTTTGTCATTACAAGCTATCGCTTATTTTTTTTGTTATATTTGTTTGGGCATCTGTTTTCTACAACTCAGTGAAGTCTAATCCTGCCTTGTTCTGTGCCATGGGCAACTCATGGGCAAGCAGTTGCACTTCAGAAATGTTAGGCGTGATGAAAAAGGGGAAAACCACCAATGGCAACTGCTCCTATGTTGCTCTCTGAAAGGCAAGCGCTCAGGCAATTGTGCAGTTGGGGCACCTTTGGTGTTGCAGTTGGAGAGCATAGTATACAATGATTTCAATAAAGAAGTACCTCTTCTAAGCATAGAGTACTTTTGAAATGTGTTGTTTGCTTTGAATCCATCTGTTAGGTAGAAAGGGCAAGATTTTTTTATCTCCATTTTTTTAGATAAGGAAGCAAACACAAAAATTGTTCAGTGGATAACTAATTTACTTCTGATTTACCAGTCTGTAAAAGTACCTCTCATACATCGTTTGTAATACTCACCAACTACTTGCTATCAGCTCTTCAGAAGACTGGGAATGGGAGGAGCTAATTGTACATTAGTTGCACACATCTATTAGCAGTGGACCCCAATTTCAGAAATGTTAAAAGGGACAAAGGAGAATCAAGAAACTTCTGTGTGGTAGCTAGTGCCAGCACTATAACCAGGTCTCAAGGAGTCCATGTCCAGCTTCCTTTCCTTCTTGGAAATGACCAGGAATAAAACCAATATTACAAATGAATAGCAAAATAATTAAAATGGATATTCTTTTCATCTAAAAATATAATGAAGAATGGTAAAACTTTTTAAAAATATTTCAAGGTAAGGTTTTAACTACCTTGTATTTTTTCTTTACTGCATATTGGATGGCTAATATAATATAGAATGCCTAAATACAAAAGAATAGTGATAATAAGTTTTCATAAATATTCATAGTAAAATAGAAACAGACTCACAGATATAGAGAACAAACTAGTGGATACCAGTGGGGGGAGAGAAGAAGGGAGGGGCATATTAGGTGTATGGGATTAAGAGATAAAAATTACTACGTACAAAATAGATAAGCAAAAAAGATATACTGTATAGCACAGGGAATTATAGCCATTGTAATAACTTGTAATAACTTTTAATAGAGTATAATCTGTAAAAATACTGAATCACTATGCCGCATGCGTGAAACCAATATGTAAATCAACTATACTTCAGTTACAAAAGAGTTTGCATAAACTCATACATAGTTCTCTAAGACCATAAATGAGAAGTAGTGTCTGAATTGGATACATTCAATTTTCTTTTAAGTTAAGACATTGTGCTTGATAATAATGAGCAGTATTCAATACACAAGATTGTTCTTAGCTAAGGGACTTTTATGTAAAGCACATTTTTTCATGGAGTCTTAAGTTCCTTTAATGCAAGTAATTCAATTTATTAAGCACCTACTGTGAGCTAGGCTTTGCTTCTCAGAGTCTTTCATTTAATCCTCACAGTTTCTTGAATTTGAGCTTAAAAGGTGAAGTATTTGTCCAAGGATAAAAAGTAGAGAGTTAGTAATTGGCAAAACCAGGATTTGATTTCATAAATGTGCCCTCAGAAGCTAAATTCTTTTCTTCATCTTATTCAGTAAAGTTCTTTTTAAATTATATATTTTACAGAATGAAATTTTAAGGAGATGGAGATACTGCAGAATAAAAATCTTAGAATAAGATTTAACAACTCATTTTAAATGTGATTTCTGAATTTAAGATATTCCATAGAAAAATAAGAAAAAAATGCTGAAAACTGTATTAATAGTTTGGAAATCAAATGACAAAATTCTCCACAACCCAAAAGAACCCTATGAAGCACCGGAAATCAGGAGTAAGAGCAACAAGAGAAATGGAGAACAAATCCAGGGATTCAATTTGAACTACTGGCATTCTGGAAAGGCATTAGAGGAAACTCATAAACCATGAATAGAGCACTCACATTGGCTGAAAAAAGAGTTGAGCTTTTAAGTCACACCTACCAAGTGTGCCAAATGTGATTAAGGAAAAGAAGATACACACTCAGACCTAGCCTGGTGAAATTTCCTCAACTCCAAAGATAAACTGAAAAATTATATAAATTTTATGAGAGTAAAGGAGAGTCAATTTTGTGTCCCTCATCTCATCTGCACTAATGAAGTCTGGAAGACTGCATGAGCCTCTGAACCAAGAACTCCTATTTTGTCAAGGGAAAAAAAAAAAAAAAGGAAAAAAAATTAAAAACAAAGAAAGAAAAGAAGGAAAAAAAGCAAGCAAGCTACATACATACACACACCACACAGGGAGTATATACACTTCCTGAGACAATTTTAAGAGATATACATATTCTGAAAAAAGTACTCAAGAAAATCCTACATTTGAATGAAAATTATATCAGAATATCTAAAACTAGAATGCAGGTTAATTAGGGAATTACAGTTAAAAATTAATCCAGTAGGATTCATATTTAATCCAAATTGATTATAATAATATGATTGAACAATACTGTTGATATAAGAAGCATTCTGTAAGAGAAAAATAAATTGGACTTAAAATTCAAACGTTTAATAAAACTTAAGAGCTTGTATGGGTTGGAAAAAATGAGGAAATAAATGTGTCGAAAGATTTTGTGTAAGTGGAATTAAGGGCTCATAAATTGTTTGGTTTTGGTATAAATAAGTAAACCTATGCTTAAATGTAACCATTAAAATGATGAAGACAAACACTGAGGAAAATATATATGTAATACATAGAAATTTGAAATTACTGACTGGAGGAAAAAAATTATTCAATCAGGTTAAAAAAAGGAAAATAAAGGCAATAAAAAGGATATTAAATAATAAAAGTCAAATAGAATAGGAGAAATAAGCTCATATGTATTTATTATTAAACTGTAAATAAGTTACAATTCTCTATTAAAAAGCAGTACCTTCAAGAATAATGTTTGCTGTGGGTTTGTCATATATGGCCTTTATTATGTTGAGGTAGGTTCCCTCTATGCCCGCTTTCTGGAGAGTTTTTATCATAAATGGGTGTTGAATTTTGTCAAAAGCTTTTTCTGCATCTATTGAGATTATCATATGGTTTTTATCCTTCAGTTTGTTAATATGGTGTATCACATTGATTGATTTGTGTATATTGAAGAATCCTTGCATTCCTGGGATAAATCTCACTTGATCATGGTGTATGATCCTTTTAATGTGCTGCTGGATTCTGTTTGCTAGTATTTTGTTGAGGATTTTTATGTCTAAATTCATCAGTGATATTGGCCTGTAATTTTCTTTTCTTGTGATATCTTTGTCTGGTTTTAGAATCAGGGTGATGGTGGCCTCGTAGAATGAGTTTGGGAGTGTTCCTCCCTCTGCTATATTTTGGAAGTTTGACAAGGATAGGTGTTAGCTCTTCTCTAAATGTTTGATAGACTTCGCCTGTGGAGCTATCTGGTCCTGGGCTTTCGTTTGTTGGAAGATTTTAAATCATAGTTTCAATTTCATTACTTGTGATTGGTCTGTTCATACTTTCTATTTCTTTCTGGTTCATTCTTGGAAGGTTGTACCTTTCTAAGACTTTGTCCATTTCTTCCAGGTTGTCCATGTTATTTGCATATAGTTGCTTGTAGTAATCTCTTATGATCCTTTGTATTTCTGCAGTGTCAGTTGTTAACTTCTCCTTTTTCATTTCTAATTTTATTGATTTGAGTCCTCTCCCTTTTTTTTTCTAGATGAGTCTGGCTAAAGGTGTATCAATTTTGTTTATCTTCTCAAAGAACCAGCTTTTAGTTTTATTGATCTTTGCTATTGTTTTCTTCATTTATTTCATCTATTTCTGCTCTGATCTTTATGATTTCTTTCCTTCTACTAACTTTAGTTTTTTGTTGTTGTTCTTCTTCTTCTTTCTCTAGTGGCTTTAGGTGTAAGGTTAGGTTGTTTATTTGAGCAGCACCTTCAGTTGAATTAGAAATTTCCAGCTCTTTCCTGATTTCCAGAGAAATGATACCTATTTGGAAGTTAAAAGGTATAAGAGCAAGATATAGCTAAAGATATACTAGGATGTAAATTAAAGTAAAATGCTTGATGTTATGATGAGGGGGCATTAATATTTGTAGAGTGCTTATAATGTTGTAATAAGTTTATTTGTTTTGTGAAAGAGGCTTTATTATCCTTGTTTTACAGCTGAAAATTATAAGGCATTGTAAATATAGGCAATTTACCTGTTGCCTAGTACTCATATAAATAAGATTCCAATACACGATTGGACTCACAATTCTTTATGCTATCTGTTACACCAAACTTCATTACCTAACAGCATGGAAAATGTATGGTTACGTGTTTCCACATACTTAAAACAGCTAAGCTGTATGTCATGAATAGAGCTGACTATGCATTCCTAACCTTTAAATTAACAGCAATACCAGTTAGCTAACACTTAATATTGTAATCAGATATTTACCATGACACAGTGGTTTAGTAGAATAGAATAAGAAGAACCAAAACTTATTCAAGTATAAATGGGACTTTTATTTGTTATATTGATGGAATTATCTGCCAGGAAAAAAAGCCTCAGCTGCTTAATAATGGTGTTTGACAACTGACTAACCATTTGGAAGAATATAAAATTAGATTCAAACATCTCATTATACATATAAATATATTTCCATTGTATTGGAGCTCAAAATGTAAAAACAATTACATAATCAAGTAAATTAAATAAAAAGCATTGGATGGAAACATCTAGGTATTTTCATAATTTGGGAGTGGATACACTCTTATTCCCAGAGTTTATAGAGATAAAGAAATTCAACTACATTGTTGCACAAAAATGTTGAAGTCTGTAAGAAGACAAAAATAGGCTAGGAGAAGATATTGACAACATCCTGGGCAGAAAATATGTTCTTTTCTCTCTTAAACAAAATGATTCTAAAACCGTCTAAGAAAAACATAAACAAACATCATAGTGGACAAAGGATATACTCAAAAAATTTAGAGAAAGAAGAAATGCAAAAGCCCCATAAACTTGTAAATAGACGTTCGCTTTCACTAGCAGGTTCTGTTTCTTCTGCGAGCAACCAGCAACCAAGTTTCCCGCCCCGAGAAGGCCTCCTTGCATGGTGTTTAATGCTCTGTGGCTATCACCTTGAAATTCTTAATATTTTTACTCTTGATTTGGGGTTTTGTAAGTGAACTTGGAGAGGACATTTAGAGCATGCACCCTGGCTCCCAGGAGATCCAGCCTCTTCCCACCTTCTTGCCCCCTGTTACGTCCCTCAGTTGGGTTCCTCCCCTCCCTGCTGGGGACAGAGATCAGCTTGTGTGGCTGGGGAAGGCCCCCGTTTTTCTGCTGGCCTTCGAAGACCAGGGCCTTTGTGGGGTGCGGAAACAGGCGGGCTGGCACCTGCCCCAGGTGGTCCTGGGCCGGGCCAGGCAGGGGTGATCCAGTCTTGGCTGCCTGCCTCTCTGCTGCTTCTGAGGATTACGTGGCTGGCCTCTCTTGCCCACCTGCAGCCAGGCACCAGGTGTGTCCAGGTGTGAAGCCTTCAGTCCCTTAGAAGTCACCCTTCAGCCGTGGGTTGCAGGGCTGGGCTGTGAGAAGGGGAGACGTCTTTCCGGATGCCCGCCAGCCGGGGCCCTGCATTTACATTGTGTCCCTGGCCGCACCAGTCATGTATCTGGCCCTGCTCACTAGTAGCTATGGTAAGGAATAAAACAGCCATGTTATTCTCATCAGACTGACCAAAAAATGAAGTGGTAGCATTCAGTGACGATGAAGGAGTGAGGAAATGAGTCCTCTTCATTCTGCTGGTGAGACTGTAGAACGCCATCTATGGTATTTTTTTTTTTCAAATTTTTAAAAGCTCTTATGATGCCTCAGCAATTCTACCTTGGGGAATGTTTTAGATGTTGTCAAAATATTATTAAATATTAATATTATTAAATTAAACATATTATGCCAAAATAAATTTCAAAGATATTTATTCCATCATCGTTTATGGAAGCAAAAAATTGGGCAAAATCTGCATTTACATCCAAAAAGGAATGGTTAAATTTGTTCATTTAAACTATGGAATACTGGGAAACTAATAAAATAAAATGAAGTACACGTGGCTACAACAGTCAAGTGAAAAAAGGTACAAAATGTTATGTTTAACATAATTTCATATTGTTAAAAATTTAATTAAAACCCAGTACATATGTATATATGTATTGGAAGAGGAAAATAACATCACTGATTTGTACTAAATTGACACTGATGGTTAAGTCCGTGGGGAAAGGGAGGAAGGAAGAAGCTAATGATTTTAAAATTTCCTATTATTTACTTTGTCATTTAAATGGCATGAACATACTTTATATTTACCTTTGTAAATCGTATGAATGGAATTACATACATATATGTGTGTCTATCTTAAAGAATGCCTGTTTGTGTACGTACACATATATGGATATCTGTGTACACATACAAAAGAGACACAAAACCCTAAGAATCTGAAGACCTTCTAATTGCATAGGAATTAAGGGAGGTTACACCAAAATCTGTATCTTTTTTGAGAGAGGACTAATTACAACAGTGAGCAAATTATTAATAGCAAATTATTAATGTGCTTTGATAAAATCTGATTTTAAATATTCAACGGGGCATCACATTTAAGAAAACAAAAAGAGAAAGAGAAAGGCAAACACTTTCCTTGTATCCATTTTGTAGGACTAAGGTGATTTTTTAACTTTTTGGAAGAAAATCCAGGTTTTGCTGACTTTGTTGATTTTATATAATCTGTTGGTGGTACACTTATGCTCTGACCTAAATCCTCAGTCTCACTTGTGCCCCACTTCTTTAGTTTGATTCTAAATTGCTAAGCCCAGGAATAGCATCTCCTTTATCACAGTCTATTCTAGGGCTGTCTTTGACTTTCCTGCCTTAAAAGAAATCCCTGTTTTCTTAGGTTTGTATGCAGCCGTTAATGTCTTAGGCATTGTCCACAGATGCCCACCTCCTTTCCCTATCTTTTAATTACTACTTTGAGGGAATATTTCATAGTCTTTCCAGAAAACGGCTAATCCAGCCATTCTACAAAGAGAGGAAAAAGCAACATTCTTTATCCTAGAACCAGGAGAAATAAAATGTCTCCATAAATTCACCTCTGTGCCTTCAAATCTGTAATGTTTCTTAGACTGATTTAGTGATATCCTTTTCTGCATTGTTTTGCTAAGGGTAGGGATAAGTTCTCCAGTTATACTATCCATTATTATCAGAGAAGGCACTTCTTAAACTGCAAAATATTATCCAAATAACACTTGTTGCTGTTATAATTATTATATGTGACTTAGGGGCCTGTAAAACAAATAGGCTGCCTCTCTCCCATCCTCCTCTGAGCTGAGCATCATGTTTGTCACATGACAAATTTTAAATCCATGCTTAAGTTTTGATTACTCTGTAAATTTGACATCATGTTGAATAAATCACACACAGAAGGCAGAGCACTGTTTTATAACCCACCACTCCTTTGCTTTGCACCAAATCACACACCACGCAATGCCCTGAGCTGTAAAATAATACATGATTATGAAAGCATGGGAGCAAGGATGTCCTCAGATGCTGACGTTGTTCACAGAATTTTTGAGCGTGTTTACAGTTGTGAAGATTCCGTGGTGCTCTCCTCTCCCTGTCGTGACATTCACCGTAAAAGTTAGTAACTCAAAATTCCTTCTACTTTATTGCAGGTGCAATACTTAGGTGTGTTTTCAAAGAAAACTAAGCTTTCTATATGCACAGAAATAATATTTATATAAAGATATCACTTCTCTCTGAATAGCTAACCTTAATTGAGGGGGGCAGTCTATGACTTTCCTGTTGAGTGTGTGTGTGCCTGTGTGTATGTGTGTTGAGCCAGTGCCCTCTGACCTGGGATTTTGCAGAAGAAGTATTTTTTGATGTTGCTTTATTCCATTAGATGTGTAAATCACTAGTCTGCATTCTGTTCTATTAAGCTCGGTGACTCACCACACTTATTCACTTGCCCTCAATCCTTCTCCCTCTTTTCTCCATTAGGTATTAACTGGAACCTGCTTTCTTACTCTGAGCAATTAAAGAAGCATAGTTAATCTTCTTAGGAGCTAAATGTAAAATGACAAAGTATGTGGTAACATCCTTTTAGCACTCCATTTATTCCAATGTAATTTCTGAAGTAAGAAAAAAATTCCACAGTTCATTTAATTAATGTATAACTACAAGTGAGATGGATTGAGAGCAGAAAAAACTCTCTACCCACAAAAAAATGTCGAGTTCTTATCAAACTATTTTAAAGCAGAGTTTTAGAGTACTCTCTTGTCCCAAAAAACATCGTAAGGAATGACAGCTCCCTCCCCCTCAGCTGCTGTTACTCTGAACCGGAAAATACTTTTAAAAATTGACAATCAAAAGCAATTAGTACAGCATTCATACCTTCTTTCTCCCCTTATTTTTTTCCCCATTCTTCTTTTATCCACTTCCCTTTCCCTTGATAGTTTTTTATTTTATTGCCTCCCTTTATTTTACAGTCTGTGAAAAGACAATTTTTCTTGAGTTTATACATGATGTGACTATCAAGTGAAGGACTCTTTGGTAAATTTGAAGACAACAGATATGTAACATTTTATTGATATACTAAACCACTGTTTACGAACCTCATATTTAGAACTCAGTTATTGTTCTAAGGTTCTAAACTTATAAAAATGTTCATCTATAGACATCTTAGGGTCAAATTAATTTTAGATACAATCATTTTTCCTAGTTGAAAATATTTTCAGATATTTTTGATTTTTAGTCTGTGTAAGTTCAGTGAAAAAGTTAAGGTACTTAAAGCATTAACACATGTGGTAAAGTCTTTAAAGTTCTCAAAATAATTTCCCCAATACAATTATGTAAAGTCTAATGTTAAGATTATAATTTAAATTTTCTCATACTATCAGATGCACCAACAAAAAAGGTTCATAGTATCAAGTCTTCAAATTATATTTAAGGAACACTTTTAGTCTTTGCAAAAATATACAATTATATGAAATCACTGTGACCAGAACTTTGCCATTTAAGGTTTTCACTTTGAGTTTAAATTTATAAGGTTTTTGCCTGGAGTTTCCAAGAAGTTTGAGATATTTTAATAAAATAATATATTACTAAAATAATATTCATGTTGTAATGGGAATAAAATAACAAAATTAAAACTGGAAGAGTTAAAAGAAATCATCCTAGACATCACCTAAAACAAGTCCTAAGGGCTCTCTCTGATCTATAGAATGCTATCACACTTTTACCTTGTGTGTGTGTGTATTATATATATTATATATATATATATATAATATATATAGTCATATATTATCTGCATGTATTATTGTCCAGCCTAACTTTTCTCTTATAGTTTTAATACAATAATTATAAAAAAAGTTTACTTATTTTCTTTCTGCACTTAATTGGACCATTTTGTATATCCCCAGTGGAAATACTGTTATAGACATTTAATTTGACAGATAATTTAATTGAGTTACTCTGTTAGCTAATTAATTGCAAAATCTAGTTGGAAAATAAGCTGTCCACTCTACGTCCAAAAATTCTTTGAGCATGTTGGATTTCCTGTCTAAAAATTTAAATAATTTCATGTATTTCTGATTATTAATCCAATAAACATATCACTCTTATTTACTGAATATCCATTAAGTACAAGGAAAATGTGAGTTAGTTTTCTTATTTGTAGGAGACAACTCAAGGTCATATAGCTTTAAGAGTTTCTCTGTGTCCTTGATGGTTGGCTCATAAAATTAGATAATTCAATATAAGTGGATATGTTGTGTCACTGGGTTTTAAACTAATAGGAAAAGAAAGGAGAAGAGGTAATGGAAAGAAATGATTCAGAAAAAACCACCTCTACAGAAGTAAGGTCTGTGTCAAGGACCCTTGGCAGTGAACCAACAAGAAATCTACAAGGACTCTTTGAGTCATGGCTTTCCTGATTTTGTAGTTCATGTTAATTCATACATTCATTCAACAGCTACTATTGAATGCCCACTTTGTGATAGGCACCTGACCCCATGCCCTCCACTCCCCTCACATAACATCCTCCCAAGTCCCAGAAGTCCATTGTCTTATGTAATTTTCACAAAGACATATTCATTCTGACAATCTCATTGCATTTATTTCACTCAGGTGCAACACGTCTGGGTTTTGTTTTTAGGTTGCGGGAGATATTTTGGAAATTAGAGCAAAGAAAGAAAGGACTGTGGGTTTGAATTACCTGGGGGCAAAAGCAGCAGCATAAACAGGGAAATCAGAAGGTTAAGGAGAACCCAAACTCAGAAACACAAAGGAATACTCTGAGTTTTAGAGAATGTACTGAGAATTTAAGCCAATATTTGAAGATGTTTGATTGTTGATTTTTGGTTGTTGATCATCAAATATAATGATCAACTATTGGGAAAAATAATTGTCTCTAATATCTTGAGGTTATTTTGCAGCATGTCTGCTACATGTAACTGTTAATAGTTATTTTCTACCAAGACATCATTTTCTCTTTATTTACTTTTTAATTTCAAGACATAATTTCCTGAAATCAAAAAAAAGTGAAAAGGCAGAATATTATCAAATTCTTGCCCTATAAAATGTGTAAACTATCTGTATCTCTTCTAAAATTTTATTTGCTATAATGTATTTAAAACTTATCACTGGTAAATCTGGATTAAATCTGAAGACCAGTAAGAAATACAATAACAAAACACTGGCATTATTGAACATTTGCAGTGTGCTAGGGATTAATCTCTGTGTTTTAGACAAACTACTTCACATGTTCTTTACCTAATCCCTGTGGAGTTATTCTATTATTAACCTCATTCTACATATGACAAAACTAAAACTTCAGAAATCTAGTGATGTCACCCAGCTAGTAAATTCTAGATCCAGAATTTAAAACACCTAGGTGGGTCTGACTCTAGATTCTTCTCTCTTTCTTAATCACTGCTACCATTTCCAGTCTGCTACGTTTATTTTACAAATCCAAATCTTAAAAAGGATGGCAAGTTTCAATCACATTCACTAGGGCCCTCCTATCCAAAATAATTGTCAATTATTTTAAAATAATTTTATTTTAAAATTAAGGCCCTTAGTTGGAGGAGTCTATCAAAGGCTCAGGAGACCAATCATCTCAACTGAAAAGACAGGTTTGCATTTATCCTGCACACCAGGAAGGGACAGCCCCATGCGGGTCAGGTGCAGTCTCTTTGAGCAGAGGTGACTGCAAATCATATATAATGTTTTGGGGGAAGCATGGAGTTCAGGGATTGGTGGAGTTCAGGGGCAGAAGTGGGTTGAAAACTGGGTGAGGCTGTTATTGACTGGTTGGCCTCAGAGGTGTGTTTCATGGAGTGCCTAGTCCCTGAGTAACTGAATTTCAGAAAGGAAGGACTTTCTTATTAGCTTGCAAGTTGTTGTCATACAAGGAATGGATTTTAAGCTGGTTCTGACGGCTACTTGTTACAATGGCTACAAAAGACCAGTTTTTCCTAAGAGTGTAGGAATTTTTTTGTTTGTTTTTTGTTTTTTTTAAAGAAGATGTTGGGGGGTAGGAGTTTATTAATTAACTTATTTATTTTTGCTGTGTTGGGTCTTCGTTTCTGTGCGAGGGCTTTCTCTAGTTGTGGCAAGCGGGGGCCACTCACTATCGCGGCCTCTCTTGTTGAGGAGCACAGGCTCCAGATGTGCAGGCTCAGTAGTTGTGGCTCACGGGCCTAGTTGCTACGTGGCATATGGGAACCTCCCAGACCAGGGCTCGAACCCGTGTCCCCTGCATTGGCAGGCGGACTCTCAACCATTGCACCACCAGGGAAGCCCAAGTGTAGGAATTTTTAATCTCAGTTCCAGTTAAAACGATAAGTTATATCTCAATCTGGTTAATATTTTTGGTTTATTTCTATAAAAGAGTAGGAATCTTACTTCCTTCTGTACTGACTATAATATATAAAATTCACTATGAGAATATACCTATCCATTATCATGTGTTTGGTTGCCAAACATCTCAAAGTCAGCTCATATTACATGTCATTATTGATACTTCAAATATTTTTTCTTTTCCTTAAAATTTGAGTAAAGAATGAATTGTGGTGGACCATTTGGAATGCTTTTATACAAAATAGTAATATTTAAGTAATACCTCACTGATAAATATATCTTCTTATTATTTACATTCATAGGAAGTTATTTCAGTAGCATTAAAATAATTAGTAAAATAACAAAATAGAATAATAAGTAAAGTAATAAATCATAAAATAATTATTCAAGAAATTCTTCTTGCATAAGTTTTAACTGGTTTCTTTTTTTATTTGCCTTCCCTGGAATTAAGTTATTTTATCATTATCTTTGCTACAAGTCTTTCATGCATATACATTTTAGATTATCTTTAACAGGAACATTGTCATGAAAAGTTAGAGAGTGAGTATGAATATTCATATATACAAATTTTATAGTTTGGGATGAGGCTCCTGGAATCAGATGGTCTGTATTCAAATCCTGGCTCCACTTTTTCTCGTATGAGTGACCTTGGGTACATGACTTGACCATTCCAGTCCTCAGATTCCTGCTTTATGAAATGTAGAGACTCTCAGATTCTTCCTCATGGGGTTACTGTGAGGAATCAATAAGGTAATACCTATAGAATTCTTCACATTTTACGTGGTTAAAAGGGAACCTTCTGTAAGTGTTAGTTGCTAATAATTACCATTATTATTATTGTTTTTTTACTACTGTTGAGATTTTTGACAAATTAAGTTATTGATAGATACAATATTATTTTCAATGTTTATCATTTAAACAAATTAACATATTTTTTTTTTTTTTCTTTTTGCGGTATGCGGGCCTCTCACTGTTGTGGCCTCTCCCGTTGCGGAGCACAGGCTCCGGATGCGCAGGCCCAGCGGCCATGGCTCACGGGCCCAGCCGCTCCGCGGCATATGGGATCCTCCCAGACCGGGGCACGAACCCGTATCCCCTGCATCGGCAGGCGGACTCTCAACCACTGCGCCACCAGGGAGGCCCTAAACAAATTAACATATATTTTTTAAGCAGACACTATATCTGTGCATGTCACTAAATTAAATGCAGGGAAAATAATTAAAAATTAATATTATGTTTTGCTTGTCTTTAAGAAACTAATACATATGGTATAATATTGGGATTCAGTTTTATATTTTTAGAGGGATAGTCACTTTGTGTCCACACCATTTGTTTTACTTTGGCCAAAATCCTATTTATTTGATTACCATTTCTTTATACTATGTTCTGCCATCATATACATTTTTTTTCTTTTCCTGATTCTTCTTCTCTTAAAATTTCTTGGCTAGTCTCAGTATTTGTTATTTAAAATATGAAACATACAGACACACACACAAAAATCACTAAATGCAATACCCCCCTAATATCACTTTTGAGTTTCCAGTTGGATCTGCATATGCATTATCTTTGGAAAGCTGATCTACGTATGGCAAAAAATCGTTTCATATGAGAGAGACACGTGGTCTTCCCATATATTCAGATAATATTTTATGACATTTGATGAGATTAAATAGCTTTTTTCTTCTAAGTCTTTTGCCTCTCTAACTTTATTTTCAACTTTTAAAATTTATTTGGTGTATTTATATAATTAGATTGACTTTTCCTTTTCTAAGGATAATGCTAATACTACTAATAAAGAAAGAAACAGCCTGTATAAGATATAATACTAAACTTTGATAATTGGAGGAAAGCAAGACTAAGTTTGTAATAAATAAGTTAATTTTACAGAAATACTAGTTGTTCCAAATAGTATTCTTATATCTACAGTCACATTGCAGGATCATGTTTAACTCATTCAGCTGAACCAACTATTAACCTTATTTTGTTCAGTCCCATTAAATAGAGCTAATTGTTATTTTTACATAGTATTTTTCTTCTCCTATCATATTTTTAAATATGGCACTCTCTAAAGACAGGGAAATAAGGAAAATTCCTTCTCAAATGTTTTCTACTCTAGATGTTCCATAATGATGCCATCTACTAACTACTCTTTATTTCACAATTTTCTGTGATGACCTAACATTAATTAATAAATGTTGAGTGGTTGCCACTATGTGCCAGACACCGTGCTGTGTCCCAGTAGCTTATAGATATGAGCTTATAGATATAAGCCAGGTATGCTCTCTGCCGTCATAAATCTAAGAGTCTATAGCGGAGAATGGTACTCTTTGCAAAATGCTAGTAAATCTTTCCATCTATACACTCTTAAATGGCTTCTGAATTGATTATAGATATTTTTGTCTAATCAATTGATAATATTAAGTAAAAATGAAACTATGACACATTAATAAAAGTGAGATAATTAGGTCACAGATAAAGAAATCTGTGCCTATGTTGCTATTACCCCGTGTTTGATCATCATGATTAGTTTACCTTATTCTTTGTCCATGATAGTAGCCTAAACACTTAAAACTAGGCAATTATTGCTAGGATGATTATTCCAGATATTGTGAATGTTTCAACACATATCCCCATTGGGGAGAAATGCTTTTCAAGTTGACCAGTAGCATTATCTTTATCTACAGAGGGCAAGACCTCTTCTTTAAATAAATGTTTTTTTTTTTTAATGTATTGTCATGAGACATTTGCTTTTTTGTGGTTAAGGTACATGCCATGTTAATATTTGTCTATTATCTCATCATTTTACAATACCTATTGCAGGTAAATTCTGAAGAAAATTTAACTTAGCAATACGCTAATTCCAACTTAGCAATAAGCAACCCTCCTGCATAGAATTAACATTGCTGTCTCCAACTTTGCTTTTCCAGTGATGTATTTTACTACAAAACTAAATGTTACATCAACACGAAAGCAGTAATTTAATTTAATAAATATATTTGTATTTACCAGGCAGTCAGTACCCTCAATTATGATACATATATTCAAGCAATAAATTTTACAAATCTCTTAAATAATAGCTTTATGCTATCATTTTTAGATGTGAATACAACAATAAAAGTGTTATATAAAATTTTGTCTTCAAAATTCAATATTAAAAAACACACTGGCAAAAATGATCATAAGGTGAACATTTTATTAATAGACACCATATAACATTTATAAAGGTAATATAGGATCAAAGAAAGCATTGGTAATTTTGTATCTGCTATTATATATAAGATCACTCATTTTATAGAAATCTCTTACTCTGTTCAAGTTTCTGTTTTCCCTCCCTCTCAAATCTCTTGTGAGTTCCACCATCTGTTTTTAAAAGAGCAATATACCTGTCTAGCCTCCAGCTATTTTGCCTGTGACTCTAGCGATCAGATGAAACATTCAGTAACTTGACAGAAATGGCAGCTCTTTCTGTTCCTTAGCCCCCTCCCCAGAAAGAGCATTTTAACTCCCTACATGTGAAAGCAGTAAGCCTGTTTTCTCAGGATTTGGCATGTCAACCTAAGAGCTCTGTGAAGAGGACCTGAGAGCAGCTTATAGAAGCTGAGAGCAATGTCTGGGTGTTAGGCAGCAAGAAAACAAGGGCTTGAGTCTTACCGGAACAAGGGACTGGATTCTCCCAACCCAAATGCATCCCCTTCCCCAGAGCCTCCATCTCTGTGTTATTGGGCATTTAGACTGTTTAGGGTTTATAAATTTTTAAGAGTGTAATTTCTGAAGAAAGACTACTTAAATTTGTATTTCAACTCCATTATAAGCTTTCTGTGTGACTTTGGGAAAGTCACTTAACGTTTCTGTGCTTCTGTTTCTACAAGGGTAAAATGGGTCTAACAATAGTACTTAATTTATAGGGTTATTGTGTGGATTAAATGAGTTAATATATATAAAAAACTTAGAATTCATGGCATATAGAAAAGTCCTAAATAAATGTTAGCTATTTATACTGTATACCATGTTTTTGGTTTTTACAACTGTTATACAAATGCCTAGATTAGAAATGTAATGACAACTAATTAAATCACTGAATCAAATCATTGCACATAATAAGAACAAAATAATTTTCTATTACAAATAGGTAGTAAATTGTAACCTATAGAGAAAATTGAAAATGAGGTAAACCTTTTTCCCCCCGTGGGAGGGAATAATTTGCAAAAATAGCAAGTACTTAATTTGTCCTACACTCTTAGAACTTGGATAATATTTGAGATGATGCTTCACCCAAATTGAGACCAATTTAGAGTTCTTTATTTCCATGGCTCAAATTAACTTCTCAATTCATTTACCTATTCTGAATTATCTTAAATTATTATTACAAGCCATCAGAAGAAAGGAGAAATAAATCCCTCAAGACATTAAAAAAAATGGTGGCACATTTACTGCCATAAAATTATGAATCAACACAGTGCCAAGTACAAATACAAATACAAATCCCCTGGGGAATAAGAAGAGTTCTCATTCTCCCTACATTAGCTGGAATGGTTGTTCTCTTACCTGGGATCTTGTTAAAATGTAGATTTTGATCCAGTGGTTCTGGCATGGGAAGCCTCTGCATTTGTAAAAAGTCCCCCAGTAACACACACGTCGTTGGCTCATAGACCCACTTGGAAGACAAAGGGGTAGGTGCAGCATCACCATCACCCACCAGAACTGCAGGTTCATATGGCCCATTTGCCATAAGCCCAGGATTTTAATTGAAGTTAGTTTCTCTAACGTTTTGCTCAAATTTCTTGGAAGTAAAGGACAAACATTCGAAGTATATATTTATAGAAGTAACTTACAATAACCCCCAAATCACTGTGATTTTTAAAATCAGTTTTAACTGTAGAGTAGTATCATTTCCAAGATCAACATGAAAACTTTTGTCTATCAGAATTCACCCCCTGCGCTTAGCTGCTGACTTAGAGATCACATGTGGAGTCTAGGCAAGGTTACCTAGAGAATATCTTCACTACACACAAACCACTTAATAAATTAAATAGTCCAAGGACACTCAAAAAACAATATTGACTCAGAGCCCATTGGTAATTCTTGGGTCACAGCCAATTATACCGAGAACCTGCTATAGAGGCATATTTGCATTGGCTTTGCTTTTAGACCTATTTTATTTACAGCATAAATTGAAATTACTAGGCAGTAATAAGCTTTATCTTTTTAATTTCCTTCTTTTAAGTTCCCGTCATGATTTTGCTCTCTAAAAGCTTTTCCCTTTGTTTGATTAATTAAGCAAATTTATACACCATTTACAAGGCATTTCTCCAAGTGTTACTGGAAAAACTAAGCATACATTTTGCACTGTACGTAAAGAAGGCTTGAATTATAAAGGGTCCATCTAAATGATACATAAAATCTCCCCTTTACAATTAATATGCACACCAAGAAAACTGCAGCTAGCAGGTTAGCACCAGATTAAAGTGCTTGCACTGGATCCATCATTTTCTCAGCACCAATCTCTCACTGACTCTGCTCTTAGATAATTAAACAAAGCTCCTATTAGGTTTAATTTCATTAAATGAACTAAGTATTTTCACTTTGTCTCCAATCTGATGACATCTTTTATAAGGAAATGGAAAGAAAGGTAAACTCAGTTTGCTGCAGTTTATGAACAAAATCACAACTGCTCTCGTTTTTTCTTCCCTGCCTAGAGCACCTTATCAGAATATACTTCCTTTGGCCTTTCAGATGGTCCTAATTTGGGTAAGGAAGTATCTGAGATTGAGCGGTTTAGTGTTGTTTGGCAATACACGGGGAGAATTTTTTTTTCATTGACAAAGCAATGAGACAGCAATTAAAAGTGAATTCTTGGGCTTCCCTGGTGGCGCAGTGGTTGGGAGTCCGCCTGCCGATGCAGGGGACGCGGGTTCGTGCCCCGGTCCGGGGGGATCCCACATGCCGCGGAGCGGTTGGTCCTGTGGGCCGTGGCCGCTGAGCCTGCGCGTCCGCAATGGGAGAGGCCACAACAGTGAGAGGCCCGCATACCGAAAAAAAAAAAAAAAAAAGTGAATTCTTCTTTATCCATTCATCTACTGATGGACACTTAGGTTGCTTCCATGTCTTGGCTATTGTAAAAAATGCATACGTACAATGGAACACTACTCAGCCATACAGAAGAATGAAATAATACCATTTGCAGCAACGTGGATGGACCTAGAGATTATCATGCTAAGTGAAGTAAGTCAGAGAAAAACAAATATTGTATGGTGTCACTTATATGTGGAATCTAAAATAATAGTACAAATGAACTTATTTACAAAACAGAAACAGACTCACAGATATAAAAAACAAGGGTTTACTGTATAGCAGTAACAAGGGTTTACTGTATAGCACAGGGAACTATATTCAATATCTTGTAATAAAGTATAATGGAAAAGAATAGAAAGAAGAATATATATATACATATACATATAACTGAATCACTTTGCTGTACACTTGAAACTAACACAATGTTGTAAATCAACTATACTTCAATAAAAAAGGAAAAAAAGTGAATTCTTCATTATTTAGTAATAAAAGAGAAAATAATCCAAACATTTAGGAAAAGAAAATTAAGATATTATCATATAGACGAAAAGATATATGAATCCAAAATTCACAAAGATTCAACTACTGTTCCCTTTCTTTGTGGGAACAGCTTCAGAATACATACAAAGCTAGTGGCAGAAGGAAGCAGTGGCTGAGCTCTCCCCTCAGGGTATGGTTTTGTTTGAAAGAATTGAACTAAAAATTAGATTTTAAGTTTCATTTACTCCACTTTCATAGACAAAACTAATGGAAATGGCCATGGATATTGTTTTGGGACCTTAACTTGTATGTGGCTAGGGGAACAGAGAAAGAAGCCATGTATGAACACACTGCCTTGAAATGCACTGATGTGACTGTCGGAAGTGCTTGACACGCGGGTTCTTCACAGAAAAGCGGGTGTCAAAAAGTGCTTTTTTTCTTCAAAAGCGGGTGAAGAAACTTCATGTCTTCAGAAGTGTTAAAGAGCTTCTTTAGCTTTATGCTAAATCTACCTTTGCCTATCAGAATGAACTCATTTTCTTTCCTTCTAAGAGAAGAAAAGAATGGACAGTTTTAAAGGCATAGGTTCTTTGGGCATTTATTTTTAATACTGTCAGAGCTTATATAGCACCAGTACTAGTTATTGCTGTATGCATTTTTTAGGAAAAATGTCCATATTTGGTATGCACCAATAAAAAATACTTACAGATTTAGTATCATTTACATATCATTTTAATTATTTTAAATTATTTAAATAGTTGTCCATTCTACATTCATTAGATTGTTTTCCATATTTGTTTATTCTAGTTATAATTATCCCCATAGAGTGAATACGGCAAATGTGAAATGATGCCTATCAGTAAAACACACTTCCAGTCCAGTTGTGTTCCTTGATTTTTCTTTTTTTATGTAGTTTGAAAAATTGGGGGGTGCACTAAACTGTTTCTTTCCTTTAAAATCTTTCCAACAACTCAAAGCTACATTAGTAATTTGAAAAATAAAGCCTCTAATATCATGTATCACATTTATTATTATAGCGGAAAGTTTTTCACACTTCAGCATTGAACCAAGAATTCTGTCATCTTGTGAAAAGATAGCAAAATTGCCTATACTGGTGAGATTTGTAAATTGGAGACGAGTGTGAAGGTAACATGATGAGAAAAGCACATTAACCAACCCAGAGTTCAATACAAGATTAACACTTCAGCCTAGATGTGTGTGAAAGGTTGCTAATACAAACTGAAGATTCAAAATTTAAGACAAGGAGGTTTTGATTACTTGTTGTTTTTACACGGTTAAAAACAATTTCTGAAAACAAGAAGCATAACATATCTTGCATCTGAATTAAAGATAATTTTTTATACATTTTATACATTTCAGAATAGAACTTACCGTTATCCTAGACGATTCATTAAGTTACTCTAAGATGTTTGGGTGTCTCTCCTTTCATAAAAGAAAAGATTGGAGTTAAGCTGAAGTTGAGAAAGTTTGATTAACTGGAGGAGAAAACGGAATAGAACATGGCCTTGGTTCTTGGTATATGCCCCCAAATTCATGCCTTTATTACTGAGCACTCATAGAGCTTGCAACTGAAGACAAGCTTCCTCCAATAATCCTATATCCAAGTTACTGTAATGGCTCCCAACTGTAGGTTCTTCACTCATCTAACACTTGTCTTCTTGAAAAAGAAAGATATTGGGCTTCCCTGGTGGTGTAGTGGTTGAGAGTCCACCTTCCGATGCAGGGGACAGGGGTTCGTGCCCCGGTCCGGGAAGATCCCACATGCCGAGGAGTGGCTGGGCCCGTGAGCCATGGCCGCTGAGCCTGCGCGTCCGGAGCCTGTGCTCCGCAACGGGAGAGGCCACAACAGTGAGAGGCCCAGGTACCGCAAAAAAAAAAAAAAGAAAAAGAAAGATATTAATTGATATACTCATACCCTTCCTTTTGCTACCTCCAATTCTTGTTCTTCTAATTATCTCTTGTTATCTCTAATAATTATAAAATTAGTAGTAGGTGATAGTTTTTCTTGTTTGCTAGGTTAGACATTGTGCTAAAAGCTTTATATTGATATTTATTGTCTTGTTATATTTCCCCAACAACTATATGATTTAAGTATTGCTTTTACCCAGTTTTTCAGATGTAGAGGGTTAGCTGACTCTTCTTTTGCCTTGTTCTCAATCTGTCTTTAGGAGATTTCATCCTCTCCATTAACAAATGTACTCCTTTCCCCCTTTTCTTACTTTCCCTAAGTTATCTACTCCCTTTTCTTACTTCACCGTAAAATAGCGTACCTTCAACTCTCTTTTCTTCAGGCTACTTATTTCCTTTTATTCCTTCAGTGAAGAAAATGTGTTTTTTTTTGGAACAGCCTTTGGACTTTCTTTCACCAGTTTTAAACTTTAGTTTAAATCTGGTTCAGATCCTGCTGACTTGCTGAAACTGCTCTGTAAAAGATTACCACTACTGTCAAGTAAAATCGTCCTTAGCCCAGATCGTTTGACTTCCATATAGCAAATAATATCTCAACCGTAACACAGTTATAAATGTAGACTCTCAAACTAGAAATCTCATAATTACTCCATTTCTCCACTGCCAGTGATTAGCTATCTATTGCTGTAATACCAACTTAGTTGTCTAAAGGATGACACATTTATTATCTCACATTTTCTGTGAGTCAGGAGTCTGGGTGTGGCAAAATTGGGCCCTTTTTTAGGGTGTTATGATGCTGTAAACAAGGTGTCATCCAGAACCTGCTGTCTCATTTAAGACTCTGTTGGGAGAGGGTCCATTCAAAGCTCATTCAGGGTGTTATTGGCAGAATTCAGTTCTTTGAGGCTCTAGGACCTAGGGCTTGAGTTCCTTCCTATAACATCTTGAAACTTTGACTAATCAGCACACTCTGTTGAGAAAGCCATTCTGAATTAATAATAACATTATTATTTAACATATTTATTGAGGGTTTTTTTTTTTTTTTTTTGCGGTACGCGGGCCTCTCACTGTTGTGGCCTCTTCCGTTGTGGAGCACAGGCTCTGGACGCGCAGGCCCAGTGGCCATGGCTCACGTGCCCAGCTGCTCCGCGGCATGTGGGATCTTCCCGGACCGGGGCACGAACCCGCGTCCCCTGCATCGGCAGGCAGACCTTCAACCACTGTGCCACCAGGGAAGCCCCTATTGAGTATTTTGTGTGTGCTAAGTAGAGCTCTAAATTCTTTGATGTTTTAACTCATCACAGAAATCCTATGACATAAATAGTATTACTTACTCTATGTTATAGATGAAAAAACTGGCACAGTGAATTCGCAAGTTCATATAGCTAATAAATAATGGAACCAGGATTCACAAATAAGCCTTTGAGTTTAGAATTCACATTTATAACCATCCCAACATAACAGGTTTCTTATATAAATTATTCTTTTAAATTTGGAAAAGTGGAAGGAAGTCTTGTGAGAAAGTTAATGATGTTTAGATTCCCAATGAAACTGGAATTAATTAAGCAAACATTCCACTTTGTTTTCTTTTCTAATGCTCTTAAGCTTTTTTATCATCAATAAAATCAGGCTAGTCATTAATGCTGGTAAGTGCTACCTTTGCCCCTCACACATTTTAATATATCAATCTTGGGGAAGATGGTTCAATCATGAATAGAGCCCTACTTAAGATAAGATAAATGAGGTGCAGTGAAGGGCAAACTGTGAAAGGAGTCAGCCTGAACACAGACTGGTGTTGTTGTCATGAATAGTCTGCTTATTCAGATAGAGACTGGTGTGCCTCCTTGGCTCCCCCCACTAAATAAGTTACTAAAGTGTGAAAGTAGGTAGTAAAACTGCCATAGTCAGTTGATGCTCCATCAGTATTGCCTAGTCTGTTTCCAGCTATGGTCACATTCACCATAGACAAAGATGCTGACACAGGGAATATCCTGCTTTGAGACCAAGAGTAAGAGAGCAGGGGAGGAAGGCTATTGATGTCACTGCTTTGATCATTGAAGTTAGGGGAAAGGGGATTGAAATAAACAGCGGATTCAAGGGTATGGCTATTGAATGTGCTACCTTGGATTGTCAACATTGAGTGAATATGTTCTAGAGTCTAGAGCAGCTAGCATGCAATGCACATAACTTTATAAACTTTGGTATCCTCATTTGTAAAGAGAAAGTAAAGAGTACTTATTTCATGTTAAATGTTAGCTTATTAAAAATTAGATAAGTTGATACTAAAAAAAAAAAAAGCCCACATCCTAGTGTCCTGGCAGAGAGTAAGAGTTAAATACATACTATTTATTAGTATTAGCCCTTGTAATATTGTATGAGAATTAAATAAGATTTCATATATATATATAACATATATAGTGCTTAGCTTGAAAAATATTTATTATTAGAACAATATTATTTAATTATTAATTATGATTATAATTACAGTATTATAGCACACTTTCATTAAGTGCTTGCTTTATGGCCAGATTACACACAATTCATCAAAGAGGTATTTTCCAGTAAGATCTTAGAAAATACCACATGTACTACTGGAAGGTTTGATATCATTTCCTTAAGACTGAGAAGTAAACTGAACATTCATTACTGGATTTGTGCGTGGAGATGGGACACAAGAGGGACCTTCATGACAGCGAACTTTTCCTCAAGAAGCAGTTTCAAATCTACTCAAATGAAAACATGCTAAAATATATAAAACATATAATCAAATAAAATGTGAGGTCTCATATTGCCTGTATTAGTGGAGCATTGGAAGTTTCAGGGATCAATTCCACAATCCAAATTCTTTTGGTCCTGAATGTAATTTTGCACAAACTGGTAGGGGTTTTATGACCAAAGTTAAACATCAGTCGGGATACTTTGTGATGCCATTTAATAACAGAGATAGATGGAAGAGGATACCCATCACCAATGGCATTATATTCATATTCCTAGTTGATGCTCTAATAAGCTTCATATTAGAATATGAAAAAAAAAATGGTTTCAATCTGGGAAAAATAAATTGTTATCTAGCAGATGTTGCAGTGCACAAAATGGCTGATCTTAGTAATAACTTGATAAGATGGATAAGATAAGCCAACCAGCTAATATGGATACAAAGCAAGAACACTACAAAATACTCAGTAAATTGATTTGGTATTATCTCATTATCCACTGATCTTTGGAGATTAATGATTAGTTTCTTCTTGTATGTCAGGAATAAAACATGGACATATTCTCCAGCCTAGTCTCAGGCACGTTTACCAGGCTCCCACTTAACCAAGGCAAGTTTCACGAAAAACATTAAAAGCAACTGAGCGATTCCTTGTTATTCCTCTGATGGAGGATATAATGAGCTTAGGGGTAAGTAGAAAGCAAGATAAAGAGAAGTAAGGCCATGCATAAACCAAATTGTGCCTTCTTTTAGTATGTCAGAGTTGCCTGAATATCAGTCTGATAAACACAGTTGGTTCCATAAATCCTCACAGTAGTTAAAGCATTTTATCACAGCTTATAAGACTGTGATAAAATGTATAGTTCAGTAGATGTCCTCATATATTCTGGAAATTACCAGCACCCATTTATATGGGACCTGTACTACTAGTTTTAATTAACTGAAATCATCTGTATGGAATTTTGCTCTCAATGTAGCTCACATTTCAATCTCCATAAATTCTTTCTTAGTGTTCTACTCTGTAGAATGCAAATGGGCCCTGTGCCAATCCCCAGGAATGTCTCATGGTATCAGGCAGTGGCATGTTGTTGAGCGTTCAGCAACATACAGCATGGGAGGTGCTATACTAAAGCAGCCTTGTCATATTGATTTAACGTGAAAAACAAAAACATTTTTGTTTACACTGAATTTATCACCTCTTGTTGCCAAATTAGTATTAATATTTGAATCAAAGATAGTTGACTTGACCAAAGGAAATTATATCTTCTCCGTAAAGCATATAAAATAATACTTGCTTTTTTTTTTTTTTTGGCCCAGTGGCTTGCAGGATCTTAATTCCCCCACCAGGGATCAAACTCGCGACCTCGGCAGTGAGAGCGCAGAGTCCTAACCACTGGCCTGCCAGGGAATTCCCAATATTTGCTTATTTTTTATGAAATTGTGCATGAAATTGATAGTATTCTACATACTATAAAATACTGAATTTTTTCTATAATATGGTATTTGATGTATTTATCCATATGAAAAGAAAATAGTATCATTAATGTATATATTTTTGCCATATCAACATTTTTACACTTCATTTTCCTTCTATTCCTTCTTTTACAAAATTAAAAATGAAATATTGTTGAGAAATCTCAACATTTAAGATGTTGCTATATGAAAAAACAGAATAAGCATATTATGTTATATATGCAAATGATAATTATCAGCTGTATTATAAGTTAAATAATGCTTAGTATCTAGCTTTCAGAAGAGTGAACTGGGATGGGGTGAGGCAGGATGCTAGAAGTTATTTTAAACTTATTTTTATTTTAAATTTATTTTAAAAAATACTTTAAAAAACTTACTGAGTAAGGTTTGTAAGTGATGGAAAGGTAACTATTTGCCTCCTTCTTTATTGTGACCTGTCTACCAGTTCTTCTGTGAAATAAGCAAATGGAAGGCTTTGCTGGGTTTTATTTTACAAATAGACTGAGAAAGTCAGAGTTTGATGGACTTTTTTTTTTTTACAACTTTATTGTAGTATAATTGCTTCACAGTGGTGTATTAGTTTCTGCTTTATAACAAAGTGATTCAGTTATACATATACATCTGTTCCCATATCCCTTCCTTCTTGCGTCTCCCTCCCTCCCACCCTCCCTATCCCACCCCTCCAGGCGGTCACAAAGCACCAAGCTGATCTCCCTGTGCTATGCGGCTGCTTCCCACTAGCTATCTACCTTACGTTTGGTAGTATATATATGTCCATGCCTCTCTCTCGCTTTGTCACAGCTTACCCTTCCCCCTCCCCATATCCTCAAGTCCATTCTCAAGTAGGTCTGTGTCTTTATTCCTTTCTTACCCCTAGGTTCTTCATGACATTTTTTCTTTTTCTTAAATTCCATATATATGTGTTAGCATACGGTATTTGTCTTTCTCTTTCTGACTTACTTCACTCTGTATGACAGACTATGTCTATCCACCTCATTACAAATAGCTCAATTTCGTTTCTTTTTATGGCTGAGTAATATTCCATTGTATATATGTTCCACATCTTCTTTATCCATTCATCCGATGATGGATACTTAGGTTGTTTCCATCTCTGGTCTATTGTAAGTAGAGCTGCAATGAACATTTTGGTACATGACTCTTTTTGAATTATGGTTTTCTCAGGGTATATGCCCAGTAGTGGGATTGCTGGGTCATATGGTAGTTCTATTTGTAGTTTTTTAAGGAAACTCCGTACTGTTCTCCATAGTGGCTGTATCAATTTACATTCCCACCAACAGTGCAAGAGGGTTCCCTTTTCTCCACACCCTCTCCAGCATTTATTATTCCTAGATTTTTTGATGATGGCCATTCTGACTGGTGTGAGATGATATCTCATTGTAGTTTTGATTTGCATTTCTCTAATGATTAATGATGTTGAGGATTCTTTCATGTGTTTGTTGGCAGTCTGTATATCTTCTGTGGAGAAATGTCTATTTAGGTCTTCTGCCCATTTTTGGATTGGGTTGTTTGTTTTTTTGCTATTGAGCTGCTTGAGCTGCTTGTAAATTTTGGAGATTAATCCTTTGTCAGTTGCTTCATTTGCAAATATTCTCCCATTCTGAGGGTTGTCTTTTGGTCTTGTTTATGGTTTCCTTTGCTGTGCAAAAGCTTTGAAGTTTCATTAGGTCCCATTTGTTTATTTTTGTTTTTATTTCCATTTCTCTAGGAGGTGGGTCAAAAAGGATCTTGCTGTGATTTATGTCATAGAGTGTTCTGCCTATGTTTTCCTCTAAGAGTTTGATAGTGTCTGGCCTTACATTTAGGTCTTTAATCCATTTTGAGCTTATTTTTGTGTATGGTGTTAGGGAGTGATCTAATCTCATACTTTTTACATGTAGCTGTCCAGTTTTCCCAGCACCACTTATTGAAGAGGCTGTCCTTTCTCCACTGTACATTCCTGCCTCCTTTATCAAAGATAAGGTGACCATATGTGCATGGGTTTATCTCTGGGCTTTCTATCCTGTTCCATTGATCTATCTTTCTGTTTTTGTGCCAGTTTTATCTGACTTGTCTCTGCATGCATATTGTTTCCTTTTTGACTTTCATCATTCCAAGAGTTCTCTGTAAACAGTAGGTGCTTAATAAATATTGTTGGTTAACTATGCAATTAAATCGGTAGTACATATTCCTGTTTCTTTTGCTTCTTGGCAAACAGACTAAAAGAATACAATGAACTAATTTGCATCAGATGGGTGAGCACAGAGAGTGTTTAATTCAGTCTGATGTTCTTCCCAAATGGTTCAATATTTCCTTGAATTGAGTCTCTTTCCGTGATCGGGCAGAGTGAGTAAGATACTCTTGGGAATCAAGTGCTCATCCATGTGGTGACAATTAACTCCTTCAGAGCACCAGGGAGTTAGTGATAAATTATTTCTTCTCTGGTACCTAAATGAATCAAATTGCCAATTAATCCCTTCCCAGGGCATGCCAAACTACACGCTGCAATTTTTGAAAATGTCTTGGGAAGATTCTGTCTTCTTTTTAGTTTGCCATCTTGCTGGGTCTTGGGAGTCTTTCCCCCTTCTTTGTGCTCTTTGCTTTACCCTCATCTAGACCAATTTTTAGATGTGTATGCAGAATGAAGGATGTGAATACCTCTTGGATAGATCAACTGGCCTGTAGCATCAGGTGGTTATCTACTCAGTAGTATTTCCCCCTTGCCATGCTGGCAGAGCCCTGCTTTTATTTCAACGTACAGGATGTTTCAATGTCAAAATCAGAGCTCTGATTTTTGTTTTGTCAGGTAACCTGATGGCTTGAAATGAGTCATGGTGGTCTCATTCCCTTTCTCTGGGATTAGTTTAGGTGTGGGTATATGACCCAGTATGCTCTCTGGGATGTGAGGAGAAGTCTGTTGAGGATAGTCCTTGGTAAGGATTACTGATAAAGTAGGACACAAGAAAGAAGCAACCTTTCTCCTACCATAGGGTGTCTGGACCTCTAACTGCTGTAGTTATCTTGCCAACAAGAGAGCAAACAGGCTCAGGATGAGGTTAAGACTGGGGGCCATAGGACATAGGTATGGAAGGAACTGTGTCCTTGAAAAGATCATTGAGCCCTCTGATGGTGCCGGTCCCTACCTCTAAACCTTAACTCTAAATAAGTAAGAGGAGTAAACCTCTGGCATATTATGAAACAAAATATTCCTTATTGCTTACATCAGTTGAGGGAAAGTTGTCTGCTAATTGCAAATGAAACACCTTCTTTGAACCTATCTTATACCACAGGAAATAAATATGTATTTTGATAGGATCTGGGAAGGTCTCTAAAATTATCTGTTTTTGTCAAAACAAGATCCCCAAACACAGACTGGGTCTTGGTCTAAAGACATTCAGAAGAGAAGTCAGGTCTTAGAATTCGACAATCCCCTGACAGACACAGTAGAAGTATATTTAATATTTCTGCTTGTTAATAATTATTTAACTATTTCTGAGTAAAGTCAAATTTACTCCTTTTAAATCTAAAATAATATTCATATTTATTTCTAGCGTTTTGAAAGATTTAGTGGGGGAACTTAAGATCCCATTTCTAGGAGGAAACTTTTTAATTGCAAAGAATAGCCAATATTTTGACTAGGCTTTGTCTTAAGGACAGAACTATTGTGTACAGAGAACCTTCCTTGGAATGGCGACCCCAAGAACAAATACACAATAAATTTGTTGGGACTAGGTAAAAGGAAAAGAAAAAGAAAATGGCATACTCTGGGATAAAGCATGGATTCTTGGATATAAACTTATCAGGAATAAAGAAAGATAGGAGGGTATAAAAGAAAGAATAAATATGTAAATGGAGGCGTCTCTACAGAAGCCATTTTATATTTCAGTAGCACCTGAAGAAATAATATGCACTCTGAATTGTTATCCAAAGATCACAAATCAATATTTAGATAAGTGGTCTTACAGCTAAATATTAGGAAAGAGTAATACATATCATAATGACATTTCAGATGGGAGAAAAGCACATTCCATAGTTCTAAAAATAGTAAAACATATTCATTTGAACATCTGGTCATCTCACATGAAAAATCTAAAGAGTTTGCAGTGTATATTATTACACTGAAAGTCAGAGACAAGTACTGGTTGGGAACAAAAGACTCACTTGTGTGATTTTCTACAATGTTAGAGTCACTTAGATCATTATTTAGTATTAGTTGACACTCATGCATATTGTTAGTTTGCAGTAATGCTAAGTGAACATCCCTATGGAATGCTCACTAACTATGATCCTGATAACCTTGACTATACAACAGAATGGCATTTACATCTTACTTATAGTTATCTGTAAAAAAAATAATCTCAGGTTCTTTCCTTAAAATAAAACAAGCCTATCTTTCATTGCTCCTAGCTGTATGAAATACAGTTGTAATTGAAGGAGAATTTGCATAATGCTTTTGAAGGGCTTAATAGGTATAATAATTTTAATTTACTATGGAATGTTTATGATATACAAAAAGATGAATTTTTTAATGTAAGGGGATTATTAAGGCATATCATCTAATCAAGTAAATAATGGTGATACATGGATAGATGACACATAAGTGTTTATGTTTTGCAAATAAGTTTGATAATTTCCTGTACTGCTTTGGCCAATGAGTCTCTTTGGAAAGGAGTTACTTAGAAAATGAGGTTCTTTTTAATAATTTATCTTAAAATTGGTTTCTTGTCTTCAATGTGATACCTACTCTAGTCTTTGGAATTTTAACTCATATCGTATGAAAGGATCTCTGTAGAGAACATTGCTTTCTCTTTTTATCCTGCTTTTGATCTGACAGTATGATTTCCTCATCCCATAGTTCTAAATAACTAATAGGGAAAAAAGACACAGTACAGGTGTCTCTGGAGTATTTAGTGAGATCTTATAATCTATAATCTGTATAACACCGCTCTTCCATTAAGTGTCAAGTGGTGAATTTAGTAATTTGATATTAATTATAATAATTAAATCATTTTATGGGAAAAACTGATTTCCTTTTCAATAATTTATATATTAGACTTTTCTGATTATCTTCCCTCTAGATCTAACTGCTTAGGAACCAAAGTCTTGTGTTTGCATATAGAACTGTTTATCGACTAACTGGATAACCTCTCTGTTGCCCTTAGTTTCTTTATATATAAAATTAATATAGTAAGAATATGAAATAGAATTATCATGATGATCAAATGAGGTGATCTATGTGAAAGTGATTAGGACATCACATATATGCACATATATATAGTGTAGTAAGTAATAAGTAATATATTTTTTAAATTATGCAATATTCCTAAATTTTTGATGAGTCAACTCTGTTTACTCATTTAAAATGAGTTCCTTCAATTTCAAGCATCAGTATGAATGATAGTACCTTTTCCATTCTTTAAGTGCCTCAGAACTTTTTGGAAGAACTAGTGAATAAATAATTACATATAAGCATATACCTATACACATAAATACTATACACTTTTATTTATTTCTTTAAATAAAAGAATAGTTTCAAAAAAACTTTGAAAAAGGTATTTAAACATCTTCAATTGTTTTTTCCTATATATAACTCCACCCACAAAAGATTTCAAGGAGGTTGTATATTGATTTTAGAAGCTACCACATTTTGTGATCAACTGTGTTTTCAGTTAGTATGTAAGTAAATGCCAAGTCAGAATTTCATATTGTACATGTGAGATGCTGACTTTATCGTTTACCAACACGTGAAAGTGTTCGGAATTCATTGCCAGAGAATGCAGAGGCATATGCAGTACATGAAAAATAATGCTGTATGTAGCCCAAACACTTAACAAATGATTCATAAGAAGTATTCTTATAAGTTTGAGAAGGCACATGTTTTCTACCCAATGCCATAAAAGTATACACTTAAGTAGAACGATTTTAATGGACTTTTACATGTATTTTATCTTTTTCTCCTTTCTTTTCCCTTTGCTTATTTAGATGCATTACCACATATTTTATGGAGGTTTTGATTCTTTCTAGAGATGTTTTAGACATTTTTCATACCAAGTCTAGTTAAGACTTTAAAGGCGCTGGCATAAGAAATCCCAAATATACTTGCTATAGGCCTTGTAGATTATTGCTGTTTCTTCTGGTCATTTGCGTTTGGCAGCACTGAGACAAATGTTGCCTTAAAAGGATGCTCCATGTAGCACATCACCCATTTCGATGAATGTATTATGTGTTTCTTTGAAATGAAGGTCTCTTTGGTTTCCTGTCCTGTACTATGATTCTGTGAAACAGATAAGGTCTCATTTCAAAACAGGATTGAAGTGGCTCCTGAAAATGTGACTTGTAAAGATATTATGGGAGAAATAGCACTGTGCAAATAAAATTAAAAAATACATAAGAAATGTAATAACTTCAGTAAATAAGCTAATTTATTGTATAGAATAATGCCTGTACAATAATATATACAACCCATACATTCATTTGGACATTATGTCAAGTTTTTTTGTACAAATAATTCACTTTTCTACATGCATTGTATATAAATATGACTTAAAAGTTATCTCAAGGACTTGCCTGTCTTGTTATACTGTTCCCATTGCCTTGAACAGTACCTGGAATATAGTAGCATTTTATTAAAAGTTTTTGAACAAATGAATACATGTACTATCATAGCATTGTTCAGGGCTATCTATTTTAGGGAAAAAAAGAAATTATTTCAGATTGAAATTGCCTAATTAGATGTGTGTATTTGCCAAATGAATATGGTAGTTGTTTAAACAGAAATAAAATATAAGCATTTTTTCTTAACTTCTTATATAACGGCAAGCCAAACATGCTTTTCCTCTAAGAGAAAGTTCTCTGCATTGACCAAAACAGAAGCTTTCAAACTTTAGTCTGCACAAAAATTACTAGGAAAATTTATTTATTCATATATATTTTTTTACTTTTAACTTTAAATGATTAAAAAAAAAGAAAAATATATTTGATTACCCAAACCCGGCTTAAGAAACTGATCATCACTTTGAAGCCCCTCTGTGTGTTCACCTTAGGCCATGACGCTCTCCCCCACCAGTTGTAACCACTCTATGGAGCTCTGTGTTAATCACCCCATGGCTTTTGTTTATGATTTACCTAATATGAATGCACACAGAAGGTATTCAATTAATACTTAATGAATGAATAAATAAATGTGTGTGAATCCATTATTACTTAGATGTTCTCTTTGACCTTTATATAAAAAAGGGAGATTAATTTTTAAACATAGATATATGGACCCACTCCCATATATATTTTGATTTGGTAGATGTGGGATGGAGTTCAGGAACCTGCAATCCTCAAGTGATTCTGAGGTAGGTGGATTCTAGGTCACACTTTAACAAATACTGCATCAATTAATTTAACTATTTATAAAGATAGAGATAGAAACAGATAATGATAGGAACATGGATATGGATCATTACAAGGACATCAATCTTTTATTTTAACAAAGACTGCCAGTTTACAAGACCCTGTGATTTACAGTGATGAAAGCACAGGTTTTGTACCTTCTGCCTGGGTTCAAGTCCAGGCTTTAACATGTATTGGCTGTGTAACCTTGAGGAAATCATTTAACCTCCATCAGTCTCAGTTTCTTCTTTAGCTAAGTGAATATAATACCAGTATCTACCTTACAAGGATATTGTAGGATTAGTCTATATATGTGCAGTGTTTAGAACAGTGCCTAGCATATAGTAAACTCTAAATTGTAATTATTATTATCACTACTTATTCAGATGTCAGCTTAATAGCTGCTTTTCAGTGCTTTATCTGTGTAGTCTTCTCTGACCTTTCTTCTCTTATGTTTTTCCTTTACTATTGAGAGTAGGTTAATTTTCCTTTTAGAAGTATAGTACATTTATCTAATGACTATAACTGTGCATTTTCATATTTTACCTTTAATGACAATAAGAATGTCAGTGTAAAGGGGGCATCCCTAATGTTACCTCACACTAAACATGCCCAGAACCATCCTAGGACCAAAGAGGAGTTTGTCATTAGGACCCAAACAGACTCTAAAGTCTCACAGACTTGAATATGTTTGACTGCCTTTCTTTACCCTTTGTTACTTGATGAAAAGAAAAGAAAACCAGCTACAACGACAGCATCCAAGAACAAAGACAGGTATCTGTGGCCTTTATAGGTCCTCCACAATCCTACATGAGAGCATTTGGAAACTAAAAACCATGCTCTTCAATACATAAAATTTATTTTCTACTTGTGCTTTTCACATGGGCCATGCTGTGGACTGAGAAGACAACCAATGAGAATTTTAATAACCTAGAGAAGACATTAAAATGCCTTTATTAGAAACCTTGGAAGAATAAATTATTGGTAATTGCTCTATAAGCTAAAAGTCTCTGCCTTAATCCTACATTCACAATTATTTAATAAGCACCCTTAGCTAGTCACTGTGCTAGTTTCTGGGTATTTACTAACAAAGAAAACAACAGATCATAATGCTTCTTATAGAGTTTATAATCCGTTATACAGGAATTGGTAACAAACGATAAATTGATAAGTAACTTTATCAGTTGTCAACTTCTCTGGAATAAATGAATTTCCCATCATACCTTTTTGTTTAAGTGGTCTGGTCAAGGAACCTTACGCATTTTTTCTTTTTTGTAGGATGTGTCAACTCTCATACAGTTGTACAATGCAATACCAGTAACTGTGGAATCAGTTAAGCTTAACACATAATAGCTAATGAAACCATTATCTCTAGTTCTGGTTCCTCAAACAAATGTACCTCCTCTGAAATTCTTCCAGAATATGAAAGGGTGTGGATAAACTCAACATCCTGCCCATCTTTGGTTCAAGCTTTAATAGTGTTTGATCACTAGGGACTCTCATTTTAGCACAGTTCATCTGTATCAAAATGCAGAGAAGAAATAGTATTAGTACAAGGTAGTAGCAGATCTTAGAATAAGATGCTGTAGCAATAGAAATGAGGTTGTAACATTTGTCCAGGAGCAATTTGTCAGGAAAGGAGAAGGCAATGAATTCCAGGCCAAGAGTATGGCTTTTGATCTTCTCTGAAGAGTTTTGAGGAGAGCGGAAGTATTCATCAGGATTGAACTTCAGGGAGGTGTATTTGCAGTATTCTATAGAATGAATCATCTCCTCAAGTACTCTATTTTATCTTTTAAAAAAGCAGTTAACAACCCAACGCTCTTATACTACTGTGTATTGATCTGTCATCTGCCTCCTCACATTCTATATTAGTAGGACCTTTGTCTGGGCCAAGCCATGTGATTTCCACATGATCTCAATCTTACTTATTCTTGAAATCAATATAAATCAGTATAATTATAGACTCAGAATGGACAGGCACCATCTATTGGTGGGTTCATCCATTAATTTCGTCAACAGCTATTTATTTATTGACTCCCTAGTGTGTGTCATGCTACTATTCTAGACCCCGGGGTGTAAAAGTGAACAAAGTAGGCTGAATCCCTGCCCTTACTGAGCATACATTCTCATGGGGAGAGGAAAATCAATGAACAAGATAGATGGGTAAATTATACAGTATACTGAAAACAATGATTAGTGTTACTTGGAAAAATTAAGTGGGGAAGCTGAATATGGAAGCCAGAGTAAGTAGTGAGATGGAGTTACCATTTTAAATGGGAAAGAGGGTATTTAGAAAAGTCCTCAATGAGAAGACAAAATACTTATGAATGGATTAAAATGGGGTTGTATTTAACGCTCCTACTACATATGCACATGTACCTGAATATGATCACTTAACACTTTCAAATAATTTGATGGAAACCACATACTCAACTCTCCTGCTATTAGGAATCAGAAAGGCAGATACTTTCTTGTCAAATGACATCACTGCACTATCAAAAATCAGAATGCTTCTTAAGCAGCCAAACAAGTTGGATGTGATTCTCAGAGACTATCAGTTCTGTGGCAGCTAGGCTAAAACTAAATTTGCATTTGGCATCATCTAATTACATGAGCCACAGTAAATAATTCTATCAAGAGTCCCTGAGGAGTATGTTTTGCAGCTCATGATCTCAAAAGGAAGCAGTACTACTCACAATCATATGTTCTAGAGAAGCCAGTTGAGATTTCACGTCTTCCAAAAGTGATCTCATCCAGAGCCTTCCCAAGCTGCATGGTACATTTCTCCGTGGGCCTAAATCCTGGTTAGCAGATAAATAGCATGCTTACTCTCGTCCATGGCAGACTTTACTAATAAGTCATGACAGTTTTTGCCACAGAATACTGAAACTATCTCAAAATTCTTCTCAAGTTAGACTTCTGGGAAGTACCAGTTTATCTGTGATGGCTTTTAAGATAAAACAGAGACATATCTTCAGTCGATAGAGAGTAAAAGCTCTTTTTAAACATTGATTCTACCCATAGGTCCCCTACTGTTTACTTCCATGTGGGCAGGGGATGATCCTCCAAGTGGGCAAGAATATAATTCAACTCCTTAATTTCCATAACAGAATGTAACCTTGCTGCCAGACCATCTGGTATCTTTTCAGTCATCAACATAGATATGTGTGTGCCAGGTACTTGCCTGAGAGCTCTATCTTGCAATAACTATTATTTTGCTGCAGGCAAAATATGGTTAGGCAAATGCTTCTCATCTATATTGATCTAAAAGACAGGGTACCAATTCATTTCTCTAGGTAGGATCAAGTTACAGCACTAGAAAACAATACAGTTGGGCTTACTTCTCCTTAGCAATGATCTGTTGCAATTGATTGTCTCGTCAGCTTTTCAATTTTACCAATATATAGCTGAATGATGACACTTTCTTCAGATATTAAAGACATCGTTATTTAATATATTTTACATGTGACAAATTATTTCTAAGGGTATAAACAAGAAAATGTTTATTTTTCCTGAAAGCTAATTCTTTTCTTTTAGGATGACAAGAAGCCACATTATTTCAGTTTGTTTCTTACATTGGCGGCCACAAATTTCAAACCTAAAACTAAATCTGCAGCAAAAGCTCCTTCATATTTTATAATTTAGCTCTCATCTTTCCTGCTGGCTACTTGTCTAATTTGATTCTGACCTTTAAAAAATACTGTGTGAAGAATATAAGTTTTATTTCAGGCATCTTCAGTATACATAGAAGTAGGTGCATGTGTATTTAAAATTTTAAAATCCATTCAGACTTTGTTTTGTGGATACTATTGTAATGGATACACATACTCCACTTCCTTTCTCTTGTCTGGGCTGCTGTAGCCATCATCCAGCAGTTAAGAATATAGACCATTACCAGCTCACAGTTCTCTACTCACTGAGGATTGCCCTCAATGTCAGGGCAGGACCACCCCCAGGCTCTGTCCTTCCTATAGGAGGGCTCATGGTCAATCACAGGCTGCTGCCAGGATATATAAGGCTCTGCCATTCATTTCAATTTGGAGCAGCTGAAGGGCCATTCTAACACCAGAGCTCCACATGCAATCAGATGAGGCCTCACTTGCAACTGCATTGTAGATCAGCTTTCCCCCTGTTCTGTCTTGTCCCTTGAGGTGAATCTCTCAAGAACACTACTAGATAAACATGTACACAACTCCTTATTTCAGAGTCTGTTTACAGGAAACCCAACCCAAGTCACCATTTCAATCAGTTTCTTTTGCTTTTGTTTTTTTTGTTTGTTTGCTTGTTTGTTTTGACAGGAAGAGCATTTCCTAGGCAATGACAGTCTAAACACAATATTGATGAATTAATTCAGATGGTGAATATTATTACTTGTTCTAGTTCAGCATGTTGTTTTACCAAACAGTAGAGTGGACCTATTAAATGAGCTTAACCTACCTATTATGCATCCGTTTTATCAGTCTTTTCAAAGCAATATTTCAGGATTTGTATAGGATGTAAGAAGATATTAGAAACAATTTCAATCATTTTGTTTGTGTTGGTTAAGCCTTAAAGCCAAAGTATGGGATCTCTATGACTGGCTGCTGAATGTGGGAAGATGGAGTGTAGCTACTATAAATTTTTATGAAAGTAAAGAAAGGAGGATTTTCTGAACACACATAGCACTCTTCTGTTAATAAAATGTATGTATCATAGCATTATATTAATCTTCAGGCAGGAAAACTGACTGTAAATTTAGGAAATTACACTCCTGTTTATATTTTTAGTCCCAAAGCAATCTTTAAAGTGACAGCTTGCCATTAGTTAATGTTTACAATTGATGAGTAAAATTATTTCTCCTAAATGGACTTCGTATGTTTTAGTAAAACGTGGTATAAAGGAAATTTATTTTAATGGAATAATGTATTCATAACACAGCAGATATTATGCTATTCCTACCGTTCACTTTGAGAAAAAAATTTTTAGAGAATGCAATTTTGGACCTTTAAGTTTAAAGATGTGACATACTTTTTCAGTTACAAGTACACTAAGATATTTGCTAAGGGTTTATACATCAATTTTTAAAATTTCTCTTATGACCTTGAAAACATTCTTGACAAATATTAACTAGTTGGGCAAAATTGGTTAAACTCCTACATTCTTTCAGCCAAGAAATAATCATTGAAATGAATTTAAAGATTATTTATCTTTATTATTTCACCATACATGTCAGGCGGCTGACAACTTCTATATGCCTCTGAATATAATGTAATATATTTAAACAATTATATTTATTTTTTCTATTTTTATTAGTCAACTAATGTATGTCCCTTATAGAAAAAATAGCAAGTAAAGATAAACAGCATTTATCTATAAAACTATCCTGAAATGGAATTATATTAAGCATAATGTAAAAATTTTTATGGTGAAATATTTCACATATACAGAAAGGAAACAAATATTGTAACATTTTGCCCCATTACCTTTAGATTTTTTAAAAAAATATTATATTTCTATTTATATATTTATTATATAAAATACACAATTGAAGCTTTTGTTTGTAGCTTTTCCTATTTCTTGTCTCTCCTTTCCTTCCCAGTGTTAATCACCATTCTAAAGATGGTGTCTACCTTTCTTGTCCATGTTTACTACATAATATGTGTCTGCAAATGTTATGTAGAATTGTTTTTCATATTTTTAAGTTTTACACAAGTGCTTTCATATTGTAGGCATCATTATGCAACTTGTTTTTTGCCTTTTAGCATTCTGTTTTTGGATTTATTCTTTTTAATTTATGTAATACCTAGGACATTTAATTTAACTTCCTTTGTGTTCCATTATATAAATATGGCACTATTTCTTTAATTCTCCTAGCATAATTTAGATTCTTTTTTGTTATTATTGTGTGAATGTGTGTTTAACAAATAAGATCATCCTTATATATGGTATATATGTGCAAAATTTTCTCTTGTAAATGTTCAGTGTTTACCTAGAAGTGCAATTGTGAAAGATGATGCCAATTTCTTTGATAATACAAAATTAAAAACCAGGTTGTTTTATATATTTACATACCCAAATTAAGATTAGAAAACTACTAGTTTCTCAACACTTACTTCTTTCAGGATCTCAAACCTACACACTTCATAGTCTTCTATTTCTTGTTTTTAAAGAATTTTTATTCATCTTTCATGAATTTATCTTTCAATTATTACCATTACTGTATTTCTCCGTATTAGTTTTCTTTGCTTTTTATTCGTTTATTTTCATTAAGTGACTCATCCTGACTGGGAAGTGTTCCTTGTCTGTCTCTTTTATCTCCCTCTCTGTCATCTCCTTCCATCATCTCCCCTCTCGCCTTACTCTCTCTGGTCTATCTATCTATCATTCGCTCTAGATCCAGCCCTGTTTGTCTGTTCTGCAGTTACTTCCATTTCTACTTTTCAGGATTGTCAGTCAATAATCAGATTTTATAACACAACATTTTAAATCAACTATAGTTCAATTTAAAAAATAAAAATAAAAGAATCAGATTTTATATATGTCCTCAGAGATATCAGAGAATTCAGTCACCTACTAAAAGGATTGGCTCAATTCTCTCAACTTTATCCTTTCTGTCCTCCTGCTCCCCAGACATGCTGCTTCATTTAATCTGAAAACCCAGGCAGCCATTGGAAGATGTTTTTCTCTTTTTTTTCTTCCAGACTCCTTTTATAAGTGGGAGAACCTCACTCAGATCCTGGTCATGCAACCATCTCAGGGCACTTATAGTCCCTTTACCTCAACTTGAATGAGGACCCAGTAAACACACAGCTTCAGGCTTGTTCTCTATTTGACATTTATGTTTTGGTACATGGAAATATTTCTCTTCTTTTGAGTTCAGTTATATCTTTTTAAATTTCTGTTTTTACAATTTACCTACAATTGCTAAAACTTGGAGTGGGAGGTGAAAGGGGTGGAAAATCCTACATTTACAATACTATCCAGAGTTCATATTATCTTGATACCTGAGGTATCTTGATACCTCAGTTTATATGTCATAAATACATACTATTTCAATATACCTACAACTATATTATTCTTTCGGTTACTCTGTAATAGACTTTCATATGGCTGTACCATATTTTATTTAACTAATTCACTGTAGATCAGGATTTATTTATTTCTACATTTTTGTTACCATAAAAACACTTCAGTGAAGACCTTGTAATACCTATCTTTGATACATTTGCTCAATTTTTCTCTTAAGATAAATTCCTACAGGTAGAATTTGTGGGTTAAAGATGTATATCTTTGAGACTGGAAAATGAAATGCAGAAAAAGTTTTCAAAAACATTATTTTATCTTTAAAACTGGAAAATAAGATTTAGAAAAACTCAAACATGTAACTAAATCATTAGTTGGAATTCAATCTCAGAGATTAAATTGATGATATCACAATTAATCAATTAATAAGAAGTAGCAAGTGTTTATTCAGCACTGTATTATATATCATAGATATTATAAGAAACTAATTTTGAAACTTTTGGTTTCCCCAGAACTTCTTTACATTCTTAAAAATTATTGAGGACACCAAAGTGCTGTTTTTAATGTGGACAATATCTGTCAATAGTTATCATATTAAAATGAAAACTGAGAAGCTTTAAATTATTTATATGTTAATTCTTTTAAAATAATATTAATAATCTCATTGCATATTAATATAAATAACATTTTTTAAAAAGTAAAATTCTCCTTTATAAAACGAAAACAGTTAACATTAAGAGTGGCTTTGCTTTACAATTATCCAACTCTCCTTAGAGTCTAACTTAATAGAAGACATCTGGTTTCTCATAACTGCTTCTTCATTCAATCTGTTGTGAAACATTTCTTTGGTTGAAATATGTAAAGGAATCCAGCCTGTCATATTATATAGTTGAAAAAGGAAAAGCTTTTGCAGATTAATCATGGATAGTCTTTATTACTACACCAAACTCAACATGTGGTAGTTTCTTAAATGTAAACTGCATTTTGAAATCTGAAAAATTCTAAAAGAAATAATTTGTCATACTCTGTTTTGTTAAAGTCTATCATTATAGCTTCACTTTGAACAGATTTTGGGATATCATGCATTGCTCTTTGGGGAAGATAGGTTCACTGGGTTATGTACATCTTCCAAATGTTGACAGATTCTATTATTTAACAACAACAACACAAATCATATTACTATCACACAAATCTCATCAGAAAAGTCTTTAGAATTGGAAAGCTGTCAAATTCACCTTGGTTAGTACAAGTGTTCCAAAATTATAATTTTTACTCCTAATTTCAAATTTTATTGTTGGAGAAAGTGTGCTGTCCAGTGTTTCTCTTAAAGTGACAGGCTTATTTTCAAGATATATCTATTAAGTATCCAAGTCTGAATAGCCATGGTTCATTAGTACTTTCAAGTAAAAATTATATTCCATGAAAAGGTGGCCAGGCTAGTTTGCAATGCAAATAATTGCACGTGTGATTTTCCTCGAGACAATCATTGTATTTTGGTATGCGGTAGTCCTTTTGTTTACTTCCCATTTCATCATACAGCATATTTAAAAGACAGCATTTAACTAACTGAGATGTGGAAAGTATATTAAGAGCAGTAAGAAGATTTTCTTCTTCTTGGGAAGACCAGCTAGAAAGTTGTTGCTGTAATCTGGGCAAGAGAAGATGCTAGTTTAGAGTAGGAGAAGAAAATAGCATTGAGGAATATTCAAGAGTTGACATTTTAAGAATTTAGGTGATTGGATGTGGGAGTGTGGGAGAGGGTCATGTCCCATGAAAGGGTGGTTCTTTCATTTCTGGCTTTGACAGTTGGGTGAATGGTGATGCTGCTGAGATCTGAAACTCAGGAGGAAAAGCAGGTTAGGGAGGGGTGGGGGCAGGGGAGGGATGATGAGTTTGTAGGGGAGGGAAAAGTTTCCTCTACCCTCTTAGGGTCCCTGGCTGGGTCTAAAAATTAAACTGACATGGACAGAAGAACAGGAGATTGCAGATGAACAGATTACGGGACATGGGAGCCTTCATGAGGATATGAAGACGCAGAGAAGTGGTGAGACCTTTGTTCTTTTATGCTGGTTTGACGTGGAATGAACAGCTATGGAGGAACATGATAGGTTAAGAAATACGGGGTGGGTTCCGTGGTGACGCAGTGGTTGAGAGTCCGCCTGCCGATGCAGGGAACACGGGTTCGTGCCCCGGTCCGGGATGATCCCACATGCCGCGGAGCGGCTGGGCCTGTGAGCCATGGCCACTGGGCCTGCACGTCCAGAGCTTGTGCTCCGCAACGGGAGAGGCCACAACAGTGAGAGGCCCGCGTACCGCAAAAAAAAAAAAAAAAAAAAAAAAAAAATTCAGGTAATTTAAAATTCTATTCCTAATAAATAACAGGGGATTAGATATAATTGTATCAATAGTTATCTGATCTGCGCCTATTATGGTAAACTATTCTGGGAGCACTCTACATTGTTATTTCTTTTCGGTAATAACAGCTAGAAGACACACTTTAAAAAAGGACTGACAAACAAGTTGATGACTGAACAAGTTGTCATTTCAACTATTGACAGTGCTTCGCGATTCTGGCATGATGAAGTGTCCCACTATTTATAAGCTAGTCATTATCTCCACACTCTAAATAAAGATACAGAATTCAGTTTAATAAGCATTAATTGACTATGTTCCTGGCCCAAGATACAGTGCCAGGAACTGAGGGTACATAGCTCCTGGCACAAAGGAGCTCTGAATTTTGTTAGGGAGAGAGTTGTACAAAGCAAACTCTAATGCCAGGCAGTCTGTGATAAATACTATAATACAAATTTAAGGATGTTTGATGGGCAATCAGAAGAAAGAATTATCTTTGGCTGGGAAGAGAAGCTGACATCTTCACATAGAAGCTGCACCTCAAATAAAGGCTGTATTTTTACAGCTGAGAATGGTGAGGTAAACATTTTGAGCACAAGACAAACTTAGTCTCCAACACCTGGTCATGTGGCCATATTATTAAAAAACACAGCAGTCTGGGGATACCCGGCAGGTGGTGCACAAAGATACTGGGAAGGTGAGGAGAAGGATCAATAACAATAAAAAGGGAGGAGCACATTCAAGTGAATTCTGAAAATTCTGTTTCTTCCTGTGTCTTTTTGCTTGGATTTTCAAATGCAAATAAGTTACTTTCTCCCCATAGATCCAAAATAGATTCTGGAGAGAGAAAATTGATTGGTCCATTCATACTATCTTTCTCATTGAAAAAGAGTGCAGTTGCTAAAAGGGAGAACAGGGCTGAATTTCTATTTTTAAAATTTATTCAACAAACATTGGTTATTTAATATGAGCAAAAAAGTGAGCTGAGAGCTAAGGGTACAATGGTGGAAAAAATAGAAACAATTCTATTCCATACAGAATATATGATTCATTTGGGGAAATGGACATTAAATAGCCATAGAAACATTTAATTATAAATGGTTATAATGCTCTGAAGGAAAAATTAAGAGTATGATTAAAGGTGATTTCAGATATTTCTGATTTATATCATAAGTCAGGTTGGTGTTTGCATTTCTCTCAGTAGTAGACATGGATTTTTACATTAAATGATTATTTGTATATCCAGTTTATCTTTCATAATAGCGATGTTCAGGAGTATGAACTTTGAAGTATGTATTTGGTTAAAATTCTGGCTCAGCTAATTATCACCTAGTTACTGTTATCTGATCCTGTTTTTCTGTAGAGACAATAATTGCCACCTTATAAGGTTGTAAAAAATTAGAATAAGCATATGTAAATGCTTATTCTAATACAGATAAAATTTCTTAAATTAATTAATAATAGAACAATCAACACCACCATGGAATTTCAAGCTAACACAGGTTATCATTCAGAAAACACATCTCTTAACCTGTATCAGCTAAAATATTGACAAGCTAATAATAGGTGGTTGACAGTGTTAGTTTTTAAAGTTGGCATTTAATTAAACACTATCTCTCTTACCCCATCCCCATCCCCTGCAGTTAAGAACTAGTTGATAAACAGAAGAGTGTACCTCTAAATACCAGTTGTATTTCTGGAAATGCTGGAATGGAGAACATGACTGGAATCTAAAGCCAAATTGGTTCCCAAACATTATCTCTACCCCGCCCCCCTCCCCCAGTCTAGACCTTGAGGTGATTCATCTGAGGAAAAGTATCTCTACCTAAACAGAGATAGATAAGGGTAATCATTCTATCTTATCTTTGAAGTCTGATAGGAGGAGTCTCCTGAAAAAATGTCTCTAAGACCTGCCTCTTTTTTTTTTTTTCTTGCGGTACGCAGGCCACTCACTGCTGTGGCCTCTTCCGTTGCAGAGCACAGGCTCCGGACGCGCAGGCTCAGCGGCCATGGCTCACGGGCCCAGCCGCTACGTGGCATGTGGGATCTTCCCAGACCGGGGCACGAACCCTGCATCGGCAGGCGGACTCTCAACCACTGCACCACCAGGGAAGCCCTGAACAGATACTTTAGTTATGGGCAGCAAAATAGAATTGTTGAATGACAAACATTAGAAAGGTAGAAAGTATTGCTTTCAAGTCTTTTTTTTAAAGATGAGCGAACTGTGACCCAGAAAAAACAGTAGCATAGATTCTAGGCAACCTAACCCTTGATCCTGAGCTTTATCCATGTGACGACACACATTCCCACCTGTCTGCCCCCCACCATGTCCCATGATATCCTGCCACAGAGCTTGAGATTACCTTGCTTAGAATTCCACCTTTAAATTAGAGCACTGAAACAGCCTGTGGAAATCCAAAGGATAATGCTTTAGAACGATTTTATCAAATTATGTATTTGTATTCTCTGAGGAATGAAGTTAGGAGGGAATGGGTCTCAAGCACATCTCAATGGTGTCGGAGTAATAGAGAGACTTAGGCACAAGGCTTGTCATTCACAATGACAAGGCTGTCTTTCACTGTGAATGAAACGTATGAGAAACACTGAGCCATATGTGGTTATGGAGGGGATGTGAAGGACTTCACTTACTTAACAATTTCGTTATAAAACCAGGCATACTCAGATTTAAGACAGTCTTTAGAGCCTGACCTATACCATCTTGATCCTGTAATCTACCATGTGTATCTTGCCTTTCCAACTAGCTTAGCAAGTGCACTGGGAATAAGAACTGGTTTTCTACATCTGTAGCTGATGTGAAACTCAGCCCACAACTCAGGAGCACAAGAAATATTCATACCTTTTAAAATTTAAATTGGAGGTAAAATTGACTCTTCCTATGATCTCACCAAATTGGTAGCTATTTAATTTTGGAAATTTTTAGATTATTCTTTTTTCCTATGTTCACACTAAATTCAGAAGTCCACTGGTGTTTAGGAAATGGATGAAAGGTCTCTAAATCACAAGGCCATTTTGTTCATCTCTCACCAAATGGTTTCTAAATCACCACTCCCTCCCAGGACCTGTCCACTGAGGGCTTGTTAATCTCAGGAAGTTTATCCCTTCACTAGCATTTAGTTTTCCTGAAAGACTCTCACCCCATCTTGTTGTGTTCTTTAAAGGGGTGGCCTTTACAAGTGTTCGGTCTCTTTAAAAACTTCAAAACTTAGGGAAGAAAAGAAAGACCTATTGTCTTTAATAACTTTGGAGTTCCATTTATGATACAATCCTTGAGTCAAGGAAGTGCCTGCTTGAGTTAAGAATAAAAGCATCTGTGGAGACCATATCCAAAGTCTTTACCTGCATCATACACACATCAAATCCCACCCTTGTGTTATTTCTTGCTTTCAAGGCTACTTAGATATTTAATCTAAATTTTATCTTTATAAATATGATAGTGGTAGGAAAGAAAAACACAACGCAACTTGCACTGTGGCATTCTAAAGTGCAAAGCATAAAGTAGCCACGTGTGAAATCTGTTTTAGGCTTCCCAGTTCACAAAGAAGTTAGCCTGCACTTCTGACTAGAGAGTCCTTTGAGGTCTCAGGGGTTTTTGACTGTCTTCCTTTTAAGGTACAAGACATGACTTGTACCATGCCACTAGTGTTTTCAAACCCCTATTCTGCCAGGTGGTAGTATTTGTGTGTTAGTGTGTTAGTTCTAACCATAGTGTTTTTGACACATCAAGTGATAAAGCAACATGATCCTTCACTATAAACCTCTGGTTCATTTTATCTCAATGACTAACTGTTTTTCCCATGCAGGCATCAATTTCCTTTTCTCCTCCCACCTCCGAAGGAACCACCTGATTTAATTAGGCTTCTCTGCTCTTTCCAGCCTTGGTGAGCCCTACAGTCAGTAACAGGAACTAAACATTAATAGGAAGAGTAGGATATAATCTGTAATACGGGCTCCCTTCATTATGAAACATCTATTCAGCATTTATATTAATGCATAATTAAGTAGCTGTCTCTTTAAAGCCTTTACTTATGTCAAAGATCTATCTCCAGAACACCTCATTTTCCCTGAGAGAGAGTGAGAAAGAGCCCCTACAGTATTCACTTTTTAATGTAACTATTAAAAATGCAACACAGGATTGAAAATGTGGCTAAATCGTTTAGTAACCTCTTTTGACATTTTCATTACATCTCCTATTACTGGAATCAAAATGAGAATAAGATTATTTCAGAAGTTTAAAAGGAACCCTCCATGGCAGTCTATGCACTGTGATATGCAGTGTAGAATTTCATATTGTTGAATTTATCATATTTAATCAAAAACAGGAGAGAGTACAGGCAACTTTTCATTTTTCTTCCCTGAGGACCTCTCTCTTGAATATATTTGGGAACAGGCTTCTCACCAGTGGCTATGGAGCTGAGTACCCTTCACTGAGGATGTTATAGTGAGGATTCAAACGTGCAGTGAGAGACTAGACTTATTATCATTAAAGCACCTTTAAATTCCAATATTCTGTGAGTTACTGTGGTTACACAACTAGCAGGTAGCCTTTAGAGGGAGTTTTCCTCTTCGTCCTGTCCTTCTGAGACAGATGCGTAACCACAAAATAAGTGTGAAGCAAGGACTTTCAAAATGTTCTGTGTTTTCTACCACCAGCCAAATGATATTTTTCTCCCAGATGTTGGGAGGGTCTCACTGTTGTGGCCGTGAGCCTCTAGCATTAGTGGCCAACAGCCAAATAGTTCCTGGTTACAGAACGCTTATTATGTGCCAGACATGGTGTTTACTGTTTTACTTACATTATCTAAATTAAATTTCACTATAATCCTAGAACTTTAATACTATTAGTATTCCTTTTGACAAAAGCAAAAGCCTTACTTAGTCCTATTTCTTACTAATGCCAGGGGACAGTGTGAAAGTCGTTGGGCTGGTGGAGGATGCATAGTGTAAGCCAAAGATCTGACTTCTTACCCTGGCGTCAGTGTGGAGGAGAGGCGGGCTATCTCCTCTTGCTTTGTGCGCAAAGGCATGTACCAGTAGTCTGTGTTCAGCTGGTGAGCATTCCACCATTCATACTTTTATTCGTTCATGTATTCATCCATTCACCAATATTTATTCATTGTCTTCCAAGTGCTAAGCATTGTGCTAGTTGATAGAGATAACATAAATAGACAGACATGAATTGTGCCTGGTAAAGTGTAAAAAGTAGATGAGAGACTGAGATCATCCTAGATTACTGGTACGGAGTTGGGGTGCTAGGGGGAAGGAGTAGCTTTGGATAACCTAGTCAGGGACCGTATCATAATAAATACTATTATATTTACTTGTCAGGAGCTTCTCAGGGGTGATTTATCAAATAGTTGACGTCAGAAACACAGTCCTTGATATTGTGGGGAAAATCTAATCCTCTCATGATGTGATTCCTCGGCCTTGCCCAAATCATCTGGCTAAGGCTTTCCTTTTGCCAGACATCACGGTTGCTTAGGGAGTGGCTGAGAAGATACCTTTAGGCCAGTGGGCTACTTCTCTTCTCCATGTGTCAGTTTTGTAATGAAGCTGTCAGCCAAGGTGATTTATCTTTGTATCATGTGGTCCTTTAAGAATTTCTTTCTTGGATAATTGAATGTCACTCATCCAGGAAAGCTCCTACTTCCTGCATTAGGATGTCAGGGGATGCATGGCAATCACAAGCCGGATGGCCACGTAGGGCAGCGCACCATACCTTACAGGAGTGGATTTGCAAGGCTGATTATCTTGCGGGGAGAGGCAGAGCAGCCTTCCAGCTGGAGACCCCAGAGGACTGCAGAATGTGCAGAAAACGCCTTTACCTCACTAACTGTAAATGCAAAATTATAAAGTTAAATGTTGAGGCATGCCAGAAGACTGACTTCTGCAGTATTCTTGCTGCCCTGACATGCCTTCACCTCAGTGGACTGCAAATAAATAGAATGTTGAAAGGAATAAAGACCCTTCATTTGTATCATTGCACTGGTTTTTACTCCCATCTTGCTTGCCATACTTTGTTGTGTCCAGATACTTGAAGCATTCTCCAGAAATTAATTTTAGGTGATGCATGTAGATCAGTATTTTATTCGATAGAAAAGGTCTGAGAGGAGAGTGAGTTAACAGTGATAACCTTTGGATGGTGGGATTATGATACATTTTAATGTTCTGTTTTTGGCTTATCTGTAGTTTTAACTTTTTGCAAACATGTATGAGTTACTTTTGTGACATAAACACACGTTTAAATTTTTTAAGATTTGTCAATCCAGTAAATTGAGAAGAAAGTATGTTATCTAAGTAAAATAAATAACCAGTTATCACAAATTCCCAAGTGTTGGGATCAATATTCTAATTATGGAATATATGATATTAATTAATATTAGTTACATTTTCCATTTGTCTTTAGACCACAAGTTGGAAAAAATGGAATGCTATATTGAAAGTAGCAGAAACTGATTTTTTAAAAACCTTACAGTTCTAAGTAATGAATTTTCCCCCTATTTTGGCATTTCCTTTTCTAAAATACCTCTGCTTGTTATCATATTCAAGTTTTTTTTTTTCATGAAATGAATTTGGTATGCAAGTTCTGGGGTGTCTATTCATTAACATCCTCCTGCTGTTCACATTTTATTAATGAAACAACCCCGTCACCCGCCTACCAGCAGACACTTAATTCCTTCCCAGAATCCATCTGCTTTTTCATGGGCTTCAGAAGCCAAATTCCTTTGCAAAATCAACTCTAACAAAGGCTTAATTCCACGAGTCAATTAAATACCAAAGATAGTTAGCTATTTTGCAATATCAGAAGCTCTGAAAGTGTGTTTTTGCTGTGATTATTACTCACTTGATTGGGGGGGCGGTGATTAGGGAATCCAGGTGCTCCCTGTAAAACTAGCCATTCAGATTCTGAATACAGACCTGGCAAGTCTGGCTGCTTCCATCCATCAATTTTGCTGTCCTTCCCTCTCTCCCTTCATTTCCTCCCTCTCCCCTTCCTCCCTGCCTCCCTCCCCCTTCTTTCCTTCCTTCTTCTTAATGATAAATGTAACAAATATCTTACTGGCCCATTTATAACTTACTTGTATCGATATCAGACAGCTCTTGTCAATCAAAGTTAATCCAAGTGATCCTCAAAGGAGGAACATTTATAGAAGTTACATGAAATGGAATATTGCTGTGTTATTAATTTTGAGAATCCAGAGTTCTGAGAAAATTTAAACCTGTACTGAAGTGAAGTTCAAATGCATTTTAAACTTGTAGTCTCCTGTGTTATGTTATATATATACATATATACCAGCATTCTCTATATGTGTTAATATCAAAGTATTATAAACACAGTTTAGCTTCTGCTCTCTCATTGTTTTTTCTACCTTTTCAAATGTGACACATTACATTTAATATCTAGCAAATGAAAAAATGCTCAACTGTTGATCTAGCTTAGCCCTGGAACCCTTTCTTTTCTCTCTCCACAGTTACTGCTTTATTTCATCTAGCCTCATGCCTTTAGGTACTAATTGTACTTGGATCACCCCAAATGTATATCTCCAGCGTAGATCTCTTTTCTGAACTCCAGACACATAAATCCAATTGCCAAACTGACATCTCCACTTAGATGTCAAATAGGCATCACATTTCACAGGTACAAAGCTGTCTCTATCCATAATCTAATCTTCTACTACAGCCTTGCCTTTTCATATTAATGGCAACTTTATCCTTCTGGTTATTCAGGTCAATATCCTTGATGTCATGCTGGTTTTCTGTCTATTTTTACATCCCATACCTAACCACCAAGAAATTCTATTGGCCAGACTAAAAATATATCAGAATCTGGTTATTACATAATCTCCAAAACTTTTACCTCATCCAAGGAATGATAATCTCTCATCACCATTACTGCAAATCTTCCGACTGGTTGCCCCACTAGTGGTCCTGTTTTCCTACCGTCTATGGTCTGTTCTCAACAGAGTAACCACAGTGATTAAAATAGACTCAACATGTCCTTTCTGCTCAGATCTCTCCCCTGTTTCTCTATTTCCCTCAGAGTAAAAGTAAAATGTTTATGTGATCTAGTGCCTCACTACCTCTCAGACCTCACTCCTATTACCCTTCCTTTGTCTACATTGTACACCAGCCACACTGGACTCAAGACGGTTTTACAAACAAGTTAGGCCTTTATTTCTTACCTATGTCTAAAATACATTTCCTCCAAATAACTACATGGCTTGCCCTCCTGCTCCTTACGTGTCTTTGTGACGTGAGAAGAGAGGTTAAGGGAGTTAAAGGCAAACAGCCTGGAGTCCAGCGCCAGGCTACCTGTGTTAAGTCCCGCTCTGCCACTTTCCAGCTTTATGAATCTTGGGCAAGTTGTTAACCTTTCTGTCCTTCCCCTTCATCTTCTATACTATGGGGTTAATAACAGTACCTCCTCCTCAAGACTTGTCATGAGGATTAAGTGTGTTAATATTCGAAAAGCACTTAGCCTGGAAGACAGTGTTACACAAGTGTTTTTGTAAATAATACAGGACGTCATTTAATTTTTTTTAACATCTTTATTGGAGTATAGTGCTTTACAATGGTGTGTTACTTTCTGCTGTATAACAAAGTGAATCAGCTATACGTACACATATATCCACAAATCCCCTCCCTCTTGAGTCTCTTTCCCACCCTCCCTATCCCACTCCTCTAGGTGGTCACAAAGCACCGAGCTGATCTCCCTGTGCTATGCAGCTGCTTCCCACTAGCTAACTATTTTACATTTGGTAGTGAATATATGTCCATGCCACTCTCTCACTTCGTCCTAGCTTCCCCTTCCCCTTGTCCTCAAGTCCATTCTCTACGTCTGTGTCTTTATTCCTGTCCTGCCCCTAGGTTCTTCAGAACCATTTCTTTTAATTCAGATTCCACATACATGTGTTAGCATATGGTATTTGTTTTTCTCTTTCTGACTTACTTCACTCTGTATGACAGTCTCTAGGTCCATCCACCTCGCTACAAATAACTCAATTTTGTTTCTTTTTATGGCTGAGTAATATTCCATTGTATATATGTGTCACATCTTCTTTATCCATTCATCTGTTGATGGACACTTAGGTTGCTTCCACGTCCTAGCTATTGTAAATAGAGCTGCAGTGAACATTGTGGTACATGTCTCTTTCTGAATTATGGTTTTCTCAGGGTATATGCCCAGTAGTGGGATTGATGGGTTGTAGGGAAGTTCTATTTTTAGTTTTTGAAGGAACCTCCATACTGTTCTCCATAGTGGCTGTAACAATTTACATGCTTATCAACAGTGCTAGAGGGTTCCCTTTTCTCCATACCCTTTCCAGCATTTATTGTTTGTAGATTTTTTGATGATGGCCATTGTGACTCATGTGATGTCATAACTCTTTGTAGTTTTGATTTCCATTTCTCTAATGGTTAGTGATGTTGTCCTTTCATGTGTTTGTTGTCAATCTGTATATCTTCTTTGGAGAAATGTCTATTTAGGTCTTCTGCCTATTTTTGGATTGGGTTGTTAGTTTTTTTGATATTGAGCTGCATGAGCTGCTTGTATATTTTGGAGATTAATCCTTATTCAGTTGCTTTGTTTGTAAGTATTTTCTCCCATTCTGAGGGTTGTCTTTTCATCTTGTTTATGGTTTCCTTTGCTGTGCAAAACCTTTTAAGTTTCATTAGGTCCCATTTGTCTATTTTTGTTTTTATTTCCATTTCTCTAGGAGGTGGGTCAAAAAGGATCTTGCTGTGATTTATATCATAGAGTATTCTGCCTATGTTTTCCTCTAAGAGTTTTTTTGTTTTTTGTTTTTTTTGCGGTAGGTGGGCCTCTCACTGCTGTGGCCTCTCCCGTTGCGGAGCACAGGCTCTGGATGCGCAGGCTCAGCGGCCATGGCTCATGGGCCCAGCCGCTCCACGGCACACGGGATCCTCCCGGACCGGGGCACGAACCCATGTCCCCTGCATCAGCAGGCGGACTCTCAACCACTGTGCCACCAGGGAAGCCTTCCTCTAAGAGTTTTATAGTGTGTGCCCTTACATTTGGGTATTTAATCCACTTTGCGTTTACTTCTATGTATGGTGTTAGGAGTGTTCTAATTTCGTTCTTTTACGTGTAGATGTCCACTTTTCCCAGCAACATGTATTGACAAGGCAGTCTTTCCTCCATTGTATTTTCTTGCCTCCTTTATCAAACATGAGGTGACCACATGTGTGTGGTTTTATCTCTGGGCTTTATATCCCGTTCCATTGATCTATATTTCTGGTTGTTGTTTTTTTTTTTTTTTTTTTTTTTTGCGGTATGCAGGCCTCTCACTGTTGTGGCCTCTCGCATTGTGGAGCACAGGCTCCGGCCACGCAGGCTCAGCGGCCATGGCTCACGGGCCTAGCCGCTTCGCAGCATGTGGGATCTTCCTGGACTGGGGCACGAACCCATGTCCCCTGCATCGGCAGGCGGAATCTCAACCACTGCGCCACCAGGGAAGCCCTATATTTCTGTTTTTGTGCCAGTACCATACTGTCTTGATTACTGTAGCTTTGTAATATACTCCCAAGTCAGGAGCCTGATTCCTCCAGCTCCATTTTCTTTCTCAAGTTTGCTTTGGCTATTCGGCATCTTTTGTGTTTCCGTAAAAATTGTGAAATTTTTTGTTCTACTTCCGTGAAAACTTCCATTGGTAGTTTGATAGGGATTGCATTGAATCTGTAGATTGCTTTTCGTAGCACAGTCATTTTCACAATGTTGATTCTTCCAATCCAAGAACATGGTGTATCTCTCCATCTGTTTGTATCATCTTCAATTTCTTTCATCAGTGTCTTATAGTTTTCTGCATACAGGTCTTTTGTCTCCTTTGGTAGGTTTATTCCTATGTATTTTACTCTTTTTGTTGCAGTGGTAAATGGGAGTGTTTCCTTAAGTTCTCTTTCACATTTTTCATCATTAGTGTATAGGAATGCAAGAGATTTCTGTGCATTAATTTTGTATCCTGCTACTTTACCAAATTCATTGAATACCTCTAGTCGTTTTCTGGTAGCGTCTTTAAGATTCTCTATGTATAGTATCATGTCATCTGCAAACAGTGACAGTTTTACTTCTTCTTTTCTGATTTGGATTCCTTTAATTTCTTTTTCTTCTCTGATTGCTGTAGCTAAAACTTCCAAAACTATGTTGAATAATAATGGTTAGAGTGGGCAACCTTGTCTTGTTCTTGATCTTAGTGGAAATGGTTTTAGTTTTTCACCATTGTGAACGATGTTGGCTGTGGATTTGTCATATATGGCCTTTATTATATTGAGGAAAGTTCCCTCTATGCTTACCTTCTGGGGGGGTTTTATCATAAATGGGTGTTGAATTTTTTCGAAAGCTTTTTCTGCATCTATTGAGATGATCATATGGTTTTACTCCTTCAATATGTTAATATGGTGTATCATATTGATTGATTTGCATATATTGAAGAATCCTTGCATTCCTGGAATAAACCCCACTTGATCATGATGTATGATCCTTTTAATGTGCTGTTGGACTCTGTTTGCTAGTATTTTGTTGAGGATTTTTGCATCTATGTTCATCAGTGATATTGGCCTGTAGTTTTCTTTCTTTTTGACCTCTTTGTCTGGTTTTGGTATCAGGGTGATGGTGGCCTCATAGAATGAGTTTGGGAGTGTTCCTCCCTCTGCTATATTTTGGAAGAGTTTGAGAAGAATAGGTGTTAGTTCTTCTCTGAATATTTGATAGAATTCGCCTGTGAAGCCATCTGGTCCTGGGCTTTTGTTTGTTGGAAGATTTTTAATCACAGTTTCAATTTCAGTGCTTGTGATTGGTCTTTTCATATTTTCTGTTTCTTCCTGGTTCAGTCTTGGCAGGTTGTGCATTTCTAAGAATTTGTCCATTTCTTCCAGGTTGTCCATGTTATTGGCATAGAGTTGCTTGTAGTAATCTCTCATGATCTTTTGTATTTCTACAATGTCAGTTGTTACTTCTCTGTTTTCATTTTTAATTCTATTGATTTGAGTCTTCTCCCTTTTTTTCTTGATGAGTCTGGCTAATGGTTTATCAATTTTGTTTATCTTCTCAAAGAACCAGCTTTTAGTTTTATTGATTTTGCTATTGTTTTCTTCATTTTTTTCCCAATTATTTCTGATCTGATCTTTATGATTTCTTTTCTTCGACTTTTTTTGGGGTTTTTTGTTCTTCTTTCTCTAATTCCTTTATGTATAAAGTTAGCTTGTTTATTTGAGATTTTTTGTTTCTTGAGGTAGGATTGTATTGCTATAAACTTCCCTCTTAGAACTGCTTTGGCTGCATCACATAGATTTTTGGGTTGTTGTGTATTCATTGTCATTTGTCTAGGTATTTTTTGATTTCCTCTTTGTTTTCTTCAGTGATCTCTTTGTTATTTAGTAGTGTGTTTTTTAGCCTTCATGTGTTTGTATTTTTTTCAGATTTTTTCCTGTAATTGATATCTAGTCTCACATCATATTTGTCAGAAAAGATACTTGATAAGATTTCAATTTTCATAAATGTACCAAGGCTTGATGTGTGACCCAGGATATGATCTATCCTGGAGAGTGTTCCATGAGCAGTTGAGAAGAAAGTGTATTCTGTTTTTTTTGGATAGAATGTCCTATAAATATCAATTAATTCCATCTTGTTTAAGGTATGATTTAAAGCTTGTGTTTCCTTATTTATTTTCATTTTGGATGATCTGTCCTTTGGTGAAAGTGGGGTGTTAAAGTGCCCTACTATTATTGTGTTATTGTAGATTTCCCATTTTATGGCTGTTAGCATTTGCCTTATGTATTGTGCATAAATATTTACAAGTGTTATATCTTCCTCTTGGATTGATCCCTTGATCATTATGTAGTGTCCTTCTTTGTCTATTGTAATAGTCTTTATTTTAAAGTCTATTTTGTCTGATATGAGAATTGCTACTCCAGCTTCCTTTTGATTTCCATTTGCATGGAACATATTTTTTCATCCCCTCACTTTCCGTCTGTATGTGTCTCTAGGTCTGAAGTGGGTCTCTTTTCACAGGCTGCAGGCTTGTAGTTCCTGTTGTTTTCGGTGTCTGCCCCAGTGGGTCTGGTTGTTTCAGTTAGTTGTGTAGGCTTCCTGGTGGAGGGGGCTGGTGCCTGTGTTCTGCTGGATGAGGCTGGATCTTGTCTTTCTGGTGGGCATGACCACATCCGGTGGTGTGTTTTTGGTTGTCTGTGAACTTATTATGATTTTAGGTAGCCTCTCTGCTAATGGGTGGGGTTGTTCCTGTCTTGCTAGTTGTGTGGTACGGGGTGTCCTGCACTGTAGCTTGCTGTTCATTGAGGGGAGCTGGGTCTTAGCATTGTAAAATAAATGAGCATGTAAAGCTCCAGGTAAACAGTGATATTTTATTGTTAATTAACTAAAACAGTGTCTGGAATATAGTAGATGATCAATAGTTATTTGTCAAAAAATATATGAAATTAGTGATAATGCTATATTTAAATGAACCTTGAAAATAAATTAAAGACCTTAGATGCATGAATCCTGTTTAGGAATCTTATACTTTGGATTCCATTGTGAGAGTCCTTTAGGATACAACATGGTGTAATTTGAAATATAACCACTTACATTATTTACGCTTTTATTCTATAAGAACAGGGTCACTGGCTCTCTACATAGTGACATTTTGGGTTATGTCACCTTAACTATGAAACCCTGCTTGAGATAAATTTCCAATATAACTTGGAGGCAGAGAAGTCAGATTAATGCTATTTGGCTGCATTCTAAATGTCATTGTTTTTATTTCAAAAGGCCAGGAAATAACATTTTAAATACCTATAGCACCACTATTCAGCATCAACGCATTCAGCAAAAAAGGCAGAATCTGAACTATCTCTATTCAGTTTTTACCATTTTAGAAATAGAGGCTTTATAGAAATGAAATATCTCTTGACACATAGTAGACATTGGTTTAAAATATTTAGTGAAACAGAACACATTGATTAAATCTTGTGACTTTATGAAAGCCCACCTTCCCCACAAGAGAAAGGAGAATTAACATGATTCTTAAGCACTGTAATTGTTGATAAATAAATATAAGTTTAAATTATATATATATATATTGTTACCTTTTCATGTCTCCCTGAAGATGGATTAACAATTACTACCCACTTAGGAATTAAAATAATAATCATAAATTCTTTTTTTAATTTTTAAATTTTATTTAATTAATTTTTTTATACAGCAGGTTCTTATTAGTCATCAATTTTATATACATCAGTGTATACATGTCAATCCCAATCGCCCAATTCATCACACCACCATCCCCAAATAATAAATTCTAATATTAATTTCCTCTCTATCAAAAAGTCATCTAGATAGTGTACTTGATTATAAACAATGGTAAATAATTTTTTCCTAAATTTAATTTCAATATTTTGTTGACATTGGTGTTGGGCTGGAAATGAAACACTTTGAATCATTCAAGGAAGCACACTAGGAACTGGCAGCATCTCTTCCAGAAAACTCATTCAATAAATATTTAATCTGATTTGTTTCAAAGAGCATTTGATGAAGATTATATTTCACATGATTATTTAAGAAGCATTTACCTGAAGGGGGATTTGGGATATTTGGATATTAGAACCATTAGCATAAGTGATGAATAATGTAAGTTATAATAGAGAGAAGCATTGTTATTATTCCTATATAATAAATAGTTTATCGTTAAATTGATATTATAGGCTTTTTAGTTATAAAATGTTAAAAAAACTTCTAGCCAGAAATTTATAATTAAAAGGTTAGTACTTTAAGAGAATGAAAAAACAAGACTATAGAAAACGTTTGCAAATCATATGTCTGATAAAGAACATTCAGAATATATAAAGAACTTTCAAAATTCAATAATAAAACAACAACCCACTGAAAACTTTGGCAATCAATTTAAATAGACACTTTTTCAAAAAAAGATTCATAGATGGCAAATAAGTACATGGAAACAATTCTCAGCATCATTAGTCATTAGGGAAATGTAAAATGAAATCACAGCTACTGCCATACACATATTAGAATGTATAAAATTAAAAAGGCTGACTACATCAAGTGTTTCAAATACTTGAAGCAACTGGAACTCTAATAAACTGCTGGTTGGTATGTTAAATATTCCACTTTTGAAAATAGTTTTGCAATTTCTTACAAAGTTAAACATACACCTATCACATGCTCAGTTATTTCACTGAGTATTTATCAAAGAGAAATGAAAGCTTATTTTCATAAAAAAGAATTTTACATGGATGTTCACAGTAGCTCTATTTGTAATACTCTCAAACTGAAAACAACCCAAAGTCCATCTAGATAATCAAATTATGTGTATCTACACCTTGCATTCTTACTTAGAAATAGAAAGAATGAACCACTAATACATCTAAAAACATGGATGAATTTCATTGAATGATGCCAAGTAAAAGAAGCTCAATAACAAACAGTATACAGTGTAGGATTCCATATATACAAAATTCTGCAAAATGGAAACTAATCTGTAGAGACAGAAAGCAAATGAGTTGTTGCTTGGGGGATGAGAGAGCAGGGAAAGGACAGAATGAGGAATTACAAAGCGGCACAGGAAAATGTGGGTGGAGATGAGTATTTGCTATCTTGACTGTGTTGACTGCTTTACAGGTATATGCAAATGTCAGAACTTACCAAATTGTTTACTTTAAATACACATTGTATGCCAATTATATACCATATAGCTGTTTGAGAAAACATACTCACTGAAAAGAAGAAAATGTTTCATTTATATGATCATCATGGATAAATCTATGCCTCAAAGAATCTATATCACCACCTCTGTAATCAGAACTGTGGGAGATCAGCAAGAGGCAGGAGGCTCAGACCCTGCTGTGGAGAAGTGCATGATCTAGAGGAGAAGGGTTTCATTTGTGGACCAATTAAAGGAAGCTGTGGTGCCTACAGACCAGAGTAGGCCATCCTAGCCCCAAGGCTAATTCTCCCACCAGTTGCCCATTTTTATTTGGAAAATTTCGATTCTGCAAAGAGTTTAAAGGCCAGTATAATAATTACTTATATACTCATCAAAAAATAATAACTTAAGTGTTTAATTATTTGTACTTCAATAAGGCTTAGTATATTGATATACCCATCCATCAAACCATTAAGTACAGAGGAAAGAAGAAGAAAGTCCACTTTTTACAGCATTTATTCAATTGAATTCAACTTTACAACTGACGAAGATCATTAAAATTTTTAAATGTAGAGGTGAATATAGATATAAAGTAGAAGCCAACTCATTTTATAAACATTTAATAACAGGAACTGACTGATAAGAAGTTGCAAAACAGCCATAAAGACTTTTAAGTATTGATTATCAATTATCTTGGTTTATGCAGTGAAAAAACAGTTATGTTTTACATATCACTTCTTCTATACCAGTATATGCTTCATAATAAAAAAGCCTAATCACAATATTTATAGACCAATCTTTTTGGTAATCTACAAGGTATAACATTAGAGATAATTTAATTTTATTAGCCTCTCCTAGTTCTGAAGGTATATTAGATGAAAAATATGCCAAATATTTTAATGTATAATTACAGTTAAAAAAAAACACCAAGCATAATATGCTATATGCTCTGACTATAAATGAAAAGAGTCAAATCTAAATATACTTGTGTCTTGTGTTTGAAATTTATTTATTTATTTATAACTTTAAACAAAGAAACGAAGACAAATAATTTTTGATAAGTAGAGGAAAATAAAAACCATCAATATGTATAACTATTCCAAAAATACACTTAGCAAATACTTTAATTTGCTACATGTAGACTAGTGTGAGAATGTGAAATTCCTGGAGTCTGTAGTCTTAGAAGGACCTCAAAACTTTCATGGGTTTTTACCTCCAGAAATACCACCAGGTTCTCATGGTGACTATCCAAAAAAAGATCCCCTCAGGGCTCTGACAGTAAGAAGGGGAGAGTAATCATTGCAAAATATTCCTAGAAAGTTCTCCACAACCCATTTCCGTTCTCCAGGGGAACAGACTTTGTCAGAGACTTATCCTAGCTGGGGTAAAGGCATTCTTCCCCACTCCAGACCTCTCTGACGTCCTGTCTCACCTAAAGGGTGAAAAAATAATATAACCACTGGAGAAAAGCTTGTGAAAGTTACAAATCAGAGACACAAGCCCATTATTTAAAGACTGAGACTTAAAGAGAACCTTAAGATATTAGAAGGCTTCCTATTATCTACACATTACTTCTATATCAACAGGGCTCCAGTATGACAGCAGTGAATTTTAGCTGAAACAGTTACAAGAAACAGGCTCTCCATAAGAAGTACTTAAACCCAAGGTCAAGAGAAGAGTCAAAATAAGAACACTAAAGGAATACAAATACAAAGTGTCTGGAACCTAGTTAAGGCAAACATTAAACACAGCCTGACTCCCAGCCAGATTAACATAAATACTCACAATAAAACCCTATTCACCTCATTTGCTATTAGTGAATACAGATCCAGTTTTCAATAAAAATATTACAAGACATGTTGAAAAACAAGATAAAACAGTCTGAAGAGATAAAGTAGTCATCAGAATTAGACTCAGGTATGTCACAGATGATGGAATTGGAAGGTAGGCAATTTAAAACAACTATGATTAATAGGTTAAAGGCTTTAATGGACAAAGTAGACAACATGCAATAATACATGGATAATGTAAGTAGAAAGATGGAAATGTTCAAGAGAAAATTCTATAAATCAAAAACACTGTACTAGAAATGGATAATGCCTTTAATGGGTTCATTAGTAGAGAAGGCACAGCTGAGGAAAAAATCAGTGAGCTGATGAAAAGTCAATAGAAACTTTGCAAACTGAAATGCAAAGGGAAAAAAATAATTAAAAATCAAAGCTGAGCATTCAAGAACTGTGGGACAATTTTGAAAATTTGTAACATATACATAATTAGAAGACCAGATGGAGAAGAAAGAGAAGATAGAAAATAATTATCTGATGTAATAATGAGTGAGAAATTTCTGAAAGTAATGACAGATACCAAACCACAGGTCAAGGAAGCTCAGAATAAATACCAAAAAATGACATCTGGACATATCATATTCAAATTGTGGAAAACCAAAGAAAAGTAGAAAATCTTGAAAGAAGCCAGGGAAGTGGGGGGAGGGGTGGTATAGGGACCTTACCTATATAGGAATAAGGAAAAGAATTACAGAAAACTTCATACTGGAAAACATGCAAGCAAGAAGAAAATGGATTGAAATGTTTTAAGGTGTTAAAAGAAAAAAAACACAACCAAACGAGAATTGTAAATTCAACCTAGAATTACACTTCAACGTGAAGGAGATGACCAGTTTCCAGTTCCACATGTGAGGAAGCTGCAAGTCACCACTTTATCTTAACAACAAGTAAAAAGCTGAGCAGACTGAAATATCAACAACTCTTCTTGGATTCCTAAGAGAGGCTGTGTCCCCAACAAGAGAGAGACAGGTGAATACAGAGAGTCATGGTTTACCTGAGCAGAGATTCATGAGTGGAAATCTCCAGGGGAACCAATGCTGGAGTAGGAAAACCTGAACTATAATTGAAAAATTGCTGGAAGCTCAATGTGGACAACTCTGAGAGTTAAGAACTCCAGGGTGAATCCAGCCACTGGAGAGCCACTGCAACTTTGTGAGATTTACCTCTAGGAGCTCGGCCAGGTTCTCACAGTAAATAGTGGAGAAATATCCCTGTGGGCTTCCTGCAGGAGGAGTAGAAAAGGAACAATTTTGAAATATGCCAGAGGACTCTCACAATGCCTACCCTTAGGAAAAACTAGTTCACCAGAGGCTAACCTAGTGCAGTATTGTCAGAGCCTAACTGACCTAGGGAAAGGAAGTATCCAACTCTAGTCAGCTCTAGCCTTGCAAGTGGGAGAAAGGAAATACTCAATTCTAGCCCAATCCAATTAACCTCTCTCACCAAAGGAGGGAGGAAAAAAAACTGAGAAACACACGTGTCAGGTTCACAGTCCAGAGGCATAGGCTCACTAAAGAATTGAGAATGAAGTAATGTTGGATTATATCCCAATGTATAAGACAAATATACATGAACTTATGAGGATATAACTAAATAAATAGGGGAGAATATGCAAACCTTCTGTGCAGAAGAATTCCAAATAAATTATATAGATACTCCGCCCTCAATTAGGTGAAGCACAACTCCTTACTTCTTAAGTGTGAGTTTCAAATAGGTACTTCCTTCCAAAGAGTACAGTGTGGGAAGGAGGAAAAAAACTTTAGAGTGGATAAACCTGACAAATGCCAACTCAGCCAGGTGGTAAAAATCAGCGTCAATAATGACAAATCATATTGATAGTATGTAACCTTGATATGATATCTTGAAAATGGCATATGACCTATGTGGTCTTCCTTCCAAAAAAAAAAACATAACCCCAGTCTAATTATGAGGAAAACATCATACAAACCTAAAATAGGGACATTCTACAAAAACCTGACTAGTACTCCTCAAAATTTTCAAGGTCATCAAAAGCAAATAATATCTAAGAAACTGTCAAAGCCAAGAGGAACCTAAGGAGACATGACTAGTACACGTGGTAACCTGGATGGGGTGTTGGAACAGAAAAATGAACACTAGGTAAAAACTAAGGAAACCTGAATAAATTAAAACTTCAATTAATAATAATGTAACAATAATTGGTCATTAAACAAATGTATCATACTAATGTAAGATGTAAATGATAAGAGAAAACTGAATGTGGAGTATGTAGGAATTGTCTGGACTATCTTCACAATAATTCTGTAAATCTAAAACTGTTCTAAAATAAAAACCTTATTAAAAATTATATATGCTAGAAATATATAAGGTTTAGACATCACATAACTTTTTTATCTGGATATAACTGAAGTATAACATTATATTAATCTAAGGTGTACAAGATAATAATTTGCATATATTGAAATGATCACAAGGATAAGTCTAGTTAACATCCATCACCACATGTAGTTACAAACTTTTTTCTCGGGATGAGAACGTTTAAGATCTACCCTCTTAGCAACTTTCAAATATATAATACTGTATTGTTAACTATAGTCACCATGCTATATATTACATTCCATGATTTACTGTGGAAGTTTATGCCTTTTGACCACCTTCACCCATTTCTCCCACCCCTACTCCCACCTCTGGCACCCACAAATCTAGTCTCTGTATCTATGAGTTCAGGTTTGTTTGTTTGTTTGTTTTTAGATTCCACATATGTGAGATCATATGGTATTTGTCTTTTTCTGTCTGACTTATTTTTCACTTATCATAATGCCTTCAAGGTCCATTCATGTTATAAGCGGCAAGATTTCATTCTTTTTATGACTGAATAATACTCCTGTGTGTGTGTGAGTGTGTGTGTGTGTGTATCACATTTTCTTTATCTATTCATCTATCTATGGACTTGGGTTGCTTCCATGTCTTCGCTATTGTAAGTAATGCTGCAATGAACATAGGGGTGCATATACCTTTTCTAGTTAGCATTTTCCTTTTCTTTGGATAAATGCCCAGAAGTGCAATTGCTGGATCATATGGTAGTTCTATTTTTATTTTTTTGAGGAACCTCCATGTTGTTTGTGACTCTATTGTGAAACTATAACCCAGGAACTTATTCTACTCTATGCTCATCCACCAGGGATCTCCTTTTAATGATAGTGTTCTAGCCCTCCCTATCAATGAGATTAAAAACAAAAAGGTTTCAATCCTAATAAAAAATTGGTAATAGGTCCTTTGTTTCCCTCTAATTAGGAGTTAACATAGGAATCTTGTGACCACATTATATGACTCAGTATACTTACTGGCAGTAGAAAACTATAGTGACCAATTACAGCAGATTTCAGAGCCTGACAGTTTGTCATGTTTTGAGAGTGGTAGGTCCCAGTGAAGGATTTTGAAGCATCAAAAACTATCAATGTGGCTGTCATTGGTGCCTTGTTCTCTCTGCTTTTATATGAACTAACTTCTTAAATCTGCTTCTGTGTTTCCCATCTTAAGTCTCAAGTGTACTTCAGTTTCTGGGCTCATTCTAACTAAATTAGAAAGTGTGTCAATGACTTTCCCTTCCTCCCAAGATTTAGAATTAAGTCATCATCCTAGACTCAGTGCTTTGAAGGTTTAACATTGAATTCTTGTGGAATCCAAGTCACATTTCCATCCTTGTTTCTAAAACCGCTAATGTTGGCCCCATTCATGTAACTAGGTTTCTATCTTACTTTATTCTCGCACAACTTTAATTACACTTCTGAGTACCAATCACTCTACTTTAGACAGGAATCCTGCTCTCAAACTCAGCTCACCATCTAGGAGTCTTTCTTTTCCTATCAACTATTAGTTTTTTTTCTAAGAAATGGAAAGTGGGTACAGGAATAGAGTGTGAAACCATATACCCATGAACAAGTCTAGATTCTGTTTCCCTTATTTAGTATCATCTCAATTTCAAAATTGTAATAGCTGTAATTAAGGTTTCTATCTTTTCATTTTTACTATATCCCAGCAATTCTTTTCCACAATTCAATCTAAGAAACTTTCAAGACATTTTTCCCCATTTACCTCTCTTTTCCTGTAGCTTCAGTCAGGCCATTAATTTACAAAATGATAAGGCTTTGAATATGCCATGATAATTAAATATAATTAAGTTAAATGCCCTGTTTTTTAAATTTAAATTTAATACATTTAATAAGTGTATTCATATTATTTTATCTTTTATATATTATATTGTTTATAATTATTTTATATATTTTATAAAAATTCTATATAAAATTTATATATATATTAATGTTTTAATTCTACAGAACCAGTAGTACACATTTACAATAAAATAACACAGCATTTATATATTGGCACTATTGGGTTTTTTGACGGTAGAAAAAGAAAAAAAATAAGAAAAGGCAGCAGGAAAGAAGTGATGGTACAGAGTATTTGTGAAATATTCACTGTATTTTAGGAATAAATGTTGGATCTACCCTCTGGATGATTTTGAAAATATCTGCCTCTCTTTCATAGGAACAGCTATCTCTCCTATAACAGATCCATTATTTCAAAATGCCTTTTCAGAGAGCTTGCTAAAGATCTTTTGTTGGCTTAAATACTATCAAACCATTCAAGAAAAAAAGTCAGTTTCACCTAGGTTTTTTTCATGTTTTTAGATTTGCTAAAAATTAAATACTATTTGGGTAGCAGAACTTTTTTTGCTAGTTTTTTTTTTTTTTTCCCCAGCCCTCAAAACAACCCCAAGATGGCATAGTTCATTCAAAGCTGACAGCAGACGAAACAACTTGAACAGGTAACATTTAAAGTAATTCATTAAAATCTTGAGGTGGTTGCTTTTAGGCCCTGGGGCATTGAAGCCACATTATAAAGGGCTCATTGAGTGCTTTCAGACTCAGATCACATCATCATATATTTGGTGTCTGTGCAGTTCTGAGAAAGGTACTTCTGTCCTCAAATGTTGATGAGTTGATGATATATGTTACTCTTATTTGGAAAATTGGTTGAGTATTTCTTCATCTATGAACATGGATTTAATGTGTCTTTATAATTTAGCTAGTGATATAGCTACTGCATAACTATATAAAGACAACAAGCCGATGATTCTATTAACATTATTGCCAAAAAGCAGCTATTGAAATTTCTGCATGAATATATGTTAAGTAAAGAAAAATGATACAAAACTGCTTATACTGTATGATCTCAACTACAAAACAAACACACAGAAAAAGACCAGAAAAAAATAGTCAAATTGTGTAATTTGTTTGAATAGTAGAATTATGGATGACAGATTTTATTTCTGTATACTTTTCTATACTTACCTTTTTCTCCCCTCTTAATAAGAAAGACATTATTTTTATAATCAGAAGTGAATTTAAAAATAAAACTTAATTAAATTTAAAAATGAATGAATTAAATACAAAAAGTATCGACATTCTGCCAAGGGATGTGCAAATCCCAGCCTTTTCCTCTGGGACCCATCCACCTTCTATCCATACACATACATACATTATTACCTCAAGTTAACCTTCATCAAAACCCTAGTTGGTTAAGCAAGGATTATTCTCCCAATTTATAGCAACAAATACAGAGGTCTAATAAGCAAAAAGACTCACCCAAGTTGCCACAATTAGAAAGTAAACAGGAAAAATTCCAGTTTCTCAGACTTCTCTTCAGGTTCTTTCCATTGTACCTCACTGTCCTGTTTCCACTCTTGAACCTCATTAACATAAATAGTGCAAGATCTGAGGACTACATTTTTAGAAGCAGTGCTTCTATATTCATATAGTCTTCCCTGGATGTAATTACCTCTTTTCCTGGACTTACTCAGCACTTTATCTGGACCTATTCTTTGGTTCTAAGCTCTGTATGAACAGGTATCAGTCTGTCTGTCTTTTCATTCATACATCAAACACATATTGAACATTTAATATTTTTATATGCTTTTCTAAGATATGGGGGAAAAGTTGAACAAGATAGAAAAGGTCACTTCTCATGGTTTGTGTACTAAATAACAAGTTAATTTCAGAGAGCAAAAATTTCTGGAATAAAGAAGTTATATGAAAAGAGCAGATTGGGTAAATAAAGTACTTGAATAGCAAGGGAAGCTAAGGAAGTGGCATCAGGATTGAGAACTTAATGGTGATAGGAACCAGCCATACAGAGAGCCAGGGAAAAAAATGAGAATGCTAAGACCATGAGGCAGAAGAGAGCTTGGTAACTGAATGAAGAGAAAGGAAGCATATGTTTCTGGAGTATAGTGAGCATGGCAGCAGTAGTCCAAGAAACATATAAGATTATATCATGACTGCTGGTAATGAGTTTGGCAAACCATTGGACTCTTTTACGCAGGGAAATAGCATGAGCTAAGATATGTTTTATAATGGTCATTGTACGAAGACTAGGTTTTAGGGTGTAAGTGCAGAAGCAGGGAGTCCAACTAGGAAGTTGTGAAAATAGTCTTAAAACAAGGTGATGGTGTCTTGAATTAGAGCTATAAAGTGGAGAAAAGAAATCAGGAGATTCAAAATATTTGTCAGAGGACTTGCTGATGACCTGAATGTTTTAAGTGTAGAAAAGGAAGAAATCAAGAATGACTCTGGGGGACTCCCCTGGTGATCCAGTGGCTGAGCTTCCGTGCTCCCAGTGCAGGGGGCCTGGGTTCCATACCTGGTCAGGGAACTAGATCCCACATGCCGCAACTAAGAGTTCACATGCCGCAACTAAAGATCCCACATGTGGCAACAAAGATCCCATGTGAACAGTGGGTGAGCACTTTGGAATTGCTTGATAAACTGTTGAAAATAGCTGTGGGAATATCAGAAGTAGGCTGAGCCAATCAAAGCAACAACTGGCAACATCATTTGCAGCATCAGGAGGACATGGGAAAATGGTGCTTAACGGGAGAAGAGCTTTAGTGTAAATGAAACTCTCATTTCTTTAAATAAAGGTTTTTCTGACATCACTTGGGAATGTTCTCAAGTATTTACCTTGAGTTACCAATATTCTAATTACTTTTTCAAACTGGGATGTGGAAATAAATGCACTTGTATAGGAAATCTGCTAAAATGACTTTGGCTAGATGAATAGTGCACATTTTTCAATGGTGAAAAAAAATAGGGGTAATAACAATAAACACAGGATCACAAATTAGCAGAAATCTTTGAGTCCCTGAGCGATTTCCTAATATTACTCAGCCATAAAAAGAAACGAAATTGAGTTATTTGTAGTGAGGTGGATGGACCTAGAGTCTGTCATACAGAGTGAAGTAAGTCAGAAAGAGATAAACAAATACCGTATGCTAACACATATATATGGATCTAAAAATAAAACAAAAAAAGGGTTCTGAAGAACCTAGGGGCAGGGCAGGAATAAAGACGCAGGTGTAGAGAATGGACTTGAGGACACGGGGAGGGGGAAGGGTAAGCTGAGACGAAGTGAGAGAGTGGCATGGACATATATACACTACCAAACGTAAAATAGATAGCTAGTGGGAAGCAGCCGCATAGCACAGGGAGATCAGCTCAGTTCTTTGTGAGCACCTAGAGGGGTGGGATAGGGAGTGTTGGAGGGAGGGAGACGCAGAGGGAGGAGATATGGGGATATATGTATATGTATAGCTGATTCACTTTGTTATACAGCAGAAACTAACACACCATTGTAAAGCAGTTATACCTCAATAAAGTTGTTAAAAAAATGAAATATTTTATGCATTTGAAGGTTCCTAAGGATTTTACTGTATTTTAGTATTTGATATGAACAGGAAGAAAAATTAACTATTCCCATAACAATATATGTAAATGTGTTAATGGATTATTCTCTAATAGAGTTTTAAGATTTCTCATTCCCAGGTAATTATTTTTATAATTGCTTTTAAACCTAATTTTAGTATAGGATGTCAGGTAGCATTACCTACAGGAAGAGCAACACAGTATGAGCAAAGTTACACCGTTTGCCAAAGTGAATATAAAATTTGTTATCTATAGTTTTTATTTCATGAGGTAAATGGGAAGGTAGTATCCACAGGAAATAGCTAATTACTATTTTTCATAAATAAATGGAAACAAAAGTATTTTTCTATTTCCTTTGAAATTTAGAGCAATAGACATATTAAAAGAATGCCTTTGGTCCTTTATATTTTATTCAACTAATTTACACTAAGTCAATACATATAAACTAAGTTAACTCTTTTTAATCTTTAATTGCTTATTTGATTGTGAATTACATATAGTGAATCTGGATGAATGTTTAAAAACATTTTCTCTTTCCTAGAATAAATTTGCTTATATATTAATAATGATATGTTAATAAAATAACAACCATGCCATGACAAAGGCTATTCTGAATTAGTAGTTTAATCTCATCTCCTGATTTACAAAATTGCCAAATGGGAATAATCGGGTACCACTCAAAGATTTTTTTCAATAAATGAACTAAACAGAAGTTTCTCCTCTTCATAACTGGACCCCAATGACCCACATTTAGGCTTTTCCAGTATCTGTGATTGTTGAAATTTCTTTCATTTGTTCTCAAATCTCTCACATATTCACTCTTGTGGACATGGCCAAGCATTCATGAGAGGGCTGGCAGCTGGAAACAGAGGGAAGCTCTTTAGGTCTGAACTGAGTAAAAGTTAAGGAAAGCTCAGTTGAGTTTGTATATTTATTCTCCAAAGCCCTGAAACAGCTCAATTTTAAATATCAAATAAATACCCTTACTTTATATTTCCCACACACTTGAAGGTTGAAAATAGTGCTTCGCGTCAGGAGTCTGATTTCCGTGTCACCCTGTCAAATAGTTGTTGCCTTCAGCTGTAAAAGTGCTGCAGTCTTGAGAGTGCCATGCCCAAGTTTAACTGACTTCAAAGAACATCCATCCACTCAATGAAATGAAGCCTTGCGTTGGAAGGAGATTGTCCCAAGGCAAATCAATAAGGTCATTTTAGGGGCTCTAACTTTGAGAGGGAGTTTCTTCTAGTATATTCTCTCATGCATCCAAAAGCTTTTCACTTTTTTTGTGAAAAGTCTAAGTCCATATTATTCCTTTCTTGCTTTGTGTAACTATAATTTAGGTGGTTAATTTAAGTGCACTGTGTGGCTCACTTTAAATGAGAACCACTGAAATCCACTTTAAGGAAGAATTTCTTTAAAATGATTGATCTCCAAAATGTTTATGTTGTGATAAGAGTAATGTTTATTTTCAATAAGTTTGGAGTAAGTCATTATAAAATACAGATTTGTTTTCCCCCATAGTAGGCTATAGTTTCCCAAGAAATACATCTCCTATTAATACGATATTTTCAATTTTCATCATGACAAAAATCTCTTATGATGGATTTCTGGTTCTGATGGATCTTTAAATATTCACATCGTTGTATTCAAATCAGTGGCTCAAACTATTTGGACGCAAAAAGACTTGTAAATTTTAAGTAAAAGGTTATTTAGATATGAAGTGTTTTTTTTTTTTTTTTGCGGTACGCGGGCCTCTCACTGCTGCGGCCCCTCCCGTTGCGGAGCACAGGCTCCGGACATGCAGGCTCAGCGGCCATGGCTCACGGGTCCAGCCGCTCCGCGGCATGTGGGATCTTCCCGGACCCGGGCACGAACCCGCGTCCCCTGCATCGGCAGGTGGACTCTCAACCACTGTGCCACCAGGGAAGCCCTATAAGACATTTAAGGAAAGAAAACCTTTAAGTAATTCCCAAACGTCCTTGCAGTTCTTCAAAGACAAATTATTCTTCTGAGATAGTAGACTTCTTTAAAGGAACATTACAATGAAAGTAGTACTTTCTACTTAGGATGTAGTGTTTTGCCCTTAAAGCATAGGTCTTAGTTATAAAATAAGGACAAGCTTGGCAGTGAGGATACCAGTTCACAGTGCAACTGAGCTTTCCCCTGCTTTGTTGTCATATTTGATTTCTTCAAACAAATGAATTATTGGTAAACACATTGTATTAAACACATGTCAATTTGTGTGGTCCCTAGTGACTTACAAAGCTCATAGGATTTTGAATAATTTGACTGCTGGCTTTGTGAAGGAGCCATCCTCATTGCCTATGGGGTTGGGTATCAGAAACACTTGTAGCAATCACATCAAATTTGGTTTTGTTTTCTGAAGATAACAAACAATTCCAGTAATTACTAGATTTTAATGCTGTATTTTAAACTATCATATCTAAAGAGGAAGTCATCTCTATCACTCCTCAGAGATGCCCATCATCACTGAGGTGGGACTATTCTCTTCTGATAAGGGAAGTTATGGTCTTTGTTTCAACCATTTGTTTTCCACACATGGATAGCCTTGCCCAGGGCATGAAACTTCTAAGCTCTGTGCACTGAGTCTCCCATTTCTTCATCCTTGTGAGCTGATTCTTGCATGGGTCTAGTCAGTCCAGATGGCAGCTGTCTCCCTTACTGGGACAATGACTAGAGCACAGAGAGGGTGTTAGTTGCTTGGGCTGTCATAACAAACTGTATGTACCACAAACTGGATGGCTTAAAACAACAAAAATTTAATGTCTCACAGTGCTGGAGGCTAGAAGTCTGAAATCAAGGTGCTGGCAGAGCCTAGCTCCCTCTGAAACTCAGGATAGAATCTTTCCTTACTTCCTAACTTCTGATACTGGCTGACAGTCCTTGGCATTCCTGGGCTTGTAGTTATATCCATCCAGTCTCTGCTTCTGCTATCACATAGCCATCTTTACACTATCTTCTCTCTGTGTGGGTCTGTTTAAATTTCCCTTTTTTATAAGGACATGAGTCATAGTGGATTAGGATCCACCTTAATTGCCTTATCTTAGCTTGATTAAATCTGCAAAGACTATATTTCCAAATAAGGACACATTTTGAGTTATTGTTGGGTAGGACTTCAACATACCTTCTTTTGAAGAAGAGTACAATTCAAAACATACCAGAGAATATAGTTTGCTTATTTAAAGAAATTATTTTCAGAGGTGAGGAATGTACTCCTAGACATAAAGAGCAGAAAGAAGAAATTTTGGTTTGTTGTTTATATGTTTTGTTTGGTTAGGAGACTTTAGTGTCTTTAGTTTGCACTATTTACATTCATTTAAGTCTACATTGTTTGGTATATGGTTTGGCAAATAATAACAATTCTAGTCATTATCTTAAGATACACCATTGATTATTGAATTCCCATCATAATATATGTCATGAAATCAACAAAGCACCTGCTACTGGCTAGATCCCTGAGGACATTTAAATAGGACAGGTAGTCAAAACAGTCAGGCTTTAAGATTTCTTTCCCTATCATTTTCTTTATATATCTCTCAAACATTCAGTCTTTAAAGTACATTTCTTCCTTACTCATTTCACCTCTGCCTTCTGTGCTTCCTTTTACCAAGTCCCAGAGTTTTGAACTGTGTTGATTTTTCCAGGAAACAACAGAAAAGCATTTTACTTTACAATAGCATCTGTCAAAGAATGGATGTGTTGTTTTTTGCCTTCCATTGGGCCATCTTTGCTTCACTGATATCTGAATATATTTTGCTGTTACCGAACAGTACCTGCACACAGAGTAATGTTTTCAGGTACCAGAAAGTGTCATTGATTTACTTGTGGCAATGTAGGATTCCTTGATTAAGAGTTTGACAAATCCCCATTGAAGCTGCATAATAAATCAATCTTTTACTGGAAAAGCCTGAGAGGAGGGTAAGTGAAGATGCTATACATTAATACCTGGGGGAGAGTTACTAACCTCTGTTCTCTGGTGATCAATCACCTCGGCTGGGTTGCACTGACAATGTCTGGAGGTCATCTGGTTAATGAGACAGCACTGGGAGAGTCCTTTCCAGTATTCCATTGTATCAGTCAATCATTAACACCCATTTTAGACACCAAGATCCATTTGCTACTTTTAAGAGGAAATCTTGTGAAATATACCCAGAGCAGATTAATGATTATAAATGGATTACATAAAAAACATATGCCATTGCTCTTAGAGTGCCTTCATTGGGAAGAATTATAACAAAGTTGGTCTGAGGTTTTATTTGTTTTTTTCCCCAGAATCTCTCTTGAATACATGATTTTATTGTGCCATAGGGTAGGAAAATAACAATTGAGAGATTACATTATTTTTAAAAATGGATCAATAGTGGAGATATCAACATTTGATTGAGATTGTAGACACTGTTGCTCAAATGTTGATATCCAGAACATAGCTGTTTGGAAATTATCTCAGGGATATGTGTACTTCAGAAACATGGAAAAATGAACTTCAAAAAAGAAAAAGGAAAATATTTCTCTTGCACAGTTCTTTTCCTTCTTTCAGGAACCTTTGGCTATTAGCTGCAGTTATGAATTAAAATGCATACCTTTCATTTTTCTTCTGAGAAAACAAAAGTGGAGGAGTTGGGCCCAATGCTCGTTTAGATTTTGTTTTGAATCTCTGATAAAGGAAGCAAATCACTTCATTTCTGTCATATAAATAGGAGACATCATTCACCTTTATATCCTCAGCAACTAGTAAGTAGATGCTCAAAAACTGTTTCTAAACAGTTTTTTCATTGTTTTCTTCATTACTATTTAAAATGATTCAAATCTCATACAAAATTGATATTCAGTATTGGTCTTTCTAAAGAAGAAAAAATCTTTAATTTTTACCCAATATCATTCATTTTTTCTGTGATAATGAAGTATAAGTACATATCCTATATAAATGTACATTTATATATAACTGACAGGCTAATAAAAAATACTGAAGACTTTTATAGCTATTAATATATGCATTTTTGTCATAGTTTTCTGCTAATTTTCATTTTTTCCTTCTTTTCAAAGTACTCAGATAACATATTTTAAAATGCCTGGTTCTATATTATATTTATCTGTTTATAAATCTACCCCTCCAACATAATTTAAGTTTCCAGAGATCACTGATGCTATCATGCTCATTTAAATAGAAGTGATTTGGAAATAATCATAATTCATATATGATAACATTTTTGCACATCAAAATGGTTTATAAAAGATAGCTTAATTCATAGTTTTAGCAACTTTTACTGCACTTAAAATATTTTTACAGAGACTTCTGTTTTAGAGATATCATTTACTTTTAATTAATAAGTCATGAATGAACCTTAAGTTTCATAACTTTGAGGAGTTCTTAAGAGAAGCCTTCTGGGGACTTCCCTGGTGGTCCAATGGTTAAGAATCCATCTTCTAATGCAGGGGACGTGGGTTCGATCCCTGGTTGGGTAACTAAGATCCCACAAGCCGTGGGGCAACTAAGCCCACGTGCCACAACTAGAGAGAAACCCACATGCTGCAATGAAGAGCCCATGTGCCACAATGAAATATCCAGCGTGTGGCAACTAAGACCCAACGCAGCCAAAAATAAATTAATAAATATATTTTTTAAAAAGAGAAGCCTTCTGAAAATGTTTTCTACTTGTAGATAAGGAGTAAATTGTTTTTTTTTAATTTATTAAGCTTGTTATTTTTGTGTATGCACTTCAAATTTCTATATACATTGCTTAACCTAAAACTGACCTAATAATCCTATAAGTCACATGATCCCTGTAGCAGGATTGGTTTGTCCAAAAATGGCTGCACCAATATCAACAATCACTCAGGTCCTTTTGCCATGTGACTCTGCCACTCCCCACTCAAGTGGTAAACTCAAATCACCTTTCCCTTGCATCTGGTATGGCTTTCCTAACTCAGTTATAGCAGTAGAAAGTGGTGAAAAAAGTGATGGCAGCATGCTTTCCAAGGCTAGGTAAAAGGAAGTCTTGCAGTCTTGCTTCAGTCTTTTGGAATCCTCATTTTTCCCTTTGGGGATGCTTCCTCTCAGAATTCCCCCAGCTGCTTTGAGAAACCTCAGTCACATGGAGGGAGGGGGAGGTATTACAGTCAACAGTCTCAGCTGAGCCGACCTCCATGTTATGGCACCACAGGCATCAGACATGTTAGTGAAAAAGCCTCCAGATGACACTGGTCTCCAGTTATCTGAGACACCAGACATCGCCAGATGTTTCAGTTTGCAGCTAAGGTCCCAAACATTGTAGAGCAGAGATAAGCCAACCCACTGAGTCTTTCCTGAACTCCTGCCTCACAGAATGTATTTTTGTGTGATACTGCTATATTTGGGTGATTTATTACACATTATTTGAGAATTGGAATACTCTCTCGATAAATAATTGATATTCTCAAATACCTACTTCTGTAAAATATTAAATATAATTTAATGGACTATTTTTACAGTCATGTGTGAGATTTCTCAATATATGAAAAACAAAATGTTGGCTACATACTATTGTAGATCATATGTAAAAAATAACTTAAAATGGGAAATACAGTGCCATCTCATTATGACCATATTAAACAAAATAAATCATAATTAGATAAATGAATTCCTGGGACATATGACATGGCTTTTTATGAAAAATAATACTAAATATATAATCTGAACTCAAGTCATTTAAAATCTTAAGCCCTCATAGCTAATTAAAATAATGAGTAGCATATTATAATAAAAATAGGTTTTATATTTATTAAAGCATGCTTTCTTTTGATTTTCTATATTATCTAGTTTATTTACTTAGTTATATAAAGACTGGTATACTTAATGCACTATTGAGGTTTTCTCAAGAAATTAAAGCTTCTCTCCCTACTATATTTCAGTTGTGTTTCCTTTAATTCAGAGAGGTCCAGAGTAATTTTTATTCTTAAATATGATGCTATAGATTGATTGTGAGAAGTCTGATCACATAACTATTTTTATTCGAAATACATATGAATCTTGGCAGAAAACAATAACAACAGTAAATATTTACATAGTGTAGCTTATTAGCTAGGCATCTTTCCAAGTGTTTAGAGATCTTTACAAGATCCCTATAATAATAGGGATACCATAATATGCTACTCTTTTTATCCTTGTTTTTTACAGAGGAGGAAAGTGAGGTGCATAGTTTACCTCAGTTCACTCAACTAGTAAGTGTTGTGAGCTGGGATTTAAATCCAAACCATCCGGCTCCAGAGACTGAGCTGTTGAGCTCTACACTCTATTGACTCTGTAGAGGTAGAAAAGTAAAGTAAGAAATGAGTTGGTTAGAATTTATTGGACACCTCAGTTAAAATGCAGTTAGAATGTTTATAGATTCTCTTGCAATCATTTTAGCTTTGATGTTATTCTGTACCTTAAAAATTCAACAACTGAACTGCTTTAAGGTAAAAAGAAATTGAAGCCAGTGGGCATCTTGTTTATATAAAAGAAAACTGAAATTCCATTTTGTTTTTATGACTTTATACAAATCCTACTTAATATAGTGAAGAATAGAATTAATGTAACATTGCAAGGGACAAAGCAAACCAGGAGACAGAAGGCATCCAGTTCAGCATCCAAATGAGAGGCAGCTGTGCTTTGGAAACATGCATGTAGCACCATGACCTGCCTGATACACAACAATTCAAGGCCTGATAACGTGCACACCTGTAATTTCTTTCTAACTGGTCCACTCCATATGCACTTCACCTTGTACACACAGCTTCAATAATTACTGCTTTGTCAACATGTGAAATCTTCATGAAAAGGTTTAAAATAATTGCAATCTGTTAATAGGACTCCTCTTTATCTTTTCATTGCCTGTGCCAGTGGCATTTCTTTATAGTTAATCTTATATCTTTAATGGACAGTATAAAATGCTATATTCAGAAACACGACCACTTTTACTATTCACTTTTTTAAAAAAAATTTAAATTTGTAGCTGATTCCCGCAACTTCGGAAGAAAGGAAATGACTAATGCTATTAAATCAGAGCTCTATCTTTAAAGCTAATTATGTGAGGCCAAGGTATGAATATCATTATTAACATCATAATTCTGATTGAATATTTTTAAAAATTTATTTGATGATTGCAGATTTCTCTCTCTCCATCTTTCAGCCTCCCTCAATTCTTCAGTTTATTCTATCCTCCTCCCATACCACCAACCCCTAATTCACTGTAAACCTCTCTTTGAAGGAAAGAAAAATCAGTAAGACTTGATTAGATCATTTGAGGAATGCTTTGGTTTCCAGAAGTCAGAGTTGACTTGTGAATTTATTAACCACATCAAACCTCCAGAAATGGCCAGCATGGCCAGCAGGGTAGTATTTGATACAAGCTTAGTTAAGTAGATGATTCCCCCTCTAACTCCTTCTTTTCCTTTTCTTTTTTACTAAGAGTGCTCTGAGGCATAAAATTAGTTAATTTGAACTCCCTACAACTCTTCCAGATCCTGGTGACTGTTCTTGGAATATCACCTGCACAAACTTCAACCAATTATAATAAACTTAAAGATCTCTATTTTCTTCTTAACTTTCCATGAGTCCCTTTTGACGTTGTTATTTTAAAGCAGTTTGCGCTAAAACAGATATGGCACTTGATAGATGCTTGAGGAAGATAATGACTCTACATCATTGACAACTGGACAGACCTATATTTGTTAGCAGAGATGCTGTGGGATGAGATTATGATAAATAAGGTCATCTAAGGCTTGGACATGAGGAACACTCAATCTGGAAATGCACTTAGAGAATGAGATTTATGGTGAGAGTGGAGTTGGAATGGGGCAGAAAGAGAAGCATTTAGATAGAACAGAGAGCCCTGGAGTTGGAGTTATCACTGTACTTCTTGGTAATTTAAGATGGGAAAATTTATAAATTAGACTCACAGTTCAGAATTCCATATTATCCTCAATTATTTATACCAATAAATATTCTGTGTCTTTGAAGGAAAACTCACTCATTGTTTATGTGCTAAAAGGATGAAAGGAATAGGTGATTATATCTTATTGGTAAAACTCTGATTGGCTAATTTATTTTCAGCTTATTCTAGAAAGAATTTGAAGAAATTGAAGCTCAAAAATATATATAATTGGAAGGCTAAAAATAAATAATCAAAGAATAATGTATTATAATAATAAAGGAAAGATAAACATATTATCATTAAGATATCTCATGTGCTGTCAAATGACAAAACAATTTGGCTTTAAATTTCCAAAATGTCAAAGGACAGCAAGAAACATAGTCAATGTAACATTCTTAGTTTTTTAGATAAATACCTGTTTGTTTGGTTTTTTTTTTTTTTTTTTTTTTGCTGATAAGATATGAGCACAATTTCTCCCATGGAGTGAAAGCATTTTGAGGACATCTATGACACTGTGAATAATATCGTCAAGACAGACACATTATCAAAGTTCAAGGTACACTTCAGTAAACAGATGCAGGGAATCTTTGTGTATTATTTCTGCCATGGATTTTTAAATGTTTGTGTCTCTAATAGCCCTAAGCCAACTGCAGGAGTTTTAACAATGTGATCATCATTACTTCTTCATACTGTTACAGAAATTTATAATATTGTTGGAAACGAAAAATAATTCTAAGGACTTTTGTTTCAGTGCTGACCTTGTTCTGGGTGATGAATATAAGGTGAGGCAATTGAGACATGACCTCTGCTTGGGCTCTACTTTTGTTTCTCTCTTTTCTGTCTCACTTACCTTTCCTGACTTATGTTATCTGACCTACCATCATTTGAGTAGTTGTTGATCCACATTTACAGTTTAGGTCCCTGTCTTTTATATATTTCTGAACACTTTGGCCCCAGAGTCATAATTTGTGTCTGCCTTTATTTCATTTGTGCAAAATCTTGGTACTTCTTAACTTCTTTGACATTTGATGATTGCTAAAGTATGGAGGCAGAAATAAAGGAAAAAAGGAAGAGAAAAAGGACACCAAGAAAAGTCCAAGGTGAAGTGGGTACAGGAGGGAAGCAAAAGAGCCCCACTGTCATCCAGCTGTTCACTCAACACTAGCTAACCTGGGGGACTAAAGATAGGAGGTTAGATTGTCATGCTGAGTTCATATCAGTTTCCTTGGGAGCTGAAGTAATCCTATTCATATTTTAAAAATTGATCAGAAGGGCATGTAATTTTGCATTAACCTCATATACTTCCCAGTGGCAATTTGTCTTCTTTTATTTCTTAATAAAATTTGGTTAAATTCTGTAAGTTGTTCCAGCTATGTAATCATGTATAATGATAATCGAATACTATCCGTAAGAATTTGCTTTAAAGAAAAGGACAAAACCAAAACAAAATGAACAGACCATACCACCCCAACAAAAACTAAAATGAGGAGGAGACACTAAAAATATCTAATAATTTCAAATAATTTTAAGGATAAAACAAATTCACTGATGTGGTTGTCATGAAGAGTCCAGAAAACCTTTTCTAATATGCTGACCTTCAAACTGCTTGGGCTGTGTATTTCCTTTGAGCTTGCATCTTTGATTCTTCTCTTTCATTAACTTCCCATATCAAAATAATCAGGAAGTCCCCTTAGCTCTACCTCCAGAATGTATCCTGACTATGACTCCTTCTCACCATCTCCTCCTTGATTTCCTTAGTCCAAACTACCATTTTCTCTTGCCTGAAATACTGTAATAATCTCAGAAATGGTCTCCTTCTCTCCTTGATTCCAAACAGTCTATTCTCCACACAACAGCCAGGGAAGTTATTTTAGTGTTATCATGCCAATGAGATACCACCTCACACCAGTCAGAATGGCTATCATCAAAGAGATCAAAACTAACAAATGTTGGCAAGGATGTGGGAAAATAGGGAACCCTCCTACACTGTTGGTGAGAACGTAAATTTGGTGCAGCCACTGTGGAAAACAGTATGGAGGTTTCTCAAAAAACTAAAAATAGAACTACCATATGATTCAGCAGTTCCACTCCTGGGTGTGTATCTGAAAAAACTAAAACACGAATTCAAAAAGTTACATGCACCCTAATGTTCATAGCAGCATTATTTACAATAGCCAAGATATGAAAGCAACTTAAGTGTTCATCAACAGATGAATGGATAAAGAAGCTGTGGTACATATATACACAATGGGATACTACTCAGCCATCAAAAAGAATGAAATTTTGCCATTTGAAGCAACACGGATGGACTTGTAGGGCATTATGCTAAGTGAAATAAATCCGACAGAGAAAGACAAATACTGTATGATTTCATTTATATGGGAATCTAAAAAATACAACAAACTAGTGAATAACACACACAAAAAAAGCAGATATAGAGAATTAGTAGTTATCTGTGGGGAAAGAGAGGGGGAGGGGCAACATAAAGGTAGGGGGAAAAGGTTATTATGGGATTATATAAACTCGTGTGTGAAACTTTTGAAAATTGTAAAGCACTATAGAACTTAAAGAATCTTTCATTCAGTAAAAAAAATGTGAAAAAAAACAAAGAAACTACAGAAGGAATACCATATTCCACATCTACCCAGAGTAAAACAGATATAAAACTATAAAAAGATGCAAAATAAAAATCTCTGCGTTCATTTTTAAGCTAAAAAATAAATAAAATAAAATATTGTGTTATCATGTCCAACGTCTGTCTCCTAGATTTCAGTGATCCCTTAGGCCCTCCAAGATCTGCACCCCTCCAAACTCACTTTCTACATCTCTCCCAATTGCTCACCCTACTCGAACCATGCTGGCCTACTTGGTGTATGACAGTTTCAGCTGTTCTTCCTTTGCCTAGATACAACTTCTCCAAGAGAGCCACAGGATTTTCTTCCTAATTTCTTAACGTATGTCTTTAAATGTTACCTTATCAGGAAAGACTTTGCTGCCCCTTCGAACCCCCTTAGAAGGGGGTCCTTCCTCCTTACCCTATTTCTTTTCTTTCCTTTCTTTCTATATTTTTAAATGTGAACTATGATATCAAACATATCAAAGAATGTAAAAAAAATATATGTAGTATTTAAAGAAGCAAATTAAATGAATACCTACCTGTTACTCAATAGGAGGAACATAATTTTACCAACACCTTTGAAACACCTATGTACCCTTCATAGATTGCACCTACTCTATACCACTCTATACCCTTCCCTGACACCTCCAATAGAAGAACCTACTATTCTGATTTCAGTTTAGGTTTACCCCATGTGTATATAAAACTGAATATTACCTATCCCATTTTCTATGAAATGAACCATACTTTTAGATAATCTATGGTTTTTGCCTCAATAAAGTGCTTTTATGATTCATCCATGTTAATTCATATATAGATAGGGTAGATTAAATCTACTACTTAATCCATCATATGAATATCAAGAATTCTGAAAGGCCCAAGATTTTATCCAACTTGTAGGCTAACCAGTTAGCCTGTCACAGTTTCATGAATGTTGCTAGAAGACATGAAACTCCTTGGGTCAGAGACAAATTTATTACTCATGAATGACAAGCAATAGGAGCATCAGAATCTTTGCCCAACACCCCAAACTCCAGTTTCCACAGGGCGACAAAAAGAGGGCCAGGTGACACCTACATGCACAGTGGATTGTGTTACAGGAAAGAAGTGCTGAGATTATGAACACAAATCTTTTATCATGAGTGATTAGCGTTTTTGCCTTTAGCTGCGCAGGGAGATATCTTCCTGGACAGTAAGCAGGCCTGCCTTTTGCTCTGGAAGGAAGCTTGCTCTCTCTCTCTCTCTCTCTCTCTCTCTCTCTCTCTCTCTCTCTCCCTCCTCTCTCTTTCATGGCTGTAAGCAAACATGCCCTTTGTTTCAGAGGGAAATGCTATATATTCCAAGGTTTCTAGCTATATAAACATTCTTGAAAAGATAGTCCAGAACAAAGAGTAGTAAATGCCTCCCTCGTAAGATGTGCAGAAGCATTAAAAAACCTATGAAAAATTGTCCCTCGGGACTTGGTGTAGCACAGATAATTTATTCTACACTTGCTAGATGTTTGAATAGTTTCCAGATTTTTGTACTATTAAAAATACTGCTGAAAACATTCTTTTACACGTGTGCTGGTTCATATGTGCAAGAGTTTTTAAGGATATATTCCTAGGAGCGGGGTTGTTGGGCTGTGTTTTCACCAGCAGTGTATAATCACTTTCATTCCATTTCATCCTCAGTAGTCTTTTATGTTGTCAGACTTCTAATTTTAGCAATTTCATGGGTGTAAAATCATATCTTAATTTAGTTTTATTTTTCATCTCAGTATCAATTAAGTTGATCTTTTTTTTTGATGTTTTTGCTTCTCAGATAATCTTGTTCACTCTTTGGCCCATTTTTCTACTTAGGTATATTTTTCTTATTAATTAATAAGTATTCTTTACTTATTACTTGGTCAATTTTATTTGTGCATATATCTTCCAGTTTGGGGATTGGTCTTTTCAATATCTGCATGACATCTTTTGAAGAACAGTCTTAATGGACTTACTTTTTTTTTTTTTTTTACATCTTTATCGGAGTATAATTGCTTCACAATGGTGTATTAGTTTCTGCTTTATAACAAAGTGAATCAGTTATACATATACATCTGTTCCCATATCCCTTCCTTCTTGCGTCTCCCTCCCTCCCACCCTCCCTATCCCACCCCTCCAGGCAGTCACAAAGCACCAAGCTGATCTCCCTGTGCTATGCGGCTGCTTCCCACTAGCTATCTACCTTACGTTTGGTAGTATATATATGTCCATGCCTCTCTCTCGCTATGTCACAGCTTACCCTTCCCCCTCCCCATATCCTCAAGTCCATTCTCTAGTAGGTCTGTGTCTTTATTCCTTTCTTACCCCTAGGTTCTTCATGACATTTTTTTTCTTAAATTCCATATATATGTGTTAGCATACGGTATTTGTCTTTCTCTTTCTGACTTACTTCACTCTGTATGACAGACTCTAGGTCCATCCACCTCATTACAAATAGCTCAATTTCGTTTCTTTTTATGGCTGAGTAATATTCCATTGTATGTATGTGCCACATCTTCTTTATCCATTCATCCGATGATGGACACTTAGGTTGTTTCCACGTCCTGGCTATTGTAAATAGAGCTGCAATGAACATTTTGGTACATGACTCTTTTTGAATTACGGTTTTCTCTCAGGGTATATGCCCAGTAGTGGGATTGCTGGGTCATATGGTAGCTCTATTTGTAGTTTTTTAAGGAAGCGCCATACTGTTCTCCATAGTGGCTGTTATCAATTCACATTCCCACCAGCAGTGCAAGAGCGTTCCCTTTTCTCCACACCCTCTCCAGCGTTTATTGTTTCTAGATTTTTTGATGATGGCCATTCTGACTGGTGTGAGATGATATCTCATTGTAGTTTTGATTTGCATTTCTCTAATGATTAATGATGTTGAGCATTCTTTCATGTGTTTGTTGGCAATCTGTATATCTTCTTTGGAGAAATGTCTGTTTAGGTCTTCTGCCCATTTTTCGATTGGATTGTTTGTTTTTTTGTTATTGAGCTGCATGAGCTGCTTGTAAATCCTGTAAGTAACGTCATTATTCTTCAAATTATCTAGGTTCTAAATTGAGGGTCAGCTTTTACTTTCTCTTTATATACCATCATTTCCTTCTGTATCACCCTACTATGTTTGGCGTTCATCATCTCTCTTCTATATTATTATAATAGCCTCCAAAGGGGTCTCCCTGCTCTAGAAGTCCCTCCCTTCTTCAGTTTGTCCTGCATAGGAGCATCTGAACCAGCTGGGAAAGCCTTATAGTGAAAAAAAAAAAGAAGGCTTCAGAGATGCTGATGGGAAGCTTTGGCATGGGGAAGCTGGAGGGGACTAATTAGAAGCAGGGCATATTATGTGATTGGTTTGGGGAAAGTATTTGACTTTCTCTGATAGGTCCTGAATTGGAAGCAGGGCAAAATATAGGGAAACTGGCAGTTATTGACCAAGTCCTTATGGTTCTGAGCCAGTTGCTACAGAAGTTGTTGTTTGGCCTCCTGGGCTGGTTGCTGCAGCATTGGTGGGTCAGAGTACGTGCACATATGGTCTGATCGTATGGTCTGTCCCATTTATATTTAATCTCTTAACATGGATGTTTTATGAGTAAAATCAGACAATTCATTTAAAGCTCTTGGTCAGTGTCTAGTATAGTAAAGCACTCTGGAAACCACTGCTAATATTAATAACAATAATGGTAATTACTATCATTAAGTTTATATTCTAAACATTTTAGAAAACTAAGAAACCTAGAAACAGCAAGTCTGGGAAGTTTTGTTACCTTCATGTTGACTAGAGAGCATGTCAAATAAGACTTATATTGACTCATAGGAAACTGTCATTTTTGTAGGTCAAAACTGTTTAAATATCTATAATTTTTAATGGCTCCATTATCAAAATTATTCTGGTAATTATGAAAAATTCTGGTATACATTAAAAAATACATGGTGGCCCATGTGTTTACCTTAAAGTCTTTATCAGTAATAGCCTTTCTTTTATATTGCCTCAGCCACTTATTTCATTCAGATGATGTCCACTTTTTAGAGGAAAAATACACATAACTATAGACTGAGTGATAATTACATAGAATGACTGGCACAGAACAATTGTTCTAAAAGGGAATAAATCAGTAAACATAAAGACAGGTTATTTACACCACCTTAATGTTCCTAAAAATTATATCATCTCTGAAGGAATAAAACGTCTGAAACTCAATCACTTTCCTGCTGTGGTGTTCTGCAAAGTGTATTTACAGAGAAGTACTGCATAAAAGAATTAAGTATTTGTAACTTTGAGAGGGTGAGTTAATTTGCTTTCTGCTAAGCTCGAGAGCTGCTTGGAGAACTCTCACCTCCAGGTCTAGTTTGCTTGCTTTCTGTACTATCCCAGTATGAGGTAAGCCCAGTTACTGCCTACCCTATAATTTGCATATAATCACTCATATTATTTGGTGATGATGCTTTTAGATCTGTTTTTATGTAAATGAGGGACGTGGCAAAATAACTCTATAATAAGCCTAATGGCATTGTTCAGGTTGTATGTCTAATTGCTCTGTTTATTATTCACTCCACTTTCACACACTTAGGCAAACTGGGTGGGGTGGAGGCCTGCACATTTTATCTTAACTGTTTAAATTTTAGTTTATGGATGATATAGCACCATTAACAAGCTATGATTTTTATCCTACTGTCCAGGTGAGCTAACCATGAAAATGGAGTTTACTGGCTCTGAAATGAAATAAGCATTAGAGGTTGGCTGTAGGTAACTTTTCCCAGACATCATCATTCACTATATTAATGATGAATTGCCAGAGGGATCAAGTCAATCCAGCTTTTTTAATACACAGCTAGGGTGTCACGAATACTTTGTCTTGCCACTCATCTTTGTAAGAAAACTTTTTTTTTTTTTTTGTCACCAGGAGAAAGATTCACTTGTGGTCCAAGTCAAACGTTCAAAATCATAACAGGCTAGAAAGATTTGATCCCAAGCACAAGCCCACGAGGGAGGGGAACAAAACAGACCAAGGAAAGACAACCACCCCGTGTAAAAAGATGAACGGACAGCTACACACACACACACACACACACAGATGAAATATTTGGACAGAGGTAAATTTCACATGGTCATTTCTGTTTCTTTTAAAATACAGGTCTGTGGGGTGGTATTTTTTTTTCCAGCTATTAAAAAAAAAAAAAGGCCCAAAAGTGCATATGTGAGGGGAAAGAGGCAGAAATTAAGCAATATAGTAATTTTCCCTGGAGGGATATGAGGAAGAAAACAGGAAGCAATATTGAGAGAATTCAGTTTTCTCACCATTGGGCTTCTTGCATTTTATTATTGGTCCACTAAAGTTATATTCACATTCTAGCTTTGCTGCATCTTCTTTGCTGGGATTAGACTGACTAAAACACCTCTGTGAACTGTAAGAAAAGACCAGGGACTCAGCCCAGCCCTCAGGTTCTGTGCTCTTCTAGGGATGGACAGTCCTGGAAAGGAATAAGGACTGCCAGCAGCCCCTGGGTCCCTCAGCACCACTGTGACAGTCCCTCCTTTCTCCGGGGGTGTGTCAGAAAAGGTCCCCTATTTTGGGGATGGGAGGAGCAGAGGGTTGGCAGCAAGATCCCAGCAGCTGGCGCGCCTTGTTTTGGAAGGACATTTAAGCTGAGTGAAAACAGGCTACTTCTTGTTCCCCCTGGTCCTCCTCCTGCCCTCTCACCACCCTGCCAACCGCAGGTTCTCCAACAGGATGTGTCTCTGACCTTTGGTCCCAGAATCCACATTGTGCTTTGAGATCAAGAGGAAACAAAATGGACCAGCGCCTGCCCCAAGGCTCCCACAATTGTTCCCTCACTGCCTCCCTCATCCCCCAAATTGCCCAATATAAGACACTCCACCTGCCTTCACCTTGGCTCTGGCCAAGGAGGGAAAGGGATTGGTCAGCCAGGGGCTCAAGCCTCTGATTTGGGGTAAATATTCCCAAGTCAACTCACAAGCAGTGAGGACTTGATGCTAAGTATACCTGCAGGCCCCTCCCTCTCCGGCAGGGCACAAGGATGCAAAGATGTCAACCGTGGGGCCTGAGTCAGTGGACTCGGGGTGAAGATGGTAGGGGGAGACCCAGAAGGGTAACAAGAAAGCCCAGAGATGAATAAAGCCAGGCAAGGGTCATCACAGCCCCCAACAAGCAAGAGAAGGGACTTGGAGATGGCACCATCTTTCCTTCCTCATCCCGGGTCTGTGCTTCCAGTTCTGTAGCCCTGGGACCCTCTCCCTCTGCTTCAAGGAGGCTTTAAGTAAATAAGGAGTGAGCCTGGGCAGGATGCCGGGGCGGGGGGGAGCACAGGGCAGCGCGCCTGACTCTGGAGCTCACTCCGTTGCTTTTCCGGGCTCTCGGCCGCCGTGGTGAAGGACTGCGTGGGGTAGTGTGCATTGCACCGGGGCTTCTTCTCATAGCCCTTGTAGTTCTTCATGTTGAGTGTCATCTTGCAGGTCTCGTAGTGGAAGCATGCTTTAGGCCAGAACTTACGCAGACAGCTCACCTTCTCCGTGGGGTACAAGCTCTCGCCGCCCCGGGCGCGGCTGGGATTCAGGGCTCGGGGTAAGGCTGGGGCTAGGACGCCGGCGCTGGCGCGCGCTCTCCTTCCCCAGAGCGATCTGGCGGGAGGCGGCCGCGCTGCACCTGCACAGGCGACGGAGATGGCGGCTGCAGCTAGGGAACCGGCCAACTTTTGCTTTCTAATAGCTATAAACACGTACATAAATAGCGACGAAACCTGAATTCAAGTGGTACTTTATTTATTTAAGCCTATATAGGAAAATTCCATAGGGTAAATGAATTTACCTCATGATTCTGAAAATGAGGGCATGTCTTTGCATCTGGTAAGGTCACTCTTAGCCTCTTCTATCTTTCCGTATGTAAAGAGAAAAGTAAATGTCCTTGTATCAATTCCTGAAAGACGTTTCTTTAAAGACTTTACTGTCTTAAGAGAATTATTTGGCATGAGTACAAATATCGTTGGGCTTTTATTAAAGTGTCTTTTACACCGCAGTATTTTTAACGTAATCAGGACAGAAGCCAACACATATAGTCTAATAAATACTTTGATGTCTTACAATGGATATCTGCTGTGGTTGCACCTAATCGGAATTATTATTATCTGCCCAGCAGATGGGTGCTTAGCCAGTTGGATAAAACTTCTATTTGAACAGCTTTCACACACACACACAAATGCCTCAGTATTGGAGAACATTTTCTTTTGTCATCTATTTCCCACAAAATAACTGAAATAACGTGGTATCTAATTGCAAAGATTCAGATTCATTTAAAACATACTAATTAAGGGGTAGTTACAATATCTTTTATCTCTTTCCACTTCCTCTTCCTTAATTTTACAGTTGCCAAACTAGCACTGAGTGCAGTGAATATAAAAGTAGCTGCAGAACTTCTCAGGATAATCTTCCAGGCATTTAGCAGCCTTTAGCCATATGGGTTTTGCATGTACAGTTCCAAAATGGCTCTTTTCCATATACATTTATGGAGAAATAAGAAAAAAAAAAAAAGAAAATACATTTGGGTGATGTTGAGGACAAGCGTTAGCAACTACGAAACTGAGTTTGCCATAGGCCAGATAGCATCCATTTGTAAAACACTGGGTATAGGCTTGCCTTTTGTGTGATCAATTTATATTAGTTCTTGTCTGTCAGCAGCAGTTCTGAACACCAAAGAATGGAACTTTTTATTTTTGGCTTGCTTCTTAAATTCAAACCCACTATAAAATCATTTTAGTACAAATACTGTTTCTTGTTAGAATTGTGCAGCTGACACCATGGTGACTCCCCCCAGATCCCTGAGAGCCTGTGCACCCATTCCCAGCATCTTTGTGTGTTGCTGTGACCGTCAGAAGATGGTCAGGGTGCTTGACGCTGCCAAGCCCAGCTAGAGGCAACAAGTGCCTGAGAGTTTATTTTCTGCTGATGCAGCCAGGCCAGAAGGCAATGACTGACTAATCCTCATGGTAACATTGAGGGAGCGAGGGAGGAAATCCTAGTTCCTTCATCTGAGAGGTGTGGGAACAGGCTGAGGCTGGGACTTCACCTAAAATTACAGCTTTGCTTGGCTCTCTTGCTTCTCTGTCTTGCTTTGCCCGTATTCTTTCCCTCAAACCCTTGACTCAAAGTCTGCTTATCAGAGAAATAATTGAAGACAAGTTGTATCTGTGCCTTTCACATTGTGCTGTGTATGACAGGGAGTTGATCAATAATTGTGGAATGAATGAATAGTAGCAAGGTGAGTAAAGTGGGTAAGGGAGAGATCCTTGGTTTAGAGACTTAAGTAAATTTGATCATTCTGATGCCTTTTTTGCTCCTTTCCTTGGGGGAATGATTTGTTATGGTGCATGATTAGAAATTCTTGTATGTAACCTACTGTTTGATACTCAGTGGTGAATTTTAAATGCGGGTAGGGAGAGGGGCATGAGGTACATAAAGAAATTTTACCGCATTGGGCAAATCTCTGTTTCTATGATTCTGCAAGTGCACAGTCAGTTCTAAGTGTTCTCCGTGACTGCATGTGGTAATCACAGAAAAGTCTCAGGGTAGGTGATAGCACAAAAGCTAACTTTAGTAACTCAGTGACCACAGAAAAGAGAGCAGCAAAAAGATGGTTTACAAGAACGTGCATATTGGTAATGCATACGATGAAGATAAAAATACCCAAATCACATATCTTAAAGTTTTAATTTCAACCTTAATTGAACCACAGTCATATTAAAGCTAATTTACCTGCCATTATGATGAGCCCTGACACTTTTTTGCTGCGTAATAACATTAAGCTTCTTATGAGGATCTAGAAACTTACAATAAAACACAAACATAATTTGACTACTAAGAACTTCACAATCCAATGCTATATGGTTATTAATGTGTACATGAGAAGCAGAATCTTTGACTTTTTTCCTAGGGATGTGTTTTATTTTAAAAGAAAACAACACTTTCAAGTAACTGTGCGTGAGGTTTTTAACGATTAAATTGTCTGTCATAATTCTTGACTCTAGTCAGTAAGATACAATAATTAATGAATAAGTTAGTTGCTTTTAATGTTCTACAGTTTAGTGATATACAACTTACAGTGCGCCTCAGAATCTTTTAGAGTTACACCTAGATGAGCAGGCATCTGATCTATTTCTTCTTTGGTAAGAGTATAATAGCCAAAGAATAATTACTAGCTTTGTGACGATGGCATTTTATCAATGGAACTTCCATTAAGTTAGCCTTCCATCTTGTTAATGTCATGCTCTTTTTTCAGGACCTTGACATCATTGTAATGTGTCACTGTAAGGGGAAAAAAGATGTACTTTTTAAGTGCCATAGATATAAATGTGTATTCCTGTCTCTGGTAAATTAGCATTCAAAGCTTTCTCTCTGCAGTCATTTTAAGGACTACACAGGAATAATATAGATATAAAAAGTATATCACTTTTGCCCAACTGCTTGTTAACATTCACTCTTTACATATGGCATTCCCAAAAAAGTAGTTTTTAAGTGTTTTCATGGTAGAGTCAGCATTCTGCTTCACTTGTCCTAATGGTAAAGCTTAATCTGAATTTAGTTGAATATTCATAAAGATGGCATTTTAAATAGCTCTTCCATATATACAGAGTCATCGTATTGGTTAGAAATGAAATGCTTTAAAAAAATGAAATGCTCTTTCTTCTTATGTGATTTGATATTGTATTTTGTGAGGAGAGAGTGGATGAGGAAGTATAAAGTGTAAAATTAACTAAAATTAACAGTAAAATTGTTATCTTGAATAAGTATTAAATGCTATTGAAAGTGGTTATGCCTGCATAATGCCAAAAGAAAACATTAAAAATTTAAAATTTCAGGCATATAGCCAGTTTTTTGATTGATTGTACTACAAGTAACTGATCCGATAGATTACTTTTTCCTTTAAGGAACTGCCCAGTTTTGGATGAAGCTGACCAAATCTGTCAACTCTGTAGGTGGTATCTTATTGAATTAGGAACATGTCAATGCACTCTCAATAAATCTGAGTGCCAAATGTTTTAGTAGCTACCCTCATATACTACAATTCTGGTCATGAGGCAACTACCTCTTGATGTCTTCAAAATGGTTAAAAATATTCTCCTACCCATTTGGAGATAAAAATTACAGAAAAATATCATTTTGACTAAACAAATGAAACCTGTCATCTTATATTCAGCATATACATTCCAATTTTTTACTAGTGACTTTTTAGCTATTTTAATAAACATGTTAGATCTCCCTATACGTACCAGCCAACAATATAAATGAAATCAAATCCAGGTATTCCAAAGCAATGCAGAGAGGACTTTTCATGTGGAGAAGAGCTGTCTAGGCTTCAGAGTCCCAACCATTGTTCCTCAGATTCTTCTCCCTTTTAGGGATATCTGAGATACTAAATACTGCTGGGCAAGGCAATTGGAGGCAAGAGGGCTATATACGGTTAATCTCTGGTGGATACCTGACACACAGAACTCAGTAGGGTAATGCTCTTGAAACGTTTTAACCAAAAAGAAAACACAGAACCCTTCTCTTAATTCCTTATTGCACAATTGAAACCAAGCTAGAAGATATAATCACAGCTTAAGTAAGGGTTCATGTATTATAAAGGTAGAGATTTTTAGATTTAATAATTCTTTGCTAATGACTCCCACTGGAAGACCCTACACCCTACCACCCTTGACTTTTGGTTTTACCCAAAGTGGGGAAAGCCATTTAAACTGCATCATCCAGGACACACTCTCAAGCATACCTAGATTTTACATTTCAGAACCCCGAGATTCAACTGCACAAAAAACAATAGTAATATTTCCCACCTATTAAAGTCTGTCTTCTGAATGTTGGCTTCCTGTGTCTTCCTTTATTGTTAAAAAAGACCAACATTTGAACACAAAACAATATATCTTCACAAGAGATGTGTACATATGTTGAAGCTCTTCTAATTCCCCGAATTATCTTTTTCTTTCCTTTTGTGACTAAACTAACACACCATTGTAAAGCAATTATACTCCAATAAAGATGTTAAGAAAAAAAAGAGTAGTTTTGAAACTACTATCTTTCTTGCTGTTTCCACTGTCTTGTGCATTGGGATGTTTGCAGTCAGGTATATACCACTGCTTAACTTGAAACCGACCATCTAATCACAAAATCAAGTGACCCTTTCTCAGTCTGAACATCTATCTCTATAACTATCCACACAAGTGACTATCTTCTTAAAATTGTATTATCCCTTTGGTCCAATGAACATACACCATTCTGCTGCTTCTCTTGACACAGAGCCTGTTACTCTCTTTTATTCTTTACTGACTCTTCCTGTTTTACTACTGCCCGAATGTAGTTGTATTACAGGATTCAAGGTCGTGCTTCTTTTCATCTTTATTGGTCTCTCTTCTTTGGCAGTCCTGCAGTTACTGCCATCCCACCTTTGTGAGTACTTCCTAAATCTCTGAACCTTGATATCTCTTAACTGATCTAGTCTACAATCTATAACTATGTTGTGATATCTAGCTGAATATCCTGAAAGACTCCTCAACACATTTTTTAAATGATATTCATTTTATTCATTAAAACAATTATTTTTTTTCTAATTTCTCCTATTAGGTTTATGATAATCCCATTTTTCTCAATTGCCTAGTATCCACCTACTTAAATAACATTTCATTTCTCTCTGCTCTTCACTTCCTATATCTAATCATTTTCCAGGGAAGTTTTCTCTTTGAATTATATTTTGATTTTGCCCTTTTCTTTCAGTAGGCTTTTTCCCTACTCAAGTTGTTTTTCTCTTCATGTTTGGCCTTAACTCTTTCCTTTTTTCTTTTTCAGTTTGTCTGGTTATTAAAATAATTGTTATTCACAATAAAAACAATAAAACTATAATGAAATTAAATTTGAAGTTCTCTTATGGCACAAATACTCCAGTCCTCCTATTACCACAGTTTTATGTGTATCAGCCCAAAAAATTATCATTCATGCACACAAATATATTTCCAAATCATCTCCAAAGTAGCTGAAACAATGTACTCTTTAACTAGTAATGTATGAAGATGAGATTTCCCCACACCCTTCTAACCCTTGTGTTATCATTCCTTAATATTTGCCAATCTGTTCTCTTATTGTTGTTTTAATTTGCATTTTATTATTTTTGAATAAGATTGAACATCTATTCATATGCTTATAAGTAATTTGTGTCACTTTTTCTGTGAAATGCCTGTATATATTCTTTTTTTTTTTTTCCTTCTTGGATCACTGCCGCAAGCCTCTTTTGGCTTCTATGATGATTACAAATTGTTTCTAGATTAATCTTAACTAATTCACATTTCCAGAATAATTCTCAGTTAAAATACTTCAAATTATTGTAGATTTTTCAACTGTTTAAAATTCAAATCTCCTAAACCAGTTTACCGAAGTTCTTACATACAAGCGTTAAGAAGCAGAAATCTGAATGGTTTTAGCTGAAATGCATTTCCTTAGGAGGATACTGAGAAACTAACAATCTATGGCAGGGCTTGAGAACCATATTTGGATGTCATGCATTTTGGTCAAAAAAGTATTTGAAATTATGCTACTAAAATCTTTCATCAAAGATACCAGTGATGTTGCTCTGATAGCATCAATACTGAAAACATGGATGCTGTCAATGGAGCAACACCCATGGACAACTTGGGAAAATAGTGTTAGCTGATCCCTTTTACCATACCTAGCTGGTCATTTACTTCAGATTAAAAAACTGAGATGTGCCCATCTGATTGCCCTATATCCTGCACCTGAGCCCTACATTCAAGAGAAACAAAGAAAAAATTTCTCTAGCACTTTTCACTTGTATAGTTGGATGTGAGTTTTGCTTCACAAGTCAGTGGATTCTCCACACCTAGGAAGGGTTTCAAAAGCTGAACACCAGGGCTTCCCTGGTGGCGCAGTGGTTGAGAGTCCGCCTGCCGATGCAGGGGACATGGGTTCGTGCCCCTGTCTGGGAAGATCCCACATGCCGCGGAGCGGCTGGGCCCGTGAGCCATGGCCGCTGGGCCTGCGCGTCTGGAGCCTGTGCTCTGCAACAGGAGAGGCCACAACAGCGAGAGGCCCGCGTACAGCAAAAACAAAAAAACAAAACAAACAAAAACAAAAACAACAACAAAAAAAGCTGAACACCATTAATAATGACAGAGATCTACTAAAGTTGCTATTAATCCCGTTTCTAATATTCCCTCACTTTTAAAAAAACTATTTGTTTTATTCTTAATATAGCCTATGGTCAGCCCATCTAGACATGTCATTGCTAATATAAACCTTGAATTTTTTGCATCCCTCCTTTTTGCTTATTTCATGCTTTCTGCCTGGTCTGTTTATCTTTGGCATTCCCTACCCATTTAAAAATTTTCTACTTCAAACATCTTTTCTTTGATCCTCCCCTATGAATTCTTCTTCTCTCAATTGTCATACAATTTGATTCCACCAAACAATAATGCCCATTGCATTTTGCCTTGTCCAGAAATTGTTCTAATATTGTCATCTTATCCTATTACTCCGTAAGCACCAATTTTACAAGGACAATGCCATTTCGTTTCTCAATGCATTAAAATATTCTGAAGACTTAGATATCAATTTAAAGAACTCATCAAAAATAGATTTCTAGGTCAATTAATTTATGACAAAGGCACCAAGAATATACGATGGAGAAAGGACAACCTCTTCAAGTAGTGGTGGTGGGAAAAAGACAGTCACATGCAAAAGACTGAAACTGGACCACTGTCTTACACCATATATCAATATAAAAATTAACTCAAAATGGATTAAAGACTTGAGTGTAAGATCTAAAACCATAAAACCCCTAGAAGAAAACATATGCAGTAAACTATTTGACACTGGTCTTTCCAATGATTTTTTGGATTTGAAACCAAAAGCAAAGGCAACAAAAGCAAAAATAAACAAGTGGGTCTATATCAAACTAAAAAGCTTCTGCACAGTGCAGGAAACAAAATGAAAATGCAACCTAAATCTTTGTAAATCATATATCTGGAAAGAAGTTAATATCCAAAATATATAAAGAACTCATAAAATTCAATAGCAAAAAAACCCACAAACAATCCAGTTGAAAAATGGGCAGAGGATCTGAATAGATATTTTCCAAAGAAGACATACAGATGGCCAACAGGTACATGAAAAGGTGCTCAACATTACTAATCATCAGGGAAATGCAAATCAAAACCACAATGAGATATCACCTCACACCTTCTAGAATGGCTGTTATCAAAAAGACAAGAAATAACAAGTGTTGTCAAAGATGTGGAGAAAAGGGAACCCTTTGGCAGTGTTGGTGGGAATGTAAATTGGTGCAGACACTTTGGAAAATAGTATGGAGGTTTCTCAAAAAATTAAAAATAGAACTACCATATGCACCAGCAATTTCACTTCTGGGTATTTATCAGAAAGAAATTAAAACACTGATTCAAAAAGATAAATGCACCCCTATGTTCACTGCAGCATTATTTACAATGGCCAAGATATGGAAGCAACCAAAGTGTCCACTGACAGATGAGTGGGTAAAGAAATGTGATATATATAAAATGGCATATTATTCAGCCATAAAAAGAATCTTGTCATTTGCAACAACATGGATGAAGCTTGAGAGCATTATGCTAAGTGAAATAAATCAGACAGAGAAAGACAAACACCATGTGATCTCACTTACATGTAGAATTAAAAAAACAAAACAAAAAAAACCACTGAAAAACCAAACTCATAGATACAGACAACAGATTGGTGGTTTCCAGAGGTGGGAATTGGGGGCTGGGTGAAATGAATGAATGTGGTCAAGAGGTACAAACTTCCAGTTATAAAATAAATAAGTCATGGGGATGTAAAGTACAGCATGGTGACTATAGTTAATAATAATGTATCGTATTATTTGAAAGTTGCTAAGAAAGTAGATCTTAAAAGTTCTCATCATGAGGAAAAAAATTGTAACTTGTGTGGCGATGGATGTTAACTAGATCATTGTGGTGATCAATTTGCAATATATACAAATATGGAATCCTGTTATACACTTGAAAAAAAATAGATTTCTAATTCTTGCCATTCATTCACTCATTCAGCAAGTATGTCCTGACATCCAAGTGTATATGCCAACATTCTGCTTAGAGCTACAGATATAATGATGAACGACATTGACTCAATGTTTCACAGATTCTAGAAATGAAAAACCAAACTACAAACACTAACAAGACAAACAAAATACAGATACATAAACATTTCAGTAAAATTTTTTAATGCTTGAAATGTGTTATGGAAACTAAATAACTTCCTATGTAAAGAGCAGTTTGAAGAAGTGCATGAGGGAAGTGGTTTGATTAGTTAGAAGGCTTAATTGGCATATAAATGAAAGATGATAACTGCATGAATGAAGCTGGCAGCAACGGAGATGGAAAGAAGTAACAAGAATTCAAAATATCTGTTGCAGATAGAACTGACAGGACCTAACGATGATCTGGATGTTACATATGAAAGAAAATGCCAATACTAAACTCTACTGTATTACAACAGAAATGTTTTTCCACCAGCACTTTTATCACTATTCACTCCCTGACTTTCCATCATACCCTTTCGTTTTCCCAGGGTATTGTATGTTTCAAGAGATCGTTGTATAGGTACTTCCCTGGTGGCGCAGTGGTTAAGAATTTGCCTGCCAATGCAGGGGACACGGGTTCGATCTCTGGTCCAGGAAGATCCCACATGCCGCGGAGCAACTAAGCCTGTGCATCAAAACCACTGAGCCTGTGCTTTAGAGCCTGCGAGCCTGCATGCTGCAACTACTGAAGCCCATGCGCCTAGGGCCCAGTGCTCCACAATAAGAGAAGCCACCACAATGAGAAGCCTGTGCACCACTACGAAGAGTAGCCCCTGCTCGCCGCAACTAGAGAAAGCCT